>NC_080411.1:22060000-22415000 GCF_030265065.1 Corythoichthys intestinalis | reverse complement strand
TGCTACCCTCCAGCGATGCTTTATTTTCAAAATGTTGCTTCAAGATAAACTTATCATATGTTGCTGAAGCTTCCCAAGCCAGGTCTTCATGGACAAAGGAATGGATGCTTCTAAAGCTTTGTAAAGTTGGATTTTGTAACCCAAATGTCCTAACGCAGTATGTTCTCTGTGTGTTAATGATAATCAAACAATGAGCTTCTCTCTTCATAGTACTTTTAGCATAGTAGAGATAAGCCAGAGATCAGCTCACTATATACCAGATACATTCTAATGTGCTTGTAATGAGGAACAACTGTATTATGACTAATGTCACAGTGGCTACATTTCAAAGTGAATCATTACTGATGACGGCTTTTATAAAGCATTGTGTGAAGTTTTTCTTCTCTCAGTCTCCCTACTAAATTAGAGGAAGTGTTCAAAAAGATGTGCACACTGAAAATTGGTGGTAGGTTTGTGTTTATTGGAGTTTTACTCACCAACGAATACATATTAGTATCATAATTGTATTCATAATTTGTTTTGAAAGTTTTCCTCTTTGTGCCCATGATAGTCATTAATAGTGAAATCCTGCAGTTTTTAGACACTACTTGCGAAAAGAACTTAAGGAAAAGCAGAAAATAGATAAAAATTGTTTTGTCAACATTGAATTAGCAAGTTTTGACATTGCAAAAGAAAGTGTTGACCTCACATACATAACATATCTTGGACGTTGGCGTAGTTTTGGCAAGCAATGTGCACCCTTGGCTGTATACCACACTGTAAATTCGTTATAGTCCATACCAGTGGCTTGAAGGTATCAGCCACAGTTTATCCAAGGCAAGTAAAAAGGTCAACTTTGCATTTTTGAAAATGATATGTTGTTAGTTCCGAAATGGTGGCATAGATGGCCTCGCCTAGAGCCATGTAAACACTAAAGTCTAATGAAGGGTTAGGGTGATTAAAAATAGACAAGGACACATCCTGTAGGAGGTTTTTGGTCAAACATCGGCATTTATTGTTAAAGCTCCATGATGAATTTTTGAACCTCTGGATAACAAAACTGGGAACAAAATGTTTGATTTTGTGACCTATTAAAAACTGCAAATTGGGAATGGGATAAATTGTATCCATATGGCCACTTTCTTAACATTTTCATTTGTAATATGGCATGTGTTATATAAAACTTGACCAGAATAATGTATTACAGCAAAAACATGAAAAATGCATGCTTTAAACAGTGAAATGATGTTAATAACAAAAATTTAGACAAGCATTTTTTCTCTTATATCTTTCAAATGTCAGATTTACGTGAGATACAGTAATAGCCTCATCAATTGATTTGCGCTTACTGATATATAAACATAGGTATGAATAAGTATTTCTAGCTTTTCCATTGTGGCAATTAATTTGTGCCTGTAAATATAGTCAATGTGCTATTTGTCAGCAGGTGTTGTCATAGAGCAGACAGAGGTTTCATGTCCACTACAAACTAATGATCTGGGCTCCATGTCAGTCAAAGCACAGTGAAGAGGACCCTCGGGGTAAACGCCAGATGTGAGATTTGGCACATACTTGGACTTCAGTTGTGTGAGTCTAAGGAGGTGTTACTATAACATTGTCCATCATTTTCTACCACAGAGAGTGCTCCATAACTCTGTGCATGACATGGATCTATTCCAATAATTATGGTGGAAAAATAAAAAATAAATAAATGCTCAGAGATGTATTATTTTTATTGTATTCATCTGGGGGCGCTATTGATTGTATCACAGTGGAGTGTTTTTTTTTTTTTTTCAATTCCAAAGAATGAAGAACAATATAGGACTTAGATGTAATACAATTTTCTCCTAAATTCTGAGCGATCATCATGCTGAAACAGCTTTTGGAAAGATGCAGGGCATAATTGGTATTAATAAGCATAAGAAGAATAATAGTCCTAATAATAACAATAATTAAAATATGAATGCCTAATGGAGGCAGTGTGGTTAGCACTTTTGCCTCACAGTTCTGAAATCAAGGGTTCATTCCCGGGCTCCGACCTTCCTGTGTGGAGTTTGCACGTTCACCCCGTGCCTGCGTGAGTTTTCTCTAGGTACTCCCCACATCCTAATAACATGCATGGTAGACTGATCGAACACTCTAAATGGCGTACCGCAAGCAACACATCACGTTTATCCCTATTAGTAAATTCATGGAAATAGTGTACAAACGAGATGTTTACTGATTTAAACCTAACAATTCTGTCCGAAAATGATGTCCCTGGTGGCAAATTCACTGGAAAAGATGTGGAAAAACATACAAATGTTGAGTTAAAGAGAAGGAGTATCGAGGGCTGAAAAAGACAGGAAAAAGAGCCGACCTGATCCAGAGTTAGCTTTTTTATCGACACCTTTTTCTTGTGTGCATTGCCTTACGCCACTGACAATGACAATCTCCTGTTTCAACAATCTATCCCTTTACCACCATATGCCCTGTCTTTCTTATATATTATATCCTATGGTTGTCTTACTTCTCTGACCGTTCTTGGGGGCAATTTACATTGCTATTTGTGTAGCGGTCTCAACTACTACTCAGTGACAGCTAACGAACACTTTTAATTTTTTCATTAATAAAAAATCTTAATTCTATAATTTATTTACACTTCCCTCATTGTTCAAGTTGTTTTTTTTTTTACAACAGAAAAGGTAACAGTGGCAGTCAGATACCATTGTAATTTTTTCAGGTCATTCATTGTCAGACAGAAGCAGTACGGCAAAATGCCACGCTAGAAAATTAGTAAAAATATCAAAATGGCTTACCTCTTCGTCCTCTGTAGAACCATGGACCCCAACAAAACGTTTACTGCATATGAAATGTGAATGGCTTCACCCTACTGGCGTTAAGCTGGTCTTTTGGACGTCCGCACAGGTTGACCCTTTATTCAAATTTTTCCTGAGTTTTGTTTCGGGAAACGTATGAAGAAAAAATCCTTCATAAATCGTAATGTCTAAAGTTGTTTATACAAGTTCCATAGCAGCAGTGTTTGATCGGCATGTTCTTTTTTAAAAGATTACGTGAGAAAACAAGTAGAAATAAAGTTGATTTTATGCGAGAGCATGTCTATAAGGACCCACTTCGGCGTTACTATGGCGATGTCACGGTTTCAAATAGCATTTGTGCAGTATGCTATTGTCCCTAGGTATGAATGTGTGTACGAATGGTTGTTTGTCTGCCCTGCGATTGGCTAGCAACCGATTCACGGTGTACCCCGCCTACAGCCCATAGTTAGATGGGATTGGCTCCAGCACCTCCGTGACACCCGTGAGGATAAGCGGCTAGGGAAATGAATGAAAGATATATATATATATATATATATATATATATATAAAATATAATTATTATGTACATATATACAAACACAAGCACTGTGTATATGGATGTGTTCTCGTCATCATTCCACCATGACCTTTGATGAATGGGAGGATTTGAGTATGTCAGTGTACTTGTATAAGCAGAAGATGCACTGACCATAACTCATTCAACCAGACCACTTAGCGTTATTAGTCTATAACAAAATATGAATATTTCAAAACCATAAACATGAAAACAAATAGAGTAGCCAGGGAGGGGGCCCTGTAACTCAAGTCTGGGCCACTTAGTGTTAATGTAAACCAAATACGGAATATTTCAAGTCATAAAGTAAAAGAAAAACAGACACGCACTGAGTGCCTTCCATCCTCTCATCACATCTTTTCCACTCTCCTTTTCACTGTTAATGTGTTGTTATGATAAGAACATTAATCCATCATAATAAATAAGAAGAAATGCATCACCACAAACAGGAAGGCAAATAAGTGTAAGAAAAAAAAAACTTTCCAGAATGTAAAAATAGTTTGTTGAGTAATAAACAAAGCGAACACGGAATGGGTCAAAAAAGGCCAAGCAATTAACAGTCCCCCGGGAAGTGGATTAGAAATAATACAAATATTGCATTCCGGATACATGGAAAACAAAATATAGAAAAGTACAGCTCTTATGGGGGGAGAAAAAGAAAAGTCACTAAACACAAGCGAGCAGAAAGAGGAAGCTATTAGCAATTGCCTGGGTGATCAGTTCTTGGTGCTCTTATTGCATTGCCAAGCCCTGATGCAGTCCAGAGTCAGCTTGAGCATAGCGCACCATCACTCACGCACTAATGGCCAGCTGCCCTAGTGCTACTGTGATTGTGTATGTATGTGTGCAAGAGTGGGCACTTGGTTTGAGCCTGTTTGTTTTTTAAGGGATACTTGTTCGTTTGTGCACTGTCTGCACAAGTAAATGTTTTTAATGTCTGTATTTTTCGGACAATAAGTCGCAGCTTTTTTCATAGTTTGGCTGGGGGTGCGACTTATACTCAGGAGCGACTTATGTGTGAAATTATTAACACATTATGATGTGATTTCACATGTTATTTTGGTGTTTTGGAGTGACACTGATGGTTTGGTAAACTTGTTAGCATGTTCTTTATGCTATAGTTATCTGAATAACTTAATAGCTATGTCCACGTTCATGTTCTGCCTTTGGCAATGTGTGTTGAATTGTATTATTGACTTTTTTATATTGAAATGCATGCTTTTAGTTTGTGGCGCTTTCACGCCCACGTGGGGGCACACTCGCACTTGTTTACGTGAAGAAGAGCGCTCACACGCCAGAAAAAGGAGGGAGGGAGGGAGGGAGGGAGAGAGAGAGAGGAGAGAGAGAGAGAGAGAGAGAGAGAGAGAGAGACGGCTGCGAACCTACGTTAATTGTTTATGCTTGTAAAATATCGCTACAGAGGCAACGCCTGTGTGTATCATCTTTCGTGTTGTTGTTGTGTGTTTTCCACCCGCGATCGGACACTTAGAGCCAGTTGTGTGGTTGTTTGAATGATGTGCTAATGCTAGGGAACGTATGCTAACTGTTTGTGTCATTGCTGTAATAGCACCTATTAATCATTTATTTACGTTGATGCGAACCTGTTTGGTGTCGAGGACGAAATTGATTCAGCAAATTATACAGACGTCCAGCATCGTCATTTGGGAGTTTAGCTCGCTGTATAGCCAGGACTGAACCGTAGCGTCCTGGTGAGGACATATTCACATTTCGTTGTTCATGCACTGTAATCTGTATACTTATTCAGCATGTTGTTCTCTATTGTATTTTTATATTAAATTGCTTTTCAAGATGACATACTGTATCTGTTCTGTGTGTTGGGATTTTATCAAGTAAATTTCCCCCAAAAATGCGACTTATACTCCGGTGCGACTTATATATGTTTTTTTCCTCTTCGTTGGGCATTTTATGGCTGGTGTGAATTATACTCGTGTGCGACTTATAGTCCGAAAGATACGGTGGGTTTTTTTAGGGTTGTTTTTAAGAGTTCACTAACCTCTCCCCGACAAAAAAAGTAAGAAATATTACAATTTTTACATTTTTTCCAGCTTTTGTTCTTGACTGAGCTCTTACAACCTGTTTTATTGTTTCACTGTTTGTTGCATATCCCTTTGATTCAGCCCCTAATGAGGACAAGTGGTAAAGGAAATGGATGGATGAATTTCAAGATAAATCTTATCCTTTGTTATTATAAAGTTTACCTTGAAGCTTGAACTTATAATTTCTTGGCACTCCTATGACATGGTCAAAATGTTCCAAACGACAAAATGTATTTTGTTTAAATTTTAGAGCTTTGTCATATCTCATGTTTGTTCTAGGTCTCTGATCGAATAAAAAATAACCCACTAAAGTTGACTTATACTCAAGTGCGATTTATTTACTGTATTTTTTTTTTTTTTCCCTTTTCATTATTTTGTGGGGCTGGTGGGGCTTGAACTTAGGTGCGATCTATAGTCATCGCCCTTTTATTATCCATCCATTTTCAACACTGCTATCTTGGTCAATAATGTGTGGTGCTGGAGCATATTCCAGTTTATTTGGGCACACTCTGAACTGGTCACCAGTCTTTAACAGAGCAGATACAGAACCTGACAATCTTTTACACTAGTATTTGTATCATCTCAGAGTTTGAATTGATCCCACCCACACTGCACACTGGTAGAGGCTGACAGGAATCATTCAATGTCAGGGCCTCCCAGTTCAAATTGATTGGATGTCTCGCTCGATCAATGGCGGCAAATGATTTAAAGGAGCTTTATTAAGAAGTGTGATTAATTCAAACTTTAAATGCATCGCCTCTGCATTTCAATGTTTTGTGCCCATGCTATTATTCCCAAACATGCACATTATGTTAGCTAGGATTTTCAGTCTTGCTTGTGTCTGACATAGTTGGTCGGCCATAATCACTCTGGCCAAAGCTGCTCTTCCGTCCTAATTGGGTGAAACGATTTCACCGCATCACGAGGTTAGGAGAAGTTCATCCAAGCCTGCTTTGTCTAAAGCCCACACTTTGTTGTATGTATCTGCCTGTATTTGGGAAAAAATGTTGCATTTGTGATGTCTCCAATTTGTAGATGCTGTCCCTCAGGCTTCTGCTGTACCGTCCTTTCTTTTTTTTTTCTGTAATTCTGGCAGACTTTTCTGCGGTCGAGCTGGGCGAGCCATTGGAAAACAATCTGTCTTGTGCGATTTTGTGGTTGGGAGTTAAAATTTCACATTTAGCCTTCGCTATTATGGACATCTCCACATCCTGCACATATTACACTTTTCCGTCTGCTGCTTTGAAACGACACAATATCCTGTAGCTATCCCCATGATTAGAACAGCTGTTTCCAAATGATTCCTCATGAGACCAAAATCAGTAGCTAACAGGATCACATTAAGGAGCACTTTGAAAAATTAAAGCGATTATCAAAGTAAACATTTGCTTAAATTATTGGGGTTTGTTGGCTTTTAAGGGAGACTGATATGCTGTGTCTGGAATGCACATTTTCTTTTTACAGCTGTGCTGCTAACCAATAACGTTTATCAAGTTAAATGCGTCCAGGACGCACGTCATACAGTGGTACCTCTACATACGAAGTTAGTTCGTCCTAGGACCTTGTTTGTAAGTCGAAATGTTATATGTCGAGCAGGATTTTCCCATAAGAATACATTCAAATTCCATTAATTCAATCATTAATAAATACTGCTGGTACTATTACAAATGGCAATTACACATAGCAAAACAAATAAATCGGAAAACGATATAATAATAATAGTAATAATTCCTGTAATAATGTAACGAATCGGGTTCTTATGTGGCGGATGTGTTTTGCATGCTGTACCTGAACACACCGCGTGGGTCATGTGACAGTGAGATAGGTGCAGTAGAGTTTTTACTTTCTCTTTTAATGTTTTGTTGCTGTTGGCGTCAACTGTGGCGGACAGTAAACGTGTCGTGTTGCACAAGTTCTGAAATAAATGATTAAAAACCTGACAAAGCTGGCGATTTCTTTGACAATGCTACCACAAAAATGATTGTCACCTTAACTTATAAAGATTGGCGAATAGCGGTCGGAGAAGGACTGTCGAGATTGTAGACATTCTACGGCCGTATTGTCGAGCCAGTTCATGGACGTGCATACCACGCTCATCTTTTCTATCATTTCCATCTTCATTTCAATGGTAAGCGTCACCTTTTTCCTTTTATTTTACCACCTGCGCTAACCTTCTTGGAACCCATGTTGATCTCACAAGAAAATCCACCATGCGGGCAAACAAAGAAACTGCGGTGCTGTCATGTATCTTCGTATTTCAAGCATGTCGTCGGATGTAGAAACAAATGGCGAGTCAAATTTTACCTCAGATGTCGAAAAGATCGTGTGTCCAAGTGATGGTATGTCGAGGTACCACTGTATTACCGTATTGGCCCGTATATAAGACGGTGTTTTTTGCATTGAAATAACACTGAAAAAGAGGAGGTCATCTTATATTCGCGGTCTAGACACCCATTCACGACTAGATAGACTAGACACCCATTCACGACGCTAGATGGCACCAGATATCATTGAAGCGATGTTCTGCCATGACAGTCTCAGCTACTCTCCCCATTCACAACGCTAGATGGCGCCAGATAACATTGAAGCGATGTTCTGTCATGACAGATCTCAGCTACTCTCAAGTTTAACCAGTTTGCATTGTTTTATTGCAATGTTTTTCCTTATTCAGATTTGTTTCAAGACTACAGTTACAGTTAGACTTCACTTTGATGGTTAATGCAGTTATTGCAATTTTGTTGTTTGGTTTATTTACATTTCAAAAACCAGAAGCCATTCATTTACGAATGTGATTGCACATTAGTTTACATATTTAAATGTTCAGATATTAAGATTTGAATGGGGCAAAATAACATGCTTTTTCTCTCAAATATATTGTTATAATCATTTGTTCCGGATGTACTGTAATTATTTTCTGTATAAAAATTAATTTGGTGTTCAAAAAGTCTCTTTTTTCAAACTTGAATCTTGAAAAAGAGGGGGTGGTCTTATAATCAGGGCCGTCTTATATTCGGGCCAATACAATAGTTATATATTAAGTATCTAAAATGTGTAATAGCGATTTATATGTGTGTTAATAAATATGTGTCCAAATCGATACTAAGAAAAAAAAAACATATTAATTACATCCGCTAAACTGGAAAATGAGGCATTCATTGTTGGAGCAAGCATGAGAATTTACCAGTAGTATATAATCTTCTCTGCCAGCTGAACCACTATCAAAAGCACTAGCCGACGTTAAAAACTAAAATTAAGTTGTATTTATTTACCTGCTTTTGGTTCTGTTAGCCAATCAAATTTTAGATCTCCACATCGGAATCTTTTCATCCTCTGATTACCGTCATTGATAAGGGATGCACAAGTATGAATCTTAATTATGCACAAATGTTTGAGCAAAACAGAACAAATAGAGGAGATCTTTAAAAATGGTTATAAAATAAGCCAAGCTTTTCAGGAAAATCTGGCCATTGTGAGGATAGACAAGCCAACACTGATGTGGGGTGGCTTGTTTCAACCCAGAAAACAATTTATCTGGTGCTTTCAGAGCAGCATGTAAGAGTATCAAACTGACACGCCACCAAGAGCAAAATAAAGTGAGTGTTTGATTGTTATTTTGCTGTATAGATGTATTGGACGTTTCGATATTGTTTTTTAATTAACGGTAACCCCACCCTCAAATAATTAAAATACATTAGTCTCTCTATAATCCACATTATTTCTGAAATATTTTATTCATTTATTGTTTTTGTTTTTTTTAATATACAGTTTATTACTCTGAGACATGATAAAGGTAGTGTTATAAGCTGTTTTAGGTCTAAATCCCAATGCACTGCCCGCCATTGGAATTTACAGCGTTCACAAATGACACGTTGAAATGAAACGTGACATCCTTGCCCTATGAGGTTTCTGCCAGTTTAATGTAGTTTTGTGAAGCTCTTGCAATAACTGTGTGAATACTTTTCCTTTTGGGATGGGGCTAGTGGGTGGGTCAAATGTCTGAGTCCTCTCAAGGAGATTAGTGAAGAGACATTGAATCAGAGAGGGAGGGAACAAATGAAGGGATGAGAGAGGCCGCAAGAAAAGGGGAGTGGATTGGTAGAATGGTCTTAGTAGTGTGTGCGTGTTGATGTGTGTGTGTTTGGTTGGAGGAGTCCTCTGTGAAGTCCATTCATGCCCTGCTGAATAAATAGAATTCTTTCTCCGTCTCTCTTGCTCTCTTTTTTGTCCTTTCTCTTTTACATTCTCTCATTCCTTCACAGATTTTCTCTCCATCATCTGGTTATTCTCACCATCTTTTATACTCTCTATACTTCTTTGGCTTGCATTCCTCCTGTCTTTCCTGTCACGGCCTTGTGTCTGTGATGTCATTCAGGACAAAGAAGCCAAGCTTGTCTGGAATGTGAGACTGACTGAGACGGAGAGACAGCAAAGCAGTGGGAGGGAAAACTTAGAGAATGGGTGACACGAAGTCAAAACCAAAGGACATCTGGAAAATAAAATGTCAAGAAAATATACCAGTTGTAATGACTGATTGAAGTTTAGAATACACAACTCTAAGAATTGGATGTAATTTGGGCAGTATTTCATTTGTTTGATAAAACATGGCAGATCGTCAAAACGTCAATTCTAGTGTCCCCTAAATACTTGCTTAGTATCTCAGCACAGTCTAAGTTAGAAATGTCCCCTTTGTAAGTCATTAAAAATGCCTATTGATTTTTTCATTGTGTTTGATTAATTCGCAATTGAGTTGAACTGTCTTTGCATGTAGAATAAATGCAATATAAATGATTGAATACAGAATACCTTGAATACCTCTGAAGTCCACGTATTGAGTCATGTAGGCCACATTTATTGTGGCTATATGACATGATTTGTAACGTCCACATACTAGTATGTGGATGCCAGGTATTATAAGTTTAAATATATTTGTACATTGCTCTGTAATGTAATTTGAACTATAGATATATACATTTTTAAAAGCTGTATATTTAGGTGTAAATTGAACCAGTTCATGTGAAACATAGGATCCCAAATGAAGGCTTATTTCCAAAATATGTTTAAATAGATAAAATTATAATTTGAGGTCAGTAAATCAAGTAAGTAAGTAAATATTATGTTTTATAGCATAAGAAAAGTCAGCAAAAGAGAAAAACACATGGCATTAATGTAATTATTGTTAGTTTAATTATTCTTAATAGAAAAGTGTTACAAAAATCACATGTTTTAGTTTGATGCTACACTATGCAGCATTACTGTGGCTATAAACGATGCAGCAATGCATTCCCTGTCCAAAAGCCTCATCTGTCATGAACAATAAAGGAACATGTTCCCATAACAAAGTCAGCTGTGAATGAGAAAAATGCATTGTTGGATCGCAACAATTAAGGGGTCAATCTGACAAAAATTTGAGGTCAATTTCCTCATCACTTCCTTTAGTGTTGCTTGTTGCTAGGGGCTACTTCCTTGTTGGCTGTTTGAGAACAATTTTGATCCTTGGGGGAACTGATGACAGAAGCAGCAATGTGACACGGATGCACCCGTGCCATCGTTTATCTGACAGTGTGAGTGAATAAATTACAATATATTAGCACGACTTTGAAATGACTAGGCTATGAGCTTGGTTATAAATGCATTGTTTTCTTTCAATCCTCTCTTAATGTGTTGTCAAAGAGAATGGTTTCTGAGAGAATGATGTGAAGGTGGATAGAAAAAAGTATAACAAATGTTAGGAGAATTGAAAGATTGAAAATTTGGAACATTTATCTTTATTATTGTAAAAAAAAAAAAAAAACTGATTATAATTCATCAAAGGGAAATTAAAGTTACACTCTCTATGTACCGTATGTATTTATATATTTACTTGCACACCATACATACAGTAAAACCAAATAGGACATGCACAGGCATGTATATCAGAGTAAAAGGGGCACAGAAAAGAGTGGTGTTACTCTTGAGCTGGGATGATTGGGAAATAGTGTTGAAGGACACCACAGTAGTCAAGAATCACATTAGCATTTCCCCAAAAAACAAGTTCCCCTTCTTTGGCAATTTGTGTGCAACAGGACTTGAATCATGACCAGTCCAGGTCTTACTGATGAGCCCCTGGCGACCAAGGTCAGGAGTGTCCATTAGGGTTGCGAGATTTAGATGGAAAATAACTGTACCAAAGGAGACAAGCCGTCATCCATGGACTGAATTGTTCCAAAACACACACACACACACACCCCACCACCTTATACACACACTAACACACCCAAGCATACATTTACACCCACACACGCAAGCGGGTGTGGTGTGTGACCTCTCCTTACAAAGGGTTGTCTTTCAGACAAACTGATGGATGAATCTGTCACTGCGTGTGTGTCTCGCTTATCAGACAGTCAAATGGCCCTCTCTGTAGACCACACACACACACACACCCACACACTGAGACTTTTGCAGAGAAAGGAGTGAACAAATAGAAGGTGAGAAGTGAGAAAACCAGCAAAGTGGAAAGAAGACAAGCTTAGTTTCCCACCCCTCAGAAATCTTAAACAAACTCAGTGATTCTGTCTCATGTTGATCAAGAAGAAGATATTATAGGGCGAGGAAACACTGAGACGAGTAACACTACTGATAAAAGTGTTCCGATACAAAAACTTAAAGTTGTAATATTCCTCCTCAACTGAAAAGATAGAGCTTGATATTGTTGTGCTGATGTTCACTGGTAGTAAATAGTAGACTCACAAGGCCACACAGTATAGTTATCTTATTATACGTGGCAAATAATATTTAATCTCATTCTTACAAGTGAGTATATGAATTAACCTGAAAAATTAATTAATTAATACCATCTCTTTAATGTTCAGCTCTTAAACATTCTTTTATTGCATGCTTTAATTAAAAATAAATGAATACTATGTTTTAAAATTCCTAGCAGGCTTTGTAAAGTATCCATCATTGAAATGTTTTTTTTTTTTTTTCCATCTCTTCCAAACACCCTTTCTCTTCAGAGAAAATAGTTTTGCATGTATGCAATAGCTGATGTAAACACACTAGTTTTACTTACTAGTATTACTACAAATGTTTTCTGAAACAAGACAACTAGTAGATGAGCTTAACAGACTTTGAAACCTAGATATCCATGTTCAATGTCAAAGCAAAAGCCCCCCCAAAAAAAATATTAACTCTGACACAGTAGGGTTCTAAACCTAAGGTTGTATTTGTCTAAATAAGGGCAGCAACCACAATATATATGGTGGAAAACACTCAGGTGACTTGAAGTTCCGCTATGAGACCCCCAATTTGTCCAAATTTCAAAAGTGTCCTACATGCATGTATGATACATCAATGGAAAGCTTAAAATCTCAATTTTCTGGGGGAAACATGTTCAAAAGGAGGGCATCTAATTTTATATTTTCTTTTAAACCCTTAAACCCTAAAGCCTGAGTTATACTCCTGTGTTGCAGTGATGGCGAAGTGATTACGGCGTCAACGAACATTCGATAGTTCTGCGGTGAGGGAACGCGATGCTCTGTAATTCACCGCCAAGCCACTAGAGGGGTGTGGCGTTATGTTTGTACGGTTAAAGGGGCATGCTTGTTGACTTCCGCCTGTCTAGTTTAACGGAGAAAAAATAAACAATGCAAGATGGAACGCTTGAATGTAAATTTTCTGCTCATCAACATTGAATAAATGTTGATCATACGAATGTTGAGGGGCAGGCGACGCAGAAGATGCTTTCGAGGCGGTCTGGGCGAATTTTGATGCCGCAGAGAGAGTTCTAGACTCGGGTGGAGAGAGCTGGCTGCGTCCAAGGTCTACATAGCCCTCCAGCCCGATTTGTTTGCCGTGTCCTACAATCAGCCAGTGGGAAGCCATAGCAGATTTCTGGCGTCTATGGAACTTCCCAAACTGCGTTGGGAGCCTTGATTTTAACGTTATCATAAAAAAGCACCGAGGCACTATCAATCAGTGATGATGTATTGTGTGTGAACTGTCTGTTATTGAAAATTAAAGATCAAAACAACTCTTTTTACACCAAACCTGTGCTTTATTCTTCATATACTTGAAGTGTGACACGTAATTAAGTCACAGACTCAAAGCAAACATATGTACACAATAAATGATCAAGTGCACCAACCGAAAATACGACATAAAGTGATGAAAAGTTGGCAGTTTTTGGCCGACTGGGTCACCGCTTCATGTGGCCACTCGATTCCGAACACACACGTCTCGGTGGTTCTTATTTTTTTTTTTTTCAATTGCCAGACCTTGCCATTTTGCAATCATAATAATCTCTTGACGAGACTTGCTCTTCGATGATACCCCCGTCGGCTTGGTCCATTTTTGCGTGTAGAAAAATAATGTTTGACAATGGTGGTGATTTCGCGCTGAACCGGAAACAACAGTCTGAGTGAACCAATCACAGTCCTTTCCCCCCCCCCGTCATATGCGTTGACGTGACGATGGGCTGACGCTAGGGTTTGAAAAATCAATAGGACCGCGTTAGGCTACGGCGCAGGGTCGTAACTCGTAAATCAGGTCTTCCTTGACGGTGCAGGTCTGACGCGGAAGTATAACTCGGGCTTAACTCGAGGTGAGAGCATGAGAAAGCATAATTAAAGACACCATGATTTTAACGGGACATTATCGCGTACTTGCCTTGATTCGATCCAAAAACTCGTGTAGGATGTCTCACCGAGTGTCAAAACCAGTGTTGTTAATAGCGGCGTTAGAGTATAACGATGTTACTAACGGGGTTATTTTTTTCAGTAATGAATAATCTAATGAATTACTTCTTCATCTTTGTAACACCGTGACCGTTACAGAGGATATAAAGTCGTGTGGGTTACTATGCGTTACTACGTTGGTTGAATGACACGAGAAAAGGCTGAGAGACACAGACTCACGGAGACGAGAGAGCAGAGCAGGAGTGGGGAGGATGCAAGGGAGTTATGACACCGTTACAAACGCGATGGTAGGAGGCTCCAAAAATACCTGACTGTAGCCAATAGCTTACAAACTATGCCCACATGCTGCCATCTTAAAATGGTAGAATTCTCAGGAAGGCTGTCGTAGAGATCCTTCGTTACTTTTTATCTAAAATACTCCTAAACCGGCAAAATCTTGACTTGAATCTTTTTTAAGAGGATCTTTTAATGATGAAAGTTTTAAAACTTGCACATGTCAAAAGTAGACAGAAGGGAACTAATGCAATAACGGGAGAAACTTTACCAATTTAAACGGTTTATTCACAACATTAAATGACTTCCAAACATAGCAAAGGTTACTATCTAGTTATCGCAATATCCGCAATTCCCATGTGTCTAGTTAAGTTTAGGGTAAATAATTGGGCTAGAGCCAATTGTTCCAAAAAGAAAAAAAAACATGAGAAGTAACACAAGTTACTTTTCCAAGTAACGAATTACTCTTACATTCAGGTAACTGAGTTACTAACTCAATTACTTTTTGGGAGAAGTAATTTGTAACTGTATTTAATTACTTTTTTAAAGTAAGATTAACAACACTTGTCAAGACACAGCTGTGAATGGCCACAGTCTGACTTTTTGGGGATTTTATGGGTGAAACACAGTAATATTACAAGGGTCGCAATACAGAAATTGCAGACATCAAGGAGTGGTCGAAATTTTCTTTTTCAAATATTTACCCTTTTAAACGTTTCTTTTTTTTCCCCCAATTGTTCTTTCTTTGGATCGATTATTTATCACCTAAAAAATATCGGGGAAAATGCGACAGTAACCTAAAAAAAAAAAAATACAATTAAGCGATAATTATGAGGTAGATATGCGTGACCTATATACAGACACTATGTTTTGTCATTGTGAGGTAATTTGTTTAAAGGTTTAAAATATGCTAGTGAATAATTTTATAAAGTGTTTTTTAAACTAAATATTAGACATCAATTAATGTTTCTAAGCCAGAAATGATAGACATTTCGAATAATAAATATGAATTACTTGCATTCTTTTTATGGCTGGGGTGAAACAAAAGTGGTTGCACGGTACCGTAAACAGGGGTCACCAGGGTAAAACGGACAAATTAAAAATAGTTTGGGGGTTTAATGTGCCATGAAACTGCTATGGCAGCATATAGACATATTGTTTTTTTGGCTTAAAATAAAGCAGTTTATTTTAAAGAGGGGTGCAATAGCAGAAACTGCTTTTTTAGCCTCGTCTGTGTTTTCCGCCATATATGTTTTTCATCTGGCAAAATATCAGAGGTAGCCAACAGATAATTGAAAAATATATTATTCCTTCTTCTTCAAACCCTACAGATTTAGGTTGATGTCTAGTATGCAGGAATGGTATTAAACACTGTGGTCAAAACTGCCGTTTCTACTGAAGTTCTATAGTTCCTCAAGCTGTTTCCACTCAAGTGTTTAAGTGTTCAAGAAGCCTCCGAGCCATTGGTTGCCATGACATTGTTTACAAATTAAATACAAAAACAACATCAACAGGAAGCGTCCCTCCTGTTACACATTTTTGCTCTATTTCCGGCAGTGACTCAGAGGTGAGCTTTGCCAAGCCACAAATGCTGTTGTTGACTCAGTGGAATCTCTTTTTGGTTGCATCATGTAAAATGCATAAAGGCTGTGAGCCTTCACAGACCTGTTGCAAAATGAACAATACACATAGGAGTGAGGCAAACACAGATGGTTGGTGGGGAAAGCAGCGCAGAGGACAGTGTAAATTACGGTGAATGTTGACTCCACTGCACTGCAGTGCTGACTAAAATTTGACTCCTCACCTTGAAACCTTACCCTTGTGCAGTCCAATGTAATCTCCCATCTCCTCAATTGACTCTTTGTCGACAAATAGTATGCTTTGTGAATGAGGTTGTGAAGCTGAAAGCATCTTGTGAAGATGGTTGATGGTTATTAACCATTCCTGAAAATAGTTTGTTCATTTTATTAATAGTTGGCCATAATAGCAGTTGTGCTACAACTGTAATAATATGCATGAATTCATTCATCTTCTGTGCCCGCTTATCTCCACGTGGGTTGCTGGTCTGCTGGAGCCTATCGCGGATAACTATAGGCAGTAGACAGGTTATACGTTAAATTGGTTGCCAGCTTGCATACCAGAAATATCAGACTTGCTCGCCTGGTCCTGAATCGACTGAATATTTTTTACATATTATATATTTTCTTTAAGTAGACATATTAAATGAAGATCTAAGCATGTTGGAACTAGTAAGTCCTAGTGAACTCTTGTCTCATAACTGAAATATGCCTCTGCGTTTAAGAGCGCACGGGAACCTGCGAAAGCTTGGTATTACGGAAGAACAATTTAGCATGATGTGTTAAAGGGAACTCAGACTTGAAGACTTATAGGTTCTAATAAGCCACAATTGTTCTCTTTTACTAAAATATGTTATTAGAAACACATAAAACATTGCCATTGATTTAAAAACCTATAATATTTAGTATATGTTTTGACCTATGGGGGGTGCCATGTTTTATGCGCGCAATGGACACTCGGGGTGATGATGTAGTTTGTCACTGTCACTAGACAATCACAACCGGGTTACTGTAATTTCTTCTGCGCTGCGAGACGTCCAACACATGCATACATCGGTTAAAAGCGGTGAGTACTTACTATTTTTGTCTTTATTGAGTGTTTTATTACCTTTTTATTGCCTCAAAATGCTTTTTGCGTGTGTCTCCCTCTCATACTTTTAAGCATTGTGTTTTCTTGTGGTAGCTTTAAAGCAGATTGTTGATCTGTTGACCACATTAGTCAAGTAGCATATTTAAACCATCCTTACTTGATATTACTATGTTGAAGTATTTTCTTCAGGCATCTTTGGTATGTTCTGTCTGTATGCATCTAAACAAAACAAGCTGACAGTGCACAGTAGTCCTTTGGGTGTCAAATTTGCTTATTGTAGACATTTTGCCGGTGTAGCGCATTTTGGCAGAACACTTTTTTTTTCTACTCCCGTCTCGTCTCACCCTGTCTTTCCTGTTCATTTTGCTTTCGCTGCTTGTTTCGTGAAATATCGACAGTGCGGTCATGCTCATTAATGTTCCTGTCGGGTTCAAATTCAAAGGGTTGAACAGATGATATGTTTATGTCACTAGAGTCATACTCTGGAAGCCCGGCAGCGTAATCATGTGGCGTCACCGCCCTGCGACGTCAACAACAATGTCGACCTACTAGTTAAAGTAATTTTCCAAATTGTATAAAAACAAAACATCAAGGGGGTTTCAATATCAAATTGTTTTAACTCATAATAATTTTTATCTTTTAAGAACTACAAGTCTTCCTATCCGTGGATCCCTTTGAAGTCACCAGACGCATTGTCAGTCCCAATGAGCTTCCCACCGACACATAAACTTTACCAATGGCCAATCAGAGTAAAAAGTATTCAAATTAGATCTGGTCAGCTGCATGTTAATTATATACCGCATGTCTGCGTGCCATGTTAAGATTTACATTGGAGAGGTGGGTGAAAAAAATCATTTGCTAATTATCTGTCATCAATATCAATTATTCAATCCTCTCTTGTTCAAAACTTTATAAAACAATGAATGTTATAAAGCACATCTTGAATCCTTTGGGGAAATGGCCAAAAAGTTCATATTCAGTTAATGTAAAGTGTTATTAAAATAAATTGAAATACTATGAGTGATGTCCATAAGACATTCTAGAAACTTTTCCAGTTTCCCGGCCTAGTGATTGCGGAGGCACTTAGCATGTCCTCATTCTCACTCTTATTTACCTCTCAGGTAGCTGGCATTGGGCTCAGTGTTTGTGTGTCTGGTATCGTCTGTGGCTCACATACTCAGCAGTAAATTCTGTTATCCCAGGGGGTCCAGCTGTGTAAGGATTACACTGGCATCCCAGTCAGATTTTTGCGCAAACAAACACAGGTGCCCAACTCTGTCTCTCTCTGTCTCTCTCTCTCTCTCTCTCTCTCTCTCTCTCTCTCTCTCTCTCTCTCTCTCTCTCTCTCTCTCTCGCGCTCTCTCTCTCTCTCTCTCTCGCTCTCTCTCGCTCTCTCTCGCTCTCTCTCTCTCTCTCTCTCTCTCTCTCTCTCTCTCGCTCTCTCTCTCTCTCTCTCTCTCTCTCTCTCCAATTAATACTTGAGGATAAATACCATAAATATATGGATTGAGCAGTGCTTCTCAATAATTTTCTGGTACGTCCCCCCAAGGAAGACGTAAATATTTTGCGCCCCCCCCCCCCAAACTCTCTGCCGCCACTGTAAATAGTATCATTTGTCTATAAAATTATTATTATAAGTACGCATCTGCCTAACATTGTGTCCTTTTTTCTACTAAAGAAAAACAGTAATATAAATGAACTTAGAATTAAGTATAACTTTATTAACATTGTTTTGTTTTTAACAGAAAAGACAACGCGCATCAATTTGCCTGAATTAAAAAAAAAAAAAGTCATATCCAAATTGTAAAAATACACTCGAGGTACATTTTGACCATTTGATGCTGAAAAATAAAATGTAATAAAATCAGTAAGTAATAAAAAAAAATCACCTTGAGTCAATTTATGAATTTATGTTCAAACTTTCATGGATCAATTTGTGATCCCAACATTTTCTGAAGGTGGAGGTTACTCAGCAAATACTTAGATTGTAAAACATTACCGTATTTTTTGGACTATAAGTCGCATTTTTTTTCATAGTTTGGCAGGGGGTGCGACTTATACTCAGGAGCGACTTATGTGTGAAATTATTAACACATTATAATATCATTTCACATGTTATTTTGATGTTTTGAGTGACACTGAAGGTTTGGTAAACTTGTTAGCATGTTCTTTATGCTTAATAGCGAGGCTACGTTCGTCTTCTGCCTTTGGCAATGTGTGTTCAATTGTATTATTTACTTTTTTATATTAAAATGCATGCTTTTAGTTTGTGGCGCTTTCACGCCCAAGTGGGGGCGCACTCACAATTGTTTACGCGAAGAGCGCTCACACGCCAGAAAAAGACGGACAGCTACGCAGCGTCTCTGAGCGGGTGGGCGAAAGAGAAAGAGAAACTCGGTTCCAAAACTATGTTCATTGTTTATGCTTGTAAAATTTCGCTACAGAGGCAAGGCCTGTGTGTATCATCTTTTCTGTTGTTGTGTGTTTTCCACCCGCGATCGGACACTTAGAGCCAGTTGTGTGGTTGTTTGAACGATGTGCTAATGCTAGTGAACGCATGCTAATCGTTTGTGTCATTGCTGTAATAGTACTTAATTATCATTTTTTTACGTTGATGCGAACCTGTTTGGTATCGAGGACGAAATTGATTCAGCAAATTATACAGACGTCCAGCATCGTCATTTGGGAGTTTAGCTCGCTGTATAGCCAGGACCGAGCCGTAGCGTCCTGGTGAGGACATTACATTCGCATTTCGTTGTTCATGCATCATGTAACATTATACTGTACACTTGTTCAGCATGTTGTTCTCTATTGTATTTTTTATTAGGACTGTCAAACGATTAAAATTTTTAATCGAGTTAATTACAGCTTAAAAATTAATTAATCGTAATTAATCGCAATTAATCGCAATTCAAACCATCTATAAAATATGCCAAATTTTTCTGTAAATTATATATATATTCTGTAAAATAATTTGTTGGAATGGAAAGATAAGACACAAGATGGATATATACATTCAACATACGGTACATAAGGACTGTAGTGGGCATTTCACTCTACTGTCATTTAAATCTGTCTATGCTGTCCTCACTCCGAAGCGTCTACTTTTTCCAAAGCTAGACAGCTAGTGAACGACGCCTTAATAATCAGACTTCTTCCTTTTTCATCTGATTTATTAATAAAATGGCCTCAAACCACTGTCCTCTTTAGACCGTAGTGAACCTACAAAAAAAAAAGTACACAAGCATTGCATTAGCAACAACATTAGCTTAGCACGCTATACAGGTTCACTAAACATAAACAAAAAGCGTCTCATACAAAAAATATAACATTTCGCTTACTAACATAATATGTACAGTCTTTACAACAACCATACTTACGGACAAATCTTGTCCAAGGATCATATAAGCACAACATTACAACGTAGGCATCAGCCTGAGACGTCGTGCAGCCATATTGAACTGGGCAAGAAAGCAATAAACCATGTCGCAAAGTGACCACAAGAGTTCGCTGTTAGACAGCACAAAAAACCTTGCTGTAAAACTTACCAAAAGGCAGAATACTGTCTGAGCGGGACATGTGCGTTAATTGCATCAAATATTTTAACGTGATTAATTTAAAAAATTAATCACCGCGCGTTAACGCGATAATTTTGACAGCCCTAATTTTTATATTAAATTGCCTTTCAAGATGAGATATCTGTTCTATGTGTTGGATTTTATCTAGTAAATTTCCCCCCAAAATGCGACGTATACTCCGGTGCGACTTATATATGTTTTTTTTTTCCTCTTCGTTGGGCATTTTATGACTGGTGCGACTTATACTCAGGTGTGACTAATAGTCCGAAAAATACAGTAACTCATCAGCAAAACAACAACAAAAAAAACAATATTTTTATTTTCTGATTTTTCCTAATTTTTATGTTCATGATTACAATAATGACTTTGTTCTTATTAAATGTTATCATTTGATTATAAGTTTCTTAATAATGCAACTTTATATTAAAAAACAACTTGTCTCATTGGTACTGTACAAACATTGTTTTATACATGATAAATATCCATAGTCTAAATATGGTCGAATAGAAACCAGTTGAATTTATTCACCATCCCTCATCAAAACCGCATACTTTGCAAACAATCAGTATTTAAAAAGATAATGGCTGCAATCAGACCCAAACCCTGAGGACGCACACCTTAACAAACTGTTCTGATAGTTCTGAAGGCAAAAGCGTTTAAAGTGAACAAACAGCCATGTAATTTGGTGGTTCCTTCTCATTGACACTGCCCTTTGGAATGCAACAGAGTGGGGTGGGATGGGTTAGGGGGCAACAGTGTCTATATGTGCATAAAAGCTTTGTGTGTGTGTGTGCCCGCAAGGGTGCGTGCATATGCGTGTGTGTGTTTGAACCATCCTGTCGAATTAGCTTAATGAATAGTATCACTGTGAATGACAGCAATAAGAGGGTACAAAAGCTATCATTTAGCTCCCTTTTTCTTTTTTGCTCTTTGTTTGTATTCTCTGATATCCTCCACCCTCGTTAACTCCTCCCAACCCCAAATCTTTCCACCCTGAGCACCCCCTTCAGTCCAGCAGCAATGATAAAATGTAATGATGTAGAAAATATTAGGGTTGTGCCGTTCGCTAGTGTTTCGTTCAAAAGAAGGAATCTTTTGAGTTAACGAGACTGAGCTTTATATAGTTATTCATTCTTTTCGAAGAAATTGGGAGGGTGTGGAAACGTAACAGCAGCGTCTGTCACCCGTCCATGAATCTTTGGCAGAAATAGAATTGCAACATATGTCACTCACTTTTGAATATTCGACAAGTTGCCCGTAAGCAGCAAGCGCCAAGCAGGGCAGGGACTGTCCTGCAATGTTATTCCCCGTTCACGTATAAATCACTATAGCATCATTTAGGGCTGCAGCTCTCGAATATTTAGTAATCGAAAATTCAATCGATTAATCGAGTAATCTGATAACATTTAATTTTTTTTTTTTTTAGGTAATGAGCAATTATAAATATACATGAGAAAACAAGACATTTCACCTCATATTGAACCATTTTTAGACAATCAATGCGTTTATTTTAGCTTGATAACTCACATTACTTAAAAGTTAGGTGTTTTTCCCAAGTGTTTCAATTGAATTTCAATTTGTGTCAAGCTGTTTTTAAGTCGTAGTTAAGTTTTAAGTTTAAGTCAAAATTGTAATTCCTGATAGGATAGGAAAATAAATGTATGATACCTGCTGTATTGGAGCACATTAGGCACCAGTGCTACTTGGTGTTTTATCCATCAATGACTACTGAGCTAAAATTTACATTTAGCTTTATTATGTTTTTATTTTACACCCTCAGCACTCTACAGCGCTGTGTGTTTACAGATTAAATCAAGCCTGTATGAAAAACACGTTAGCCATGCATCGACAGTAGTTATAATTAATAGAAACTTAGCCCTCCGAAGGGCTAACGTTACGTTAGCAAGGTAAAGTAACATTAATTTTATTTATTAGCACTACGTTAATTAATTTTACCTTGTCCTGAGTATCACTCCTCCGCTCTCGGAGTAAACTTGGTGCCTTCAGTGGAGTGGGGGCTAGGCGGGTAGGTCGGGCGGTGGTACCCGGCCCGGGTTTCGGGGGCGGTCATCGGTCGCGTTGTCCAGCTGGAGGTGCGAAAGCATTGGAAAGCGTTGTCTTACATTGAATACATGAAACAGTATTCGCCTTGGTCTCCAGCTTGAAATGCTCCCACACTTTCGACATTTTCTGATTTTTCTTGGTGCCTTTCTCTTCGTTTTTGTCAGCTTCTTCGTCGTTACCTCTATATTCACGCAAAATTAAATAAATCCGCCGCTTTTCCCTTCTTCCTCTACGCACGTGACGTCAGAGCACTGTGCCACATTAAACGTGGTCCGGGCAAAACGTCATGCTTAGAGCATGACGTTGAAAATCGAGTTACTCGAATTATTCATAATTGTTTCAGCTCCAGTGTCATTTAACCTCCCTTTTTTGTATGAATAACTATGTGAGCAAGTTTTCACTCTGTCAGTGATTTGTGCTGTCTGCCATGAATCCATTCATCCATCCTGCACGACTGCAATCCACAACGGCAAATCACAAAACACAACCACAATTTGCTGTTGTGTTTCTTGATTTGTGGTTGTGTTTGGACTTCAGGGCCACTGTAATCCTGTGCTACACAAAAACAAAACAAACGCACGATGTATGTGTTGGTGTTCTCCTTTTCTTAACAGACTGCAGTAGGGGAGAGGTACTGTAATTATGGACAGTACAAGGCGAGCAGCGGTGGGGAGGTGATGGGGTGATATTCATCATATTGGTATTACTAGTATAATATCCTTATACACCATTCACATCAATGTAATGGAACCCCAAAATCATGTTCAAGTTAATAAGCTCAAAAAGATAACTAGTCAATGTGTAAAATTGTATAAAACGGTGTGGATCACTGGTGCCACTTAAAGACCCAGTACATTACAGTCACTGAAGATGTCTAGAGATTCAAAAGTGCTCATCAGCCACAGCCTCTAGTTTAGTAGCCTTTTTCAGTCTTCCCTAATTTCAGACAGTCACTGTCGGTATAGTAACCTATCTCGCCTTTCTCTCTGCCAATATACGTGTATCGAAAAGGTTTCAGCCTGTGTGAAACAGGCCTTTGTGCCCCCCTCCAATCCTCCAACAATGTGACACTTTTCATAACGCTATAAAGTGAACATGGTGTATGTAAAAAGACATGCACATAGTGCTCCAGCACAAAGCAGCTGGCTGAATTCACAATGATGGCCTCAAGCTTAACAGGCCAGACACTTTGGATTCTGCGCTCTCTCAGCTCTCGCTGTCTGTCTCGCTTTGGGTGTGACAGTCAAATTTAAGGGAGTCAGCTGTTTAGACGCCAGGGATTTAGTTGCTATACCTGTGTGTCTCATCTATCTCCCTTTGAGAGGTAGCAGTTGGCCGCATGGGCGATTGACAGTTTGACAACTGAGAACGGTCAATCCCAAGCTTTCACTCATTCCACTGTCATGGACACTACAGCTAAGCAGCAATAGTCTTAACAGTGACAAGACCCCAGGTTAATGTGCTGGCAAAGAGTTGCCTCACAAGGGAATAAAAACATCTAAATAGCACACATTCAAGACTATTCAAATCCAGTTTTCGACTATAAAACAATGCCTAATGATAAGTAACACCAAAACGGGCTGTCTTAAAAATGACTTTGTTATTTTAAACTTTTTCTGTACCATATGTTCTACAATAAACCGATCAACTGGTGTCCATGGTCATCTTGTCTGTCATGATTGGCAATATTTACACATATAGTATAAATACAGTATGGTCAGATGAAATAAACAACTAATTGATACAAATCACAGCACTGTCTATAGGTGGTGAGCAGTGTTGTCAGTAACGTGCACGTTACAGTAATCTGATTACTTTTTTTCAGTAACGAGTTCATTTTTTGTTCATTTTTCCAAACCATTCATCTGATGAAAGTTAATTTCCTTAGTGTCTGTGTATTACTATTTTGTTATTGCCTCATAATATACAGTGGGGCAAATAAGTTTTTAGTCAACTACTAATTGTGCAAGTTCTCCCACTTGAAAATATTAGAGAGGCCTGTAGTTGTCAACATGGGTAAACCTCAGCCATAAGAGACAGAATGTGGAAGAAAAAAAAAAAAAAAACAGAAAATCACATTGTTTGATTTTTAAAGAATTTTATTTGCAAATCAAGGTGGAAAATAAGTATTTGGTCGATACCAAAAGTTCATCTCAATACTTTGTTATGTACCCTTTGTTGGTAATAACTGAGGCCAAGCATTTTCTGTAACTCTTCACAAGCTTTTCACACACTGTTGCTGGTATTTTGGCCCATTCCCCCATGCAGATCTCCTCTAGAGCAGTGATGTCTGCGGTTCGCAAGAGAGCATTTGGATGATCCAGAAGGGGACTGGGAGAATGTGTTATGGTCAAATGAAACCAAAATAGAACTTTTAGGTAGAAACACAGGTTCTCGTGTTTGGAGGAGAAATAATACTGAATTGCATCCGAAGAACACCATACACACTGTGAAGCATGGGGGTGGAAACATCTTGCTTTGGGGCTGCTTTTCTGCAAAGGGACCAGGACGACTGATCTGTGTAAAGGAAAGAGTGAATGGGGCCATGTATCAAAAGATTTTGAGTGAAAATCTCCTTCCATCAGCAAGGGCATTGAAGATGAGACGTGGCCGGGTCTTTCAGCATTACAATGATCCCAAACTCACAGCCAGAGCAACAAAGGAGTGGCTTCGTAAGAAGCATTTCAAGGTCCTGGAGTGGCCTAACCAGTCTCCAGATATCATTCCCATAGAAAATCTGTGGAGGGAGTTGAAAGTCCGTGTTGCCCAACGACAGCCCAAAACATCACTGCTCTAGAGGAGATCTGCATGGAGGAATGGGCCAAAATACAAGCAACGGTGTGTGAAAAGCTTGTGAAGAATTACAGAAAACGTTTGGCCTCCGTTATTGCCAACAAAGGGTACATAACAAAGTATTGAAATGAACTTTTGGTATTGAACAAATACTTATTTTCCACCATGATTTGCAAATAAATTCTTTAAAAACCAAACAATGTGATTTTATGGGTTTTTTTCCCACATTCTGTCTCTCATGGTTGAGGTTTACCCATGTTGATAATTACAGGCCTCTCTAATATTTCCAAGTGGGAGAACTTGCAAAATTATTGGTTGACTAAATACTTATTTGCCCCACGGTATGTAGAATGAAGACTATTGTATTAATGTACGGACAGCATTTTGACTGGAAAAAGTTAGAAAGGTTCGCATCTTCTCACTACAGGTTTGTTCCCATGGTAACCGCTCACTGTTACTTCCTGTTTTGGTTTCGAGTCACAAGTGTTTTGGGCCTGAGAAAGGCATGACGAACGCGGGGTACACATTTGAGCCGAGTGCAGCCACTTGTTGAGATGTGGGAGGGAATGTTGATATGTGTGCGTCCATGAATGACCGTGGATATTTTTCCTTCATTCTGGAGGGTTCCAGCCGTTTCGTAGTTTTGCCGTTGCAACAGCGGGCAGTCAGCAAACCGCTCTAAGTCGGCAAACATTGTTTACCTCATATTCATGTTGCACATTTATGCCGTGAGGTGACGTGTTGGTTTAGCATCTTTGGGATGTGTTGTCCGTTTGAGTGATTGAGTGTGAAGTAATTAGTTGCCGCCATATTTTGAGGCAAAATTGACCGCCTGTGTGTACGCCGTACTTCCGGGTTGTGCAGGCGCATTTGCGCCTGCCCCCACCTTTGTGTTTATTGCACTGTTTATCACACAATTCATTTTTGTGTTGTTGATTATTGTGCAGTCAATTTGCATTATTTTACAATGGCACTGAGATGCTGTTAACCCTAACCCCTAAATTCCCTAACCTGAAATTCAGAACTTTTGGCATTTGGCTTAATCTTTGAGTTAGCGGGGGTTTAACTAGTCGGTGGTGTTGATTTCAACAAATTCCATGCAGTTGTTAGTTTCAGGGCTCCTGAATGGATAAGATAGCCAGAGTCAATGGTGGTTTAAAACAACTCCATTAACCAATTAAACCCCCGCTAACTCGAAGATTAAGACTATGTGAAAAATTCTGATCTTCCTCTTTAAATTCAATTATCGAAAAGTCATTTACATGTGATGACATTTTTTTGTTGTCATTCTTTTTTTGAGGCAGCAAAGGGAGAAAATTGGTGAGAAGAAACCGATAAATAACTTTTAAAGTATCTTAGTTACTTTGATAGTAATCAGTTACGTAACTAGATTATTTTTTTGAGGCATAATCATTAATCAGTAATTGAATTACTTTTTCAAGTTATCTGTGACAACACTGGTGATGAGCATGGTGTTTACAGACTTATGATAATAGAGATGCTCTACAGTCTGAGAGCAGTGACACAATAAACACGTTCAAAATGAATTATTACCGTCCGGCCACTCTCCTGGCTAATTAATTCCACAATTAATGGATGTAATTAACAAGCCCTAAGGCAAAACATTGAAAATAGTGCTCTGAGTATCAATGTGTATATATCCCTACATTATACCGAGCAAATGTCATTTTAATCTGTCAGTGAGTAATGGAGGAGTAGCAAATATAATTCCACAATTACCTAATTTAATTAATCACTCCTGAGACAAAAAAATAAAACTAAAAATTGAGCTCCTATGACCAATCCTATTCATGCTTAGAAAATACCTTTCAAATTTCATTCTGATCTGTCCACAAATAATGGAGGAATATCAATTTTAGTTTTTGTCCTCCCCAAGAAGAAGACGAACAAAGTAAATGAGTCATTGAAAACTCCCTTCCGGCAGTCTAAAAATTAAGTCAACCATCCAAATGAATGCCCATAGAGGTAATGAAGACGCATACAGTTCTACTATAAAAGGCTGATCAACCTTTGAGTTTTCAGACAGACCCAAAAAGATGATTATCAATTTTGAAGGCCACGGAACGGGCAAAGAAGAGAATGGAGGTTAAAATAGGCCAGTTTCCAGTATGTATTGCAAGGAGCAATATAACACTAACTCATAATCATGTTTTTGTTTTTTTTTTGCATTGGTGGTGATAAACGAAATATAGTGGGTTAAGTTGAAAATAATAGAACTTATATCAAAAAAAAACACGGGAATTAATGCATTGTACATTTTTACGTAACCCTGATCTGGATTTCCCTTTCTATTTGTAGCAGTAATTATTCATAACATCATGAGTTTTACAGTTAGACAGAATGGGGAATAAATGATGTCTGTCATCGTAGCGACTTTTACTGATGACTTAATTTTTAAAGCCCCAAGAATTTGATCCTTTAAGTCCAAGTTTAATTTCTCTATGGTTTTCAGTAAACAAAACATACTTTTGAGATATTTTTGCCGCAGTGTTTTTTTTTTTTTTTAATCGTTATGAATTATGTCAGGGATTTTTTGTGTCAGCCTTGCAGCAACAACAAAGGCCTGATATAAAGTGTGGAAAAAGGTCCAGACAAGTGCGGCTGCAGTCTTGAAAAGTTGAAATCCTGGTATTGTTAAGAAGATTACTTTTAAATGAACAAATCATTCACGAGTGGCAATGGGTTCTTTCCAACTCACTTGGCCATCCTCACTGTGCTGTCAAGATAAATAATAACACAAATATAGAAAGAATGAGGTAACAAAAAAGGAATGCATGGCCTCTAAGCTCCTAGATGCAACGCTACTAGTTTATGCAGCCGTCTGAGGCCAGTTAAGTACATTTTGAAGAAGAAATGACAGGTTTAGCGTAGTGGAATTTAAAGTTTGCAGTTTCATTTCCTGGCATTATTGTTACAGTCTAACTCAAAAGTGTTCTCAGTAGAATTTAGCAATGAATCATGCTAAAGTGAGTAGGAAAGTTGATCCATAGAGATTACATTGTTCTAGATGGATGTTAGCCCTAATTTGTTTGAAAGAGAAATTATTTTTCTATTAATGGATAATTAACGTTCAATAATAGATCATTAATGTTCAATTTGTCCATTCATGTTTGTCTTTAATGCTACTGTATATCTTAATACTTGATTACCATAATTTTGTGACTACACACAGTTTATTTATGGATTTTTGTTGATGGTGTATGTAACCCATAATTCCAAGTGGACACCATCATATTTTCCATTGTGGTTTTATATAGGCTTTACCTCCTCCCCCCTCATTGGGTGGGTGTGACTTATTGTCCAGTGCATATTTATGTCCAAAAATTACAGTAGTTTCATTTTAATTTCTTAAATATTATAAATTGTAACTAATCATAATTACACAAACATTACCTTGGAGAGCCTTGTGAACCTTTTTTGTAGTTTTGTTGTCAGTCATAATGATGTTCCACTTAGGTTACATTTTCAAAACACTATTTGCTATAAAGCGATACTAATTTTTGGACAAATAAAGTAAATCATAGTTTCCACTGGTATATGCCCCTGATGATCACTTACAGCAGACAAGTGTGCCATCACTCCTTTTCAACTCCAAGGACTCAAAAGATTCTCATCTGGTCAAGCATGTTTGTGAGCTTGAAAATATTATTAAAAATAGAAACCAAAGAAAACCTTGCCAGATCTTACAGTACAAAGGTCTATTGTGTATTTTCTTGGAACAGGATTTTTTTTTTCAACCAACATTGATTCCACTGCAAGGTCAATGCACTTTCTCAGTCCCTTCCAAACACTTCAATACATCCTATTAAAAGAAATGACAAGTGCTGTTGGAACATACTCAATAAACAACATGACACACATCTGACATGTAAAGGTCCTGTTAAATGTAGGTCAATATTAGCAAATATGGGCCAAAGAAAAGAGTGTTGTTAACAAGTCTGCCAAATTAGAATGGATAAAAATATTTGCAAAGTACTAGATACATGTATGTTATAATGCCTCAAATGGGGAAAAAGAAGGCTGGCCCATCACATCAAACCACTCCCCAATTAATTGCCAAATGTCAATCAACTACATCTACTTGTTACAACATGGAAAATTGATACTACTTTGCAGGGCTTCCTGATGACTCTGCATCGGCTGTAACACCATGTGTTATTACACAAAGCCCAAATAGCATGAAACGCATTAAAAGGCATTTTTGGGTAGTACTGACTTGTAGGCCAAGTTTTGAATAAGATCAGGCTACGAGGATTGATATACGCATACAGGCCCATGCTAAATAGCTACTAGGTTTCAAGATAACTGTTTCCAATATGATGGAGGAGTCGGACTTCAAAGTTAGATTCCAGTAGAATAGAATAGAATAGAATAGAATAGAATAGAATAGAATAGAATAGAATAGAATAGAATAGAATAGCCCTTTATTGTCATTTTATAGCTTTACAATGAAATTATGGAGTATCTCCTTTACAGTGCAGGACAAGTAAAAATCTCAAAAGTACTTGCAAGAATAAAAGTATAAAATCTATTTAGATATAAAATGTGTATGAGGTAGACCTATGTTCAGGCTTTGCAAATAATTAAGTGAAGTAGCAGCAGTTGACAGTAAAGGCATTGAATATTGCACATTAATGTTGCCCGTGAATAAGTATGGCACATAGAATACGTGTAAATAGAAGTACCGTAATTTCCCGAATATAAGGCGCACCCGTGTATAATGCGCACCCCAAATTTACTTGTAAAATCTAGGGGAAATTATTGTACCCGTTTATAACACGCACCCTAATTTTAGCACCAATAAATAGAAGAATACAAGAAAATAGAGCTCGTGTACAGATACAGAAATGTCATTTTACTGAATGGTGAAACACAGCACAAGCATAGCATATTGGTAGTTCAAAACATTACCATAAACTGACAATATTTACGGTAATAATATGAGTTGACAACTTCTCCAACTTACAAGAATCCAGGAGAAAACAAAACAGATGTGGCTTTTTTTTTAAAGGCTGCTGTATAATTTGCTCATTTCATCATGATGAATTAATGTTTCTTCCATGGTTTGATACGGTGAAATGAAAGTGAGAACGTAAGTCGGAAATCCGAGAACGCTCATCGCTGTCGACACGACAGTAACAATAGGAAATATTGTTATTTGGGTTTGAGTTTCCCGAGGGACAGATATAGTTGACGGACACACACAGGAAGCCTGTTGTTACGTTTGTTATGGTCAGTTGCGGAGCTGCAATAAACATTGACTCACATGAGTTCAAGAAACTGAATTCTGTGCTTTATGAAGAGTGAAAAAAGCAGAATTTAACACAGACGAAATCATTCGGCCGGTCAGAGTGAAATATTACCGAAACAAAATGGTGACGTCACGTACCGTAATGGTCTGCAACGGAACGCCGCATACTTTTCTTCAACACAACGTGGCCATGTCAATAAAAAAAAAAAAAAAGATTATTTATATATATATATATCTATGTGTGTGTACTGTATGTACAGTGCTGCTCGAAAGTTTGTGAACCCCACAGCGATGGTCAGATTTTTTGTAAAAAAAACTAAAATAACCTTATTAAATGTTAAGTTATACCCAAATCCACAATACTGACATTCCAAATAATGGACTGAAACAAAAGAAATAGTTATATTGTCATTCTTTATTTAACAAAAGTGGTTGATTTAAGAAAAACTCAGATATCATGTGTGTAAAAGTATGTGAACCCCTTCAGTTAATAGGATATTGCGCCTCCTTTTGCAGAGATTACCTCAACCAAACGGTTTCTGTAGTGACTAATCAGCCTCTCACATCTACTTTGGGGGATTTTTGCCCATTCTTCCTTGCAGAACGCAGTCAGTTGAGAGAGGTTTGATGGGCGTCTGGCATGAACTGCTCGCTTCAGGTCCCGCCACAGCATTTCAATGGGATTTAGGTCAGGACTTTGACTGGGCCAGTCCAGAACACGAATCTTCTTCTTTTTCAGCCATTCCTTGGTTGTATTGCTGGAATGCTTTGGATCATTATCATGTTGCATGATCCACCTTCTGCCAAGCTTTAACTTCAAAACAGATGGCGTCAGGTTATGTTCTAGGATTTGACAATATTCCTCAGAATTCATGATTCCCTGGACTATGTGGAGTTGTCCAGGTCCTGAGGATGAAAAGCAAGCCCAGATCTTGACATTCCCACCTCCATGCTTCACTGTTGGGAGAAGGTTCTTTTGGTGGTATGCAGTGTTGACTTTTCGCCAGACATGGCGGTTTTGGTTGTGACCAAACAGTTCAATTTTGCACCTACATCAGTTGATGAAAACTCTTTTTAATTTAGTCTCGACAACACAACTGTTAAAAAAAAAAAAAAAAAAAAAAACTACTGAATTGATTGATTAGGAAATCAGGTTGAAATAATAGAAAATTCCAAAATGTTGAGGGGGTTCACAAACTTTTGAGCAGCACTGTAATCTAAAAAGAAAAATCCAGAAATGACAATGCATGATTTTTTTAACAATTTATTTTTGTGATACAGCTGCAAATAAGAATTTGAACACCTGTCTATCAGTTAGAATTCTGCTGAATCAGATGCACTTGTTTGAGGTCGATAGCATCATGAAGACACCTGTCCACCCCATAAAATCAGTAAGACTCAAACTTGTAACATAGTCAAGACCTAAGAGCTGTCCAAAGACGCCAGAGACAAATTGATTCACATCCACAAGGCTGGAAAGGGCTACGGGGCAATTGCCAAGCAGCTTGGTGAAAAAAGGTCCAATGTTGGAGCAATCATTAGAAAATGGAAGAAGCTAAACATGACGGTCAATCTCAATCGGAGTGGAGCACCATGTAAAATATCACCTCGTGGGGTCTCAATGATCCTAAAAAAGGTGAGGAATCAACCCAGAACTACACGACAAGAGTTGGTCAATGACCTGAAAAGAGCTGGGTACACCGTTTCCAAGGTTACTGTTGGTAATACACTAAGACGTCATGGTTTGAAATCATGCATGGCATGGAAAAATCATACATTGTGATTTCTGGATTTTTCTCTTCAGATTATCTCTCTCACAGTGGACATGCACCTACGATGATAATTTCAGACCCCTCCATGATTTCTAAGTGGGAGAACTAGCAAAATAGCAAGGTGTTCAAATACATACGTATTTTCTTATCTGTATATATAATTTGTTGTGATTGTGCTTATGCATTGAATTGACTGCAACCCCTGTTAATGTCAATGCTATTATTTTAGGTGTTCTTTTTTTTTCATTTATTTTTATAGCTTTTGATGTCCTTAATTAGGTTTGCAAGATAATTTGCGTTGAAAATGTCCAGAATGTTACAGGATTCTTATTAATATATGACTGACACGATCAAATTTAAATGTAACACTTTGTTCTGATTGGCTATTGGTGAGATTTTGGTGGGCAAGCATTTAAAATTGCGTATTGAATCTCTATTTTCTGAGTGCCTTTTGTATTTGGCAGGATGATGTTATGTTGTGGTGTTAAATCATCTTTTAATTCTGTAGTCGATCATCCCACGGTCACACAAATTACAAACTGGAAGCTTAATTTACATTTGCATTTAAATTGTAGGTTGCTTGATTTCAATTCACAAGCATGTCCTAAATAAAATGCATTTGCATAACACTAATAAATAATATCAATCAATCAGAATTCAATATGCTTGTTTTTTGTGAAAACAAAATGAATTTGATGAAACTGCTATGGTTATATTTAATTGTACTTACTATTCTATGACTGTATTATGTCCTTTCTTCTTTTGGATGTGAAAATGTCTGGTGAACAGTCAAGGAGGGCTGCATTGATTAGGGCTTTTTCAACAAAGCCTGCAGCAAAATCTGCAGGTATAAATCTATGTAGGTGTGCCCTGATAATCGAAAGGTGTGCGTGTGTGTGTTTGTGTGTACGTGTTTTTGTTTTCTTCACCATTTAATTTCAACTTTGACTGAAGCTTTCAGATGAGGGACAAATTGATCAAGATGGCCCCAATTAGTCTTTGTGATTAATTGAGTGTGATTAGATGTCCACTCTGACACCTCATTGTTGATGCTATTTACACATTAATTAGTTGTCATGGTGACCGCTTAAACACAGCTAAGTGTATGGGACAGGATAATAACCTTTTCAGATATTACTCGGACCCTGCAGTAAGCTGTGTATTTGGTTAGAGGTTTCAAATAAAAACAATGAATTGCACTTTCGAAAAATAGTTGTTTTGAATAATTCTGATGTAGAGCTTTTTATTGAAATTCATTCCACACTTTTTGGGAAAATAATAATGTCAAGTGTTTTCAAACAAGTAGGTCCAGTAATAAATACAGATAATGAAGTTGAATATGCAGACACGGAGAAAATGTGCACAATAAAACCAGTGTTTGCATAAAAGAACTCAGTTTGTACATACTGAATGTAGGTTTGAAAAATGGTGAATAAAGCCTTGATTGCAGTATAAAACTATGTCCTCAATATTTAGTTTGTCTGCTTTTTGTTGCTGGGTTACCCTCAACATTTGTCTTTCTTATTGTGTTAATTAATTAATTGTGTTAAGGTATTTCCCTGTAAGTCAGAATTAACCCTTTAAATCTCAAAATAACTATCCAAAAACATCACACATCACTGTAATGTCCTCGCCAAGATGTTGGAGCCAAGTCCTAGCTAGACAGTGAGCTAAGCTCTGAAACGACGATGTCAGACCTCGGTGTGGTTTGCTGACTTTATGCAGCTGCTCATGATATCAACACTTGCAGAATGAAACTAAAATAAAAACGAAATTAAATCAGTTCCATCTTCAATAACAACAATTAAAATGTGGGTTTATTACTTGCTGCTGATACAGCAATAACAATCCACACAAGCGATTAGCATGTATCAGTTAGCGTGCGCATATCATCAAAAACAGTCACATAAACTCGCCTCAAGTATTCAACCACAATGGAAAATGCACAATATACAGTACAAATGGTGTTGTATACAGGCGTTGCCTCTGTGAATGCTTCACAAGCAACAAATGTGCGCGCAGGCTTGCAGTTGTATTCTATACTGTCTCTCTTTTTTTACGGTTCCAATTCCATTATCGATGTTGCTTAACGATTCGATTTTTTATCGATTCCCTTATCAATTCTAATTTGGACAAATGGACTGTATGAGGTTCTGGGTTCAATATGTCTTATGGTTCATTCACCTCGGGGTGTCGGTTAGAACACAAGGAGCGGAGAGTGGAGTTGGTCTTTGGCACTTTTAATCCAACTTGGCAACAGTCACAACTATATACAGGCAATGGCACTTGATATGACAATCACCCAACGAGCAAATGAGTGTATGCGTGGAAAGATGTTGATGTACAGTATTTTATGTGTGTGGAAAAAGACTGGAATGTGTGGGTATATATGGGGTTCTGAAAGGAAAGACAATTACATCATGTTAGTGCTGATGCAATAAACAATGCAAATTCACTGCAAAGCAGTCAATAACACACGTACACGAGTCGCACATTATAATGACACAAAGGTGGGGAGGGCGCGAGCACATGTGCACAACCCGGAAGCACGCTGCGTGCACGTGCGTTCATCTTGGCCATAATAGTGGCAAAAACTAAACACTTTACATTCATATGGATGTACAACATCATCTTAAGATGCTAAACTAGCACATTCCCTCATAACACAAATGCCCAACGCGAATATAATGTAAACAACGCTTTCCTCTATGCAGCGAGAACGAGCGGGAGCAACCAGCCGACGTAATAGTAAAAACACGAAACAGTCGCGCTGATAACGGCCCTAACTTATCTTAACAACTTTATGGCATATAGACTAAATACTTACTTTCATTCATGGACTCACACAGATACTTCCTCTAACAGGCGGCCGTCATCTGCTCGAAATGCGCACCTTACGCCTATTCACGGTCCCAGAATACGCAACGCACATGACGTAGGACAATAACCGGAAGTAACTGACTGGTTGCTATGTGAACGAACGCATACCCATGGAATCTTTCTAACAGGACTATTAAAATTGCTAATAAAACCGTTTAGCATTATTTTAGATGCATGTATGTTTTATTTTTCTTATAAAGTATTCGACGAGGAATACGATAGACCCAATAATAGACTTTTCTGGAAAAATCACCATTTCTTTAAGTAGTCTCATGAATAATGACGTGGCCTGTGAAAGTCCATGTGTTCACTCGGCAATGACTCTCTCCAGGTTACGCCTGATGAGAAGTCTCTTCATCAGTAACTATGTAGCCGTGCTTGCCGAATCAAGCGTGTGCAACCTGCATACATTTTGAAATATAAATCGTGCTGGGTGGAATCGATAAGAGAATCGTTAGGTAAATTGCCAAACGATTCCATGGAATCGGATCACACGGAGCCAGTTCTCTATAGGAACCGGTCCTCGATTATCATCCCTAATCATACATACAGTGGGGAGAACAAGTATTTGATACACTGCCAATGGGTTTTCCCATTGGCAGTGTATCAAATACTTGTTCTCCCCACTGTATATACACTCGCCGGCTACTTTATCAGGTACACTATGCTAGTAACGGGTTGGACCCCTTTTTGCCTTCAGAACTGCCTCAATTCTTCGTGGCATAGATTCAACAAGGTGCTGAAGCATTCCTCAGAGAGTTTGGTCCATATTGACATGATGGCAGTTGGTGCAAATTTGTCAGCTGCACATCCATGATGCGAATCTCCCGTTCCACCACATCCCAAAGATGCTCTATTGGATTGAGATCTGGTGACTGTGGATGCCATTTGAGTACAATGAACTCATTGTCATGTTCAAGAAACCAGTCTGAGATGATTCCAGCTTTATGACATGGCGCATTATCCTGCTGAAAGTAGCCATCAGAAGTTGGGTACATTGTGATCATAAAGAGATGGACATGGTCAGCAACAATACTCAGGTAGGCTGTGGCGTTCCAACGATGCTCAATTGGTACCTAAGGGCCCAAAGAGTGCCAAGAAAATATTCCCTACACTATTACACCACCACCACCAGCCTGTACCGTTGATACAAGGCAGAATGGAACCATGCTTTCATGTTGTTGACGCCAAATTCTGACCCTACCATCCGAATGTCGCAGCAGAAATCGAGACTCATCAGACCAGGCAACGTTTTTCCAATCTTCTATTGTCCAATTTCAATGATCTTGTGCAAATTGTAGCCTCAATTTCCTGTTCTTAGCTGAAATGAGTGGCACCCGGCGTGGTCTTCTGCTAATGTAGCCCATCTGCCTCAAAGTTCGACGTACTGTGCGTTCAGAGATGCTCTTCTGCCTACCTTGGTTGTAACGGGTGGCTATTTGAGTCACTGTTGCATTTCTATGAGCTCGAACCAGTCTGGCCATTCTCCTCTGACCTCTGGCATCAACAAGGCATTTCCGCGCACAGAACTGCCACTGACTGGATATTTTTTCTTTTTCGGACAATTCTCTGTCAACCCTAGAGATAGTTGTGCGTGAAAATCCCAGTAGATCAGCAGTTTCTGAAATACTCAGACCAGCCCTTTTGAGACCAACAACCATGCCATGTTCAAAGTCACTCAAATCACCTTTCTTCCCCATACTGATAAAGTGGCCGTTGAGTATATATATATATATATATATATATATATATATATATATATATATATATATATATATATATATATATATATATATACATATATACATATATATTTTTTATAACCGACTGGAGACAAAATAGAGACTTCGGCATCGTAAAGTCAAAATCACGTAAGTTGGGTACGTCGTAACCCGGGGACTACCTGTATTTCTCCTCGTCTTGGCAGTACTAAATCACTACTTGATATAAGTTCTCAAGCATGGCAAACTGTGCACTGCAGATCGTACTACTGTGCAGGCTTTTAATACTTAAACTACAATAGACCTATTACTACGAAAATAATTTCCTCTAAACATTACCAAGCACCTTTTCATCTAGCCACACCTTAGAAGCCTCTGTTCTGGAAAAATATTTGTGAGCTACTCTTGTGCACCACAGGGGACAAAAATGTTCTTCCACACAGCAATTCACGCAGTTTTTCCCATGCCTTGCATTCCTTTAGAAAATAGTGAAGTTCTTAAAAAGACACTGGCGTCTTGATATATCTTCTGGGTAACTGAGCAAAAGGTCAAATAAAATGTTTTTTTATATAGTAATAGAGGACAAATCATTAGACACAGCTGCACAAGCTAATTTCAGAGCTGTATCAAAGATTCAGCCGACAAGGACGACAATAGAGGTGGCTGGTTTTCTGCCAAGAATGGATCAACAGAAGTGTGCTTGTTTGACTATCCTAATGTTTGCAGGCCATCCCCAAGTTCACTGAGGACATTTAAAAAAGGGGACTGCATTATTAATATTATTTTCAAGAAGGCAAATGGCCTTTTAACCATAACTCAGAGGACCAAAAGAGAAAATTGCTCAAATGGGTGGAATTACTGTTTTTTTGTGTTCGGATAGATTATTTTATCCAGTTGTTGTGTCTTTTTCCCCTCCGGTGTAAACTTTAATTCTGTGACCATGAGCAATATCTGCTTTTAAAACAAAACTTTCAGAGCCATTTGTATTTTAGGACACTCTATGAGGAGTAATCATTTATAATGCACAGCATGTTCATTACCGTGGTTGTAGGTTTGGTTGGGTAGAATATTAAACATCATTTTTTATCTATGCTTTTTCTCTACAGTTCTTCAACTGACTCTCCTTAAAAATGTGCACATTTTCATCATGCAGTGGCCAGACTAGATAGTCTATAATATTACAAATACAATAATAACTTTTACACATCTATACAAAGGAACATACTGTAATTATTAAGAATAATGAAGCCCTAAGTGTTACATTATTTTTTTCAGCATTTAATATGGACAAGACTGTTTGTGGATCAATTTATAGTGGGGAAAAAAATTATCCTCTCCGTCTCTCAAAATATCTCCACTATGCGGGCCTAGTACTATTTTCTATGTCGTGGAAATAACTCTGGGAAAAAGGGCAAAGAGCTGCAGGGAGGAAGAGGGAGTGTTAGACAAGTGTGTGCTTCACTAGCTGAGAAGAAAAGAGCCTAATCTCGAGGGAGGCCAGAGTTGGCATAACATCACTTCTTCTGGACAACCTCCTTCATTCATCTGTTACGCTCCCACTGCAGTTTTCCTTCTTTTATGCTCATACAGTTTTGCCTCCCTACTCTCCAATCCAACACTCTCCACCCCCCACTCACTACCACCATCACTTTTTATTACCCATCAACAAACTCAACCTCCTCCTTGACTTTAATTACCTGTGTAATAGTAAATGTTTAAAGCTAGACAGCTTTTGCTTTATTTGTGTAATCAAGGTCTATATACAGTATGTGCAATGCTTTAAGTTCTCAAACATCATGTATGGCATACAAGACAATAATGTGTCATGACACTGTTTGATAGAGTGGATTTAAAAAATTGCGAGATTTTCTGATCAGCATGTTAGGAGTGAGGTTCACTGATAATGCTACAGCGTGCAACACTTTGAGAAAATATTGACTTATTGCTCGCAGAAACATGAGTGGTTAGTAATAATTAGATATGGTTCGAATAATTTACATCTTTTATTGCTTTTTCCCCCATCTGCAGTTTCCCCTCGAGAGCCAATCGTCTCCTGTAGATCCAACACATATCCCAAAGGCTTCTACTGCAGCTGGCACCAGCAGCATTCAACCTACATCCCTACTACATTTGAAGTAGATGTTCAGTAAGTCATTTAAAGTAATTTTGTATCCTGGTTTTTCTTTTTCTTTTCATCTTTGTTTTAACCTGTCCTGTACAGCTGCTTGACACAGAGAATGGAAATCTGAGTGTCTGGTTGGTCTGAACAGTTTTAATGTATGACATGGGAGCATGACATACTCCCATTGTGATCATTCAATGTGCCTCATTTATTAGGGAAAGCAGCAAACAGAAAGGGGTTGTGGGGGGACAGAAAAAAAGAGAATAGGAGAGAGTGACAGAAGAAGCACTAACAACAAGAAATACATTGAACGCCTACACTAGCTATGAATATGTTAGTGCTATTGTTAGCTAGTTGTATTTCCGGTTGACACCATGTGGGGGGCCTGATGGCCAATGAGAAAGAGGGGGGGGGGGGGGGGGGGGTCAGAAAGATAAGTGATCGGGAGAGGTGAAGTGTACACAAATCAGAGGAGTAGAACCCATTATTTGTATGAAACCCTTGTGAGTATGGGTATGTTGGCATCCTATTCTATGCTGCCTGATCATGAATCATGACACCGAGTTTCTCTACTTGTGTGTGTCCAATTGCACCTAGTCGTGTATCCTAGTTTTTATTAAAACATACGTGTTACCCAAGAGTAGAGCAAATACCAAATAAACATTGATTGTAGACCTCAAACAAGGTTGAATTATTTTTGGTCTTAGCCTGACAATGTGGTACAGTGAGCACACAGCAGATTTTAGTGGTAATCTGAACTATTTGTTTGAGTTAAACCTTCTGTAATGGAATAAAGATAAGTTATTGTTTAAATAACATGAAACATTTTCTTCTTGTACATTAATTGATTTGTTGTTTGTGCGGTATTTCTATTCAGTCAAAATTGTGAGTAATCTATTGTCAAAGCAATTGAAAAGTTGTTGTACGTACTTTTACATATAACGTTTAAATTTTACAACGTTTAAATTTTGCACTGCTAAACATTAAATTGAATTTTTCTTTTTTAATATAGGCTACTTAGCATTTCAAATAGATTCAAAAGATGTTGTCTTTCTGTCATTCATACTGTAAAACAATTATGACTCAATTGAATTCATAGTAAAAATGTAAATGACAGAAAGAGGTTAAGGGTAATCTTTTGTCCATTATCTTCACCATTCTTGTAGCTTTATTTTTTTTTTTTTGTGGGGGAAGTGAGTTGTTGTGATTTAAAAAAAAAAAATCTACTTTAAACACCTTTTTTTCTACAATGTTCACATCATGCTGCTGTGTATCATTTCTGTCCATTATTTTTCTGTCACCAGACATAACCAACGTTCATTGGAAGTCCAGAAAGATTCTATTCATAAGAATCGCTGCCATGTACGTTTTCCAGAGGTCTTCTCCAGCTTCCCATACAAAGTAAATGTGACCGCAATCAGCGCTTTGGGGAAAGCGTCTAGCACAATCTCTTTTGAGGAATCCAGTATAGGTAAAGTATAAACCCTACTTGTATTCTTCTTTTGCTTCTATGCTTCATTTGTTGTACAATACCATCAGTATTATGTAGTCTTATTTGAACCTGATGTATTTTTCGGACTGGATTATAACGCTTATCATCAGTGAACCAGTTTATTTTCAACAAAAAGCTTACCTGATTATAAGTCGCAGTTTACCATCAATGTGCTAAATTTGTGATTTGTTGTTTATTTATTGTACTATTTTAATTCTTGTTTTATTTTTCAATGTATTCATTATTTCTTTAGTTTTATTTATGGTTTGATAAATGATGAATGTGTGTCATTACTGGAGTAGTATAATACAGTTATGCACCAACAAAACAGGTTTGAGGTCATTAAGCACAACCAGAATTCATACATAAGATGTGCTGTCAGATTTTGGGGAAAAATAAAAGGTTTTTATTGTGTCTTCCAATCCGGAAAATACGGTAATTACCACTTACGTGCATTTCGACTCGGAGAAAGGAGTGTTATCTGAGTGTATTCATGACAAGCTGTGCTTACCGTACTATATTTTTCAATTTAGCACAGGCTTAGCATCTTGTCCACTGAGATTTAGCAAAAAAAAAAAAAAAAGCTGGAAATACAGACTAAAGTTGTCCGATAATGACTATATAACCACTATACCGATATTGTCCAACTCCAAAAAGCTCCGATACCGATCTAAGCTCCGATACCGATTTATGCGGTCATGGACTTAACATATAATGGCTAGCTCTATTGTGATGTCATTAAAAAAATGTATTGATTATTATTATTATTACTGCATTTTTATTGATATAAAAACATATTTATATTGCATTTATATTGACATAAAAAAATTAAATGAGCCAAAAATGTCCGTAATTAAATAAGGAATAATTCACAAATAAACCCCAAAGCGCTACTAGGTGACAAGAAACTATTACAAATAAAAGTAGGCGAAAGGCACAGACTAGTACTAGACATTGTCAATGAGTTATTCCCAAAATGCATTTTATTGGGCTTTTGCACAGATTTTGTATTTTTTATTACATTTTCTTAGTGACTATTTATTTCTGGTAACGCAGTAGTTATATGTAATGAGTTTGTAATGTATTACTTTTATATCATTAATTGTACATTTAATTTCTGCACCATAAATGCAAATGGTCTGCTCACATAACAAATCCCAAGCATCTTACTTTGGTGACCTCTAATGGTCAATAAGCACAACTACTGTGCTAATCTTTGACCAGCCCATGTACAAAGGCAGAAGGCTTGTACATTGACTTTGAAGCATCATGCATATTGGCCCAAAAAAGATAATGAAAAACTGATGTCGATATTATACGACATCATTTTAAAATGCTTTAATCGGCGATATTATGGGCTACAGGATAATATTGAACAACTTTAAAGCCGACCTCTCCCCAATGCTAAAGAATGTGTTTGACCGAAGAAGTTAGTGGCTCAGAAGGTCTGTTCCATACAAATTAATATCAGTGCCAGCAAGACATAGAAAATAAAGAATACCTACCCAAAGCAATCATCAATGATAAAACTTAGCGAATCCATTTAATTAAGGATGCAAACAATGCTTAAACATTCTACAGTACACATTCCATCTTGTTCTCTTTTCATCAAATCTGTGGGAATAAGAAAACATTCTCCAAGTGATCTATAGTAAAATACAGTAATGAATGACTGATTGGATTCATTCATTAGCCATACGCTTATCTTCACCAGGAGGTTCTTAACCAAACTTTATGGCAAGTTCTGTGTTCAAGTATAAGCTGGCTATACTACAAAAGTCAGACTGTTAAAATTCTTCGGAGACTGGCTGGTAGGCAATGAAGAGGAAATATGTTCACTTTAAGGACCGAATGAGCTCCACTTAAATAGATAAGGGAAGTGCTTCCGGCAGTTCTCAATTCTGCTGTATCCCTTCGAGCGCAGTATGGGTGTGAATTGTGTATCAAAAACCCACAGTTGCTGTGAATGTGTGTGCCTGTCCGAGTGTGTTTATAGTATAAATTGAGCTAGAGACATGCTCTACCAAATCCCAGACACAGGGTTCATGAAAATGCTAATGCTAGCCGGATTAGCGCCTTGTCTGAGAATAGTCTTAACTGTTGGTTGATAAGAAAATACCACACTACTTGATTTTTTTCGCACTATAACACTTAAACATGCCTTTTTACTTTTCACTTTCCTCATGCCTTTCCATTTTATTCACCTCTGTTGGAATATAGATGTCTATAGTGAAAGGTTTTAATTTAGCCCTGCATCACTTTATCCATCTGCTCTCAGCGGCTGTATTGTTAAAAAGTCTTATTTGGCAATTTAATTTGTGAGTCACATTCATTTTACGGAAAAATGAGGCAGATCGTAAATAAATAAAACAATTTCATGCTTTCTGGTGCACTTCTTAATTTCGAGTGGAAGTAAGGCCATTCTTGACTGTCCTTGTTCATTCGACCACTGCTGGATTGAAATTAGATGTGTTTGTGTGTGTGTCTCTCTGTGCATGTGTATCTTTTATTCTTCTCATTGTGCATTCTGTAGTGACTGTTTTAGACGGCGAACTTTGAAGAAGTTTCAGCCCATCAAATAAAACAAGGCTTCTGCAGTTTATGCATTTTTGCCCTCTGGTGCTCAATTCATTTTGCTTCACTTCTTGTTATGGAAGTAAAAGTATGTTTATTACAAGAGCAAAATGTCAGTTTTCAACAGTGGCAGATGATGGTAATTCAAGAAGGGGAAGTTGAAATTGTGCCTGCCTGTGAGTGCTTTGTGCATCCGTTGCTTGGTAGGGAAAGACACTAGAGTGACAGAAATCAATCTACAAACACGAGAAATTGAAGCTCGACTTCATGTTTGTTTTTACCAAAGGAAATGTCACTAGGATGATTAGGAAAGGCTATGGTTCAACGCAGAACAACGGAATTAAAATTGAGAAATTCTTTATGCGGATGTTAAACAACAAGATCGCTGATTCGCTCATTTCGCTGTCAATCAAAATGGGATTCAGCCTCAGACAGATGATCAAATCATCTTGTAGAGAAGCAGAGCGTCCAGGCCAGGCAAGCTCCGCCCACTGCCAAACAAACCCAGCCTTTAGCCAATGAGCTTTACCCAACGTCTCGTTTCGCAGTAGTAGAACAATGCACTCTATACTCTGGAGATGCACCGCGTCCACACTGCTTAAAGTGCGTACGACAGGGGAAAAAAAAGTCTTAAAAATAGCATTATTATGTGAATTAGAATCATATTTTGAGACGATTCGACTATATACAACAATTTAGCAATGCGCAGATGACGAGAAATTAGTCTTTTAATCTGACGGTTAGCCACGCCTACCATTATAAGGCTCTAGCGTCCCCAACAGGTGGATGACGTCAGGGGAGAATGGGCTCATCGGTTTCACTATTCAGCCCATTGAGGGGGAATTATTCAGAACGAGGAAAACGCGACGAAAAGAGCCGCAAAAAGTCTCTCTACTCCAATATTTTTACAGGATATTCTTTTTATCCAAGTATTTTTCCCCAATAGCCAAATAAGTGGCATGGTCATGACAAATAACAGTCTTGTGCTAAATGGAATATGAAATAATATAAATGCATTTATTCAGGACGACATGGCAAAATTACTCCATAATGGTCAAAACTGTCGACTTCACCTTTACTATCACATCTCCCGAATGATATTTTATGCCACCTAAATCGGACATATGTAATTTCCCTTTCCTGGCTTCGGAGAATGTAAACAAACCAAGAGGCGTGACAGCTAGCCGACATGCTAACCCGAACTGAGTGATGTTTCAAAGTCTTCGAAGAGGAAAATCACACATAACTAGCCCGGATTATTTCACATGACGACTGGGTTGTCCATTGTCTTCGCCGATCGGCAACCCGCCCGGCATTGGGCGAACAAGTTAGAGCTCGCCGTTCCCCTGCTGAGGGCTCCGTTGCGGGGAAGCAGCTGGACAATGACTGCTAGACAAACCGGCCGACGTCGGAGGAGCGTGTAGCTGCCAAATGGTTAACACGAATATGGCAAAATAATGCTTTACTAAACGGCGAAGTCGTAAACAGCGAGAGACTCATAGGAGGGCGGCTGCAGTTGTTATGCAGTTAACAAGACAATATGGCTACGTTCATACTACAGGTCTTAATGCACGAATCCGATTTTTTGTCATATCCGTTTTTTTGGCGTGCCCGTTCAGACTGCCTTTATCCATTGAGACCGTTCAAGTATTACGCATGCGCACTAATTCGCAGTCCGACACCCGCTAAGCAAGAAGATTTAGACCACATACGAAAGTGACCCAGATCGGATTTGAAATGGTCCCGTTCTATGCGACTTGTCACGTTCAGACCGTCAAATTAATGCCTCACTCGAGTCGGAAAAACACGAAAAAATCAGATTCGTGCATTAAGACCTGTAGTATGAACGTAGCCTATGTGTATGAGGAGAGCTTTTTACATGCCCATTAATGATCAAACATAAGTAGTCCTTTATTTAAAGAAAGTTTGTAGTGTTTCATTTGTAATCGCTGTATTTGCGCATTGTAGCACGTATTTAGTCAATAAATTATACACACAACAGTATGCATTTGATCAATTATTTTTTTTCCCCTTGCAGTCTTAGAGCAATCGCCTCTGGCCTTGAATATAGTAGACAACATCAAGACACACCTCAGATACAGTATGTACTGTAACTCTGCAAAACATGACAAGTAATCCTTATTCCCAATGGCTAATTCTAAATCTTGCAGCACTTGGGTAGAATTACTGTTGGTAGTTGAGAGTGAAAATAGTTCTGAGGGGCTGAGATGAGTAACTGATGTCAGTGCATCACAAAACAGCATGCAGCACAGCACCACCTGCTATGTTATGTGGCTTACAGTGGAGAGAGGCCTAACCTCTGGCAGTTGTGCAGAGTCTGGCAGCTGCCTCTCCTCATTGTTTAAATCACAGGGATGCTGAGTCGTATCCGACTAATATAATAAAACAATCTCTGCGGTCAGTGAAATATGGCAGGGTTGGTTTATTTATTTATTTAATGTAGAAATTAGAGACATGGTGAATGTGCAGAGGATTGAAATCACAGGTGACCTTTGCAGTAACTGCAAATGACTCAAGGTCCGCAGGTACCTGTACCCCTGAGAGATCATGAGTGCAATAGGAGAACAGACAGTTGACTTGAAACAATGAAAAGCTGTTTTACAAGCAGCATGACTTTCATTCTTTTTAATGTGCATGTTAAAGTCATAACCTTTTAAGTTGAAAATAAACAGTCAAACCTCAGATATTTTGCAATTTGTCATTTGCCGAATTGTCATTTACCAATTTGTTTTTGCAGTTCACAATTTACTGGCAAAAATATTCGATTAAAAAAAATCTTTGGCTATACTGTATACTGTGCACATATTTTATTGTGGCATTTTATCTTATATGAAAGCATATATAAGCGGTGGTCAGTCAACAAATGAGACAACAAATTGTTACTGTCAGTTGTAACCATGCCAAAGAAACTTCTCTGCCTTCTACTTACAATAATTACACAAACTCTCTCTGCAGCTCCACCCGCCACACCCACCAACTCACTCTCCAACAGCAGCCATCTTAGATATGTGATTGACAGTTTGCTGTAAAGAATAGATAGATGGTAGTACCCAAGTCATTTTTTTGCTAAATATGTACAGTGGCGGCACGGTGGCTGAGTGGTTAGCACGTCTGCCTCACAGTTCTAAGATCAAGGTTTCAATCCCGGGCTTCGGCCTTCCTGTGTGGAGTTTGCATGTTCTCCCTGTGCCTGCGTGGGTTTCCTCCGGGAACTCCGGTTTCCTCCCACATCCCAAAAACATGCATGGTAGGCTGATTGAACACTCTAAATTGTCCGTAGGTATGAGTGTGTGCGTGAATGGTTGTATGTCTCCTTGTGCCCTGCAATTGGCTGGCAACCAGTTCAGGGTGTCCCCTGCCTACTGCCCCGAGTTAGCTGGGATAGGCTCCGGCACCTCCGCGACCCTCGTGAGGAAAAAGCGGCATGGAAAATGAATGAATGAATGAATATGTACAGTATTTTTTTTAACTCTTAATATAGGACCCAATGAATAGTGGGTGTCAACTGGATTATCAATTTTACAAAATATACGTTGTACATGAAGTTTGAGGAATAATGAAGAAAAAAAATTATTGTCTGACGTAATTATTTTTTGGTGCCCAAGTTTTATTAATATTAAAACAGCACCGGTCAGATATTTCTTTTGCACAATGAGGCGTTTATTCTACCTTAGCTTCATGGTGCAGGCTAACCAGACTAAGGTTTGCTCTAAAGCAAGTGAAAATGAAATGTGTGAATGAACAGACTTTGTCTAATTATTTTTGGCAAAGAGCCACGCTGCACATCATCAGCAAGAACCATAGTTTCTGCCGGATAACATGACACATACTGTCAGAGGCAGCTCACAGAGCTAATTGGTGCAAATTCTTTGAGAGACTTGATGACAGGATAATGTTGTGTTGAAACACATTGCAGGTGTACACAGCCAAAGCAATCAGCACCCACTTGGGTCACACTGCTGTGCAATGATGCATGTAACCTATGGACAAAAACCTAAGCCTTTATTCTTTATTTGTTTGCTGTTTCTTGGCCTTTTTGTTTAAATACTTTATACTTCGTCTCTACATAGCAAATAAAAATGTTTAACCTGCCCTGGGTATTTTGCTTGCTATATTTTGTCGTGATGTTGATGCCCACATGATTCATTCAGCAAGCATCAAAGCATCAGAATCATTGTATAAATGAATACATGATGTGGTGTTTCAGCCCTTGTTGCCTAATGTTGCAAATTTGTGACTTTCCAGATCAAAGCAGCTTCACTGCCTATTTACCATAAATACCTGTTATCGCTATCATGCATACTGTATGTATTTTTTGTCGCTGTTATTTTATCATGATTTACTAATTTTTTGTATTATTGTAAAACATATTTCAATGAATTTTCTAAACTTGATTTAACATCTACTTAAAAGCAAAAACACTTTTATTGATTTTTCAATATTATTTTGGTTTTGTCACCAAGGGATTTTAATTATAATAATTATCTTGTATTATATTTAAAAACAACTGACTCAAGTTGAAAAGTATCAACTATATACAGTAAGAAAACAATTGATTAACATATTTGATTAAAACTGAGACAAAAATCTAACTGGACATTTTTAAGCATGTGCATGTTTGTCTGATATACTGAGGAAATTTGCAAGTTAAACCTACTTCTGGATATACCAGTACAAGTAGCCCAACTCTCCATTAATACTAAATAGGTTGGTGTTTTGACGGTAACTGACGCGGTTTTGCCAACATTAATTTACTCTCGTGCTGTTTTTACTTTGCGCCATCAGTGACTGTTGAAATGAAAGTTAAAATGTCGCACTATTCACCCCACACGTTAAGCAGTGCTTTGTATACTATTTGATTTCCTATTTTGCTTGGTTTTAGATCAGTTCATTAGGATTTGTCTGTTGCTCTATGAGCTAAATGTATGAGTAGTTAGTTTATTCTGCTTGGTTAGTCTGCAGCTTACCATAATTCCCCATTTCCACTTTACTCATTGCTAATGCAATAGCCATCTTATGTGCTATGTTTCAGGCAAGATGAATGCTCACAGAACCCATCGATCTAAGTAGATTGCGTTTTCTGAATGTCACGTTTGGTGTATTTTATGAACTGCTGGGTGAATCTCATGTGAACAAAGAGATTTGTCTGGTTTTCGTCTTTCTTCTTTCCACTTTTGTTCATGGAAGGTCACAATGAGATTAGCCATCTCATGATGCTTTTATGCTTTTACCAGTCTCTGATCAAATCTGTCTCTTTGTCCTGTATTTGTCCTGTTCAGCCAGAATATGTGTCTGCCTTCATATGTATTTCATTTTTTTCCAATAATCATTTTGTGCTAAGTTTAACAAATCCCATGTAATTGTAAATGTGACTGTCCATATTGTATTTCAACAATTTGTCTGTGGAACGGAGAAAGTTTCACACAGATGGAATAACCAGTGCTCACTAATGGGGTGTTCTAACAATGAAAAAGCTTATTCAATAGCTTTCAAAGGATATTGAATGGAATTCTATCAGCAGGACTCACGTATAATATAGCTTTTCTGCATGTACTGTCAGCTTTCATTTATTCCTTGTTTTCAGCAGGAAGATTTAAAGTCATTTTACTCAATGCATTGTGCCACATGGTGATTTGGCTGTGTCGAATTGGCTGGTCACCGATTTAAAAGTGATAATTTCAAACTCTAAATAGTGTTGTTTTCCCAGTTTTGGGATATCTGATCTAAAAGAAGTATTTGAGCCCTTATTTGTTTCCACTTATCTTGTATAATTGATCTTTCCATTAATAATTAGAGCAATAAAACCAGTATATGTTGCAGTCAGTGTTGCTAATCTTATTCAGTTACTTCTCAGTTACCTCATTGTAAGAGTAATTAGTTACTCAGCAAAGTAACGGACGTTACTTTTCATATTCTACTAGTTTTTACATCTTACATTACATTATATAACCTCTTTCACATCAAAGATTTTAAACATTAACTGATTGAAGAATAAAAACACTAGATATAGTATTTTAGAACCTACTGAACATAAGCAGAACACGATCCATAAATATTCCGTGAGGTAACAATAATAAATATTGAAAATAATTCAAGTTTGAGAAACCTTGCTGTCTTGTGTTTGCTCGAGCGTGCAGTCACAGTGAAGCAAGGCATGATCCACCCACCTAGCCAATCATCATTGCATTTGCAAAGGCGTCACCTTTCCCTCCTTCCTCCTCCCGCTCTAGTCTCTCCAGGCAGTCAGCTGATGTGTGACAAAATCAGACAACTTGTGCTTCATTCAACCAAATTGTGTTAACACACCCCTTCACATCCTTGGTATGGTAACAGCGTTGCAAAGATGGGAAAAGTAATGAATTAGATGACTCACTACTGAAAAAAAAAATAACGCGGTTTTCTCTAACGCCCTTATTAATAACACTGGCTGCAGTATATTATTTGTTCCTCAACTTCACCTTGATAGTAACCGTTTCCAAACAATCTTTTTTCAGCTTTTTGTGATGAAAATCAGACAAAATTAATGGCATTTTTTATGGAATAAGTATTTTCTGTCAATCACCCGATTAAAGTAATGAAATATTTTGAATAGGGCTGTCAAACGATTTAAATTTTTAATCGAGTTAATCACAGCTTAAAAATTAATTAATCGTAATTAATCGCAATTCAAACCATCTATAAAATAGGCCATATTTTTCTGCAAATTATTGTTGGAATGGAAAGATAAGACACAAGAGGGATACATACATTCAACATACTGTACATAAGTACTGTATTTGTTTATTATAACAATAAATTAACAAGATGGCATTAACATTATTAACATTCTGTTAAAGGGATCCATGGATGGAAAGACTTGTAGTTCTTAAAAGATAAATGTTAGTACAAGGTATAGAAATGTTATATTAAAACCCCTCTTAATGTTTTCGTTTTAATAAAATTTGTAAAATTTTCAATCAAAAAGTAAACTAGTAGCTCGCCATTGTTGATGTCAATAATTACACAATGCTCATGGTGCTGAAACTCATAAAATTAGTCGCACCCAAACGCCAGCAGAGGGCGACAAAACACCAAAAAACACAAGTAACAAGTGGACATGACACTGTGCTGTCATTTTAATCTGTTTGAGCGGGGCTTGTACGTTACATGTGTCAAATATTTTAACGTGATTAATTGAAAAAATTAAATTAATTACCGTGCGTTAACGCAATAATTGTGACAGCCCTAATTTTGAAATACAAAATTATCCATTATCCAAAAAGATACAAAGTACAATTGACTATATCTGGTACGACAACCATTTTTTATGAATTGCAATTACGTGAAATTATTTATATGAATAAAGCATAGTAACACACAAATTTACCCACCGTTTATCCATTAAAAAGTACTTCAAAGAGGAGGAAAATAAATTACATGATTTTCTCAATTGGTAAATCGAATGACATAAAAAAAATATGGCCACCATATATAATCTCGGCATAGTAAAAGGTTTACTTAGGGGCCAATATGCTCATAACCACTAAATTATGAGATGTTGGGTTATTTTTACTGATTATTTTCTTTCTCTCCTCACAGTCAAACCAGATCCCCCTGAGCGTGTGACAGCAACTCCGATTCGTTACAATGCTCGCAGGCTGGAGGTATCCTGGCAGAGTCCTGCGACATGGCCCGACATCGACAATTTTCCACTGAAATACTTCCTTCGATATCGCCCTCTCATCAAGGAACAATGGCAGCATGTAAGTAGCACAAAGCGGAATCAGTGGAAAACACATCCATATGAGGCTGTAGTCCTTATAAACTGCAGTATACTGTAGTAACACAATGCAGATTATTTTTTGCTTTACGCTTTCAATTTGGGTATGCAGCATACATAACCTGATACGCAAGATATTGCTCATATCAATATGGGCAAGATCCATTTGTGACATTTGTTTTTCATGGGAGGAACCTTTAAAAAATATACGGCTGCCATTTGGACAATAGCTGTTCTCGTCACACTCGCGAAAACATCGTCTTATGTCAGCTTTTAGTGACATTCTTTGCTCCTCATTTAATGAGGAAATTAAATATACTTCAGACAAAATTGGGAAACTGACCTAGATACAAGAACTGCTTTGCATAGTAATCAAGCAGATTGTTGCTTCATGGTCACGTCTGAAACTCCCACGTCTTTCCCCTGATTGGCTGCGGAAAGCAAAAACATCATTTCCCATCCAAAAAAGCTTTTCGTGACGTTCCTTGCTATTCTTTTAATGAGGAAAATAAGTATATGTCCGAAAACAAAACTTGACAGAAACAGAAATTGACCTATATACAAGAATCCCTTAGCACTCCGACATTGTATTCAACTAGTTTGTTACTTGCTGATCACGTCTGCAGCTCCAGCCTATATCGCCTGATTGGCTTGGTCACCAGATGGCCACATCGCGGGTAAAACAACTTGGGTTAGGACAACGGCTCTGTATGATAATAATAGTAATAATAAAAATATTATTATTAATAATAATACATTTTATTTCAAGTGCCTTTCAAAACATTCAGGGACACTAAACAAACGCAAATTAAAAGCAGAACACAGTGATCCCTCCCTAGTTGGCACTTCAAACTTCGAGCCTTCAGTCCATCACGGATTTTTTTCAATTAAAATAAATAAATAAATAAATACAGATGAGCTGTCCCGATCCGATCACGTAGCCTCACTCTTCCACCTGCTGCTTTTCTTGGTCAGGCAGTGCACTGGAGTTGCTTATTAAAGTTAATGATGATTGACAGACGTTAAGGTTTGATCTTGCCAGAGATGCTTAGAAGCCGAAACGTCAAAGCGCCACATGTGTCAATCATCGTCTAAATTGTTAAACAGTTGTTGTGGCAACTCATTGTTTGTACGTGAGCACCTAAGCGGATTTGAGTCGACTCACTCAATAAAGCATTGAATAAAGACAAGCATTTTTCTACTTTATTGTTGTTTAAAAATAATTTGTTGGGATAGTAACATGTTTAAAACTTATATTTATTACATTTGAAGTGCTTAAAAATATTCAAATCTACATAGATTTTTTTTTTTTTTTTTTTTTTTTTTAAGCTTTGGGGGGAAATGTAAAAAAAAAAACATGTCTTATATGTATCCCTTTCCAATGCTAAATCTGAATAAATACATTGAATACACACGCACAAAAAAAAAAAAAAAAAAAAAATTGGGGTGGGGGGGCGCTACTTCGTGGTTTTTCGCTTATCGCGGTTGGTTCTGGTCCCCATTAACCGCAAAAATGAGGGATCACAATAGAAGTAATAGGAAAATAAGAGGTCGAGACACAACAGAGCTAAGAATCAAGGTGGGTATAAAAGATTGAACAGATGTCTTTTGCGTCGGGACTTGAAAAGTGAGAGCGTAGATATGTTGCGAAGCTCACGGTTAGGGACTTCTAGAGCTGGGGGGCAGAATGACGAAATGCTCTGGAACCATAGGTGGTGAGAAGGGCACGAGGGACAGATAGGTGGAGGGTAGAAGAAGAACAAAGTGAACAGTGGAGGAGTGTTAATACAAAGAAGGTTAGATATATATAGGATGAGGCCAGGCAGTGAAGTGCTTTGAACGTGATGATGAGAATCTTATATATAATTCTTTGTTTAATTGGGAGCCAGTGGAGTTGACCGAGCATGGGGGTGATGTGGTGTGTGTGTGGGGGGGGGGGTTCGAGTGATGAGGCGTGCTGCTGAGTTTTGTAGGAGGAGGAATTTTGGTTGATGACTGAATAAATTAATGAATCACACAGGATTGTCTTTCTTGCGAGGCTAGGACATACAGTACCTATGGAAAATATGGTTATCATACAGTTTTGAAGACTACAGCTTTGCAAATATCCATAACGTTCACTAAAAGGTCGGACAGCAATCCAAATGGCATGTTACTGTATCTGACTTTTTTTTTTTTTTTTTTTTTTTTGCAGGGCTACGTTCCCTGAGGCTTATATACGTAAAGTTAAAGCATATGTTCCCACTAAAGATAAAGGTTCTGTCTACTGGGGTTGAATGTTGCTTTGTTATTATCATGCATGTCATTTGTTTGCTTAGGTGTTATTTCAGGCACTTGGGTTTCAGTCCCGCTCACATACACGTGTATCAATGAAAGGCTGAATAACATTTTCTTTTGCTCACTCTTTCCTGGACACTTTCAGTCCCCCCATCGTTATCTTTCAACACTTAGCTGCCTCAGACCTCACAAAAGCAATATTGCCCATCTGCGGCAATTTCAAGCAGTGTCATCTTGTCTCACTGTTCCTCAAGCTCATTTAGATTGCAACTCAGTAACTACTTTTCAGGAACTCTTTGGTGTGTGTCATTCCTCACCTAACGTTATTGCATTAAATCTAGAATGCATTATGCGATTTGCTGTCATCCAAAATGCTTGTGCATTAAAAGAGAAAACAAACCTTACAACTCAGATCAGGATTATAGGGTGACTGAACGTCCTCTTTTGCCCGGACATGTCCACTCTTCAAATCCTGTCTGGGACGTCCGGTGGGGTTTTGTAAATTCATGAAAATGTCCGGTTTTCATTATTTTTCATTGGACCAATTAGCATGTGTTGAAATTGACTGAAGCTTTGCACAGAATAATACGGTACTCTGCTACCTGTGACGTGTTCCTTGAGAGCATTCCCAGTTCCTAAGAATTTTATCACGATCAATATGTACATAAATCAAATGTTCATGTACCCAAAAGAGTAATTAAGTCGAAAATACCTTTATTCTACTTTGGATACAAATTTATGCATGCGTGTGCAGTCACAAACTGGCTTTATCATGGCATCAACCGCCAATTCTCATTCATAAACAAACCCTCGTCACGACAGGAGCCCACAGGCCATTGGTATGTACACTTACTAAATTTACTTTTCAGCAAATGTTGACTTCTCTCAGAGCTTTGTACAGGTGTGCGTGTAAAATCCTGTTTGATTTTGGATCGTTGTGCTGCCGATGATTGTGAACTTTTATAGCAATTTGATTTTGCCTCGGATTCTGGTGTAATGTCTCGAGGGCGGGACGAGTGTCCTCTTTTTGGGAAATCAAAATATAGTCGCCCTAGTTTAACTGTTCTGTGGCCTGTACTACGAATGGAGTTCAACCTCCCCAGAAGTAATCCTGCTTACCAGCAGGTAACTGGAGTTGACAAAACCTGGTTACCTAGTTTGTGGTCAATCGGTGCTATGACGCTTATTATGAGGTTGATTAGTCGAACCTGTGTCAACCCAATCAGAGTTACTGCGCGTTCACATAAAAGGGGGCAGAGATCAAAGTCAAACACTACTTGTGTCGATGGCACGGGCACCTTACTTCTCGGAGGAGGAATACCTGATAATCATGTGGAGTTATTAGGAATTAAACTCCAGCCTCACCGCAAAATCCAACACCACTTCAGCGAGTAGAGCGTGACTGGTCTTTTGGCAGCGAATTACAGATCTTGTGATTTGTGAATGCGTCAATATGCCAGTTTACTTTTGTCCATGATAAGAAATAAAGCCATCTGTCAGGACAATAAAATAAGATTTGGTCTGTTAACTGTGAGAAATAATTTATCGTAGTGCATCATCACATGAAGCAGGATGATTGTATGTTTAGTTCCATTGACTGTATGAATATGTATGTCCTTTTAACATCTTCAGAGTACAGATTAGATCGGGCCTAAAAAAATCCAGCCCGACCCGGCCCGAGCCTGATCAATTAACTTGATTTGCAGGCCCGAGCCCGAAACCAAGGAATTTTATGTTATATTTGCGAGGACTCAGGAGAAGAAGGAAATGCGGGGATGCGATGCGTGGTTGCGTTTTGTGTGATCACATTTGTGACGATGCCTTTGCGTAATGATAATAAATTAAAGCCCGTCTTTTGTAAAGAATTCTCAGTGAAGCAAGACTGTAAGATACATATTCAATAAACATTTATATCTTTTATATTTGTGTGTCTGTTCTATCAGTGGATTTGACATTTAATTTAATCTCTCCAAATTGGCAGAAAAAATGTTTTCTCAATATTTAAATAATCCACATATTTTTATCATTATTATAAATGGCGGAAAACACTAAGGTGACTTGAAGTTCTGCTCTGAGACCCTCAATTTGGCCAAATTCCAAAATTGTCCGATATGCATGTGTGATACATCATTGGAAAGCTTAAAATCTCAATTTTTCTGGGGGAAGAAAATTTTTCAACAGGAGGGCATTTTTAAAAAAATGTTTTTTAAACAAGCAAAACCCTGGAGGTGAGACCACGCGAGAGCAGAATTACAGACGCCGTGACTTTAACGAGATATTATCGCGTACTTACCTTGTTTCGATTCAAAAACTCCATGTGGCATGTATCACTGAGTGTCAAGACACAGCTGTGAATGGCCACACCTGGATTTTGGGGGATTTTATGGGTGAAACACTGTAATATAAAAAGGGTCGCAATGCAGAAATCGCAGACATCAAGGAGTGGTCGAGATTTTCATATTTTTACCCTTTTAAACGTTTTTTTTCAATTTTTCTCTGTTTGGATCAATCATTTATCATCTAAAATATCAGAGAAAATGCGACAATAACAAATAAAATACAATTAAGCTATTCTTATGAGGTAGATATCTGTGACTTTTTTACAGACACCATTTTTTTCATTGAGACGTCATTTGTTTAAAAGTTTAAAATATGCGAGTGAATAATATTTTGAAGTCGTTTTTTTTTTTTTTTTTTTAACGAAATATTAGACATCAATTAATGATTCTAAGCTAAAACTGACAGAGATGTTGAATAATAAATATAATGAATTACCTTCATTTTAAGGCTGGGTTGAAACAAAAACGGTTGCGCGACGTCTGTAAACGGGGGTTTCCAGGGTAAAACAAACAAATTAAAAATAGTTTGGGTGCTTAATGCACCATGAATCTGCTATGGCAGCATATAGACATATTGTTCTATCAAACACAACAGTTGTTTTGGCTTAAAATACAGCAGTTTCTTTTAAAGGGGTGTGCAAGAGCAGAAACTGCTTTTTCAGTCTTGTCTGTGTTTTCCGCCAAATGCATCTACACAACGAAATAACGCTGGAAAAGTTTGTTAAATATATTTTTATATTTTATGACAGCAAAGATCCACATTCGTTTACATTCGGTGAAGCCCACACAGGTTTCTGTATAGCATTTTCAACAATCAATTTGAAGCCTTTCCATACTCCACTCCTACCACTTTCCGAATCGCACGGTATACAGTGTTCTTACTCAGATATTCAGCATCACTGATAGAATACATATAGGCCCTATTGTCTGCTAGTGAAAGAGTGCAAGGACAGGCACCTATTCCGCTCGATTGTGAGGGCCTGACTTCGGCGGGTTACCTTAGAGACGCCCGCCTCAATCAGCTGGCACAGGTAACGAATTCCCTCAGCTGAAAATCTATATCTTTCATGGAGAACATTGTCCGGGGCTCTAAATACCCATGCCCTCCGAAGAGAGCCCCTCACAATCCGCGTGCCAATGTCGTACGGGTCGTCCAGGTACGCTGTCATTGTCAAGAGGACACGTCCGCGGAGGAGTGCTGTTTAAATAGGGTGTGGTTAATTGGAAATCTTGGGGTTAAGCAAGATCTAATTTTGAGACGACCATGTTTGATGTGTGGCGTGTCTTGCTATGGCAACACTCCCCGATTCCAACATATCCACCTTTCGTAGTCCCGGTTAGGCGGTAAGATAGGCAGCATGTGATGAAGTTACTCTTGAAGTTACCCTTCTAAGCCAGAAAACCGGCTTCGTAGTATAGACCCCACTCACCAACGTCACACAATGACGTGTCGCTGTATCCGGCCACCATATTGTCCATCATTGTTTATCCGTATTCTCAATGGTTTCAATTTGTCGTGCAATTTATAGTGCAATTCATGGAAGCCCCGGTGCTTTCAGACGCTGTAAACTCATTGGAAGCGTTGCATAAAAAGCGTTATGTGGAAAAGCTTCAGTCTATCCATTCGCCAGATCCATATTTGATGACTAAATCGATATTTTTCGACCCACTGTCTTCGCCCTCTCTGGCTGACATGTTACCCTGATATCTACAACTATCTTGTCCACAGAAACTCAGCCTATTCTCACGAAACTTTGAAAAACTTTAAGAGCAGCACTCTAAGCAACATTACCCCATGTGACCCTTTACTTTCAATTTTCTAAAATGGCGACAATCAATAAAAAAAAAAAGTTGACTGCGATGGCCGACGCTTCAACGATAGGTGGATATTGGACTATTTCTTCAATACAATACGCAACAACTGTGTCTGCCTCATTTGCAAAGAGACAGTCGCTGTTTTCAAAGACACACTGACATGTACGACAACATTACAAGGAAGATACGCAGCGAGAAATTATAGCAACTTGAAGCTAGCTTCATTTCACAGCAGCAGTATTTCGCAAGAGCCCGAGTGTCGAAAGAGAACGCCACAAAGGCGAAATTGTTGAAATTACGAATAAAAAATTGTTTAAATATATTGTTATATATATTGTTCTACGTAAATCAGCCAAGGTAGCCCTCCACATTTTTACCACACCAAATCTGGCCCCCTTTGCAAAAAGTTTGGACATCCCTGTTTCACTGATGATCCGTAGACGAGGCTAGCTTCTTTCACTTGGTACCAGCTAAATATTATTCAAAAAATAATGATGGCGGAAGAAATAAACATCTTGAATTTGAAACTGTATGTTGTCGGCGATTAGCCTCGCAATGATCTTAATTGTGGTTGTCAGCCCAAAACCCTCTAAATATATATTAAATGCATCTTACCAGGTATACAATGACTACTACATAGTCTGTGCTGATCGTTTTGTGCCCAGTTTTCTTGTCGAATTGCAGCAGTCCATCTCGCTCTGCTCTCCGGGTCTCACGGGATACGGTAGAACTTTAAGTCTTTCCGTCTATCTTCTCTGTTACTGCGACCAACCGCCACACACGCCTTCACTATTTTGATTATTAATGTTAACGAGCAGAAAAACACGCCATAATAGGAGGAATTTACGTAGCGGTAATGCGTAAACAAGACGAGCTGACGGACAATATGGCGCGGAGGTGTGGTTGTGACGTCATGTAAGTAGGGTCTATAGGCCACTGGACTGATTGACTGTTGGTATGCTACTCAAGCATTGAGTAAAAGTGTTGCTTATGGTGTCTGCTTTAGCAGACTTCAACAGAATGCTTTCTGAAGCAAGTGCTTGGCATCTTTGAGAAATCTTAAACAGCACACCCTACTCTCTGTCAAAATTAGATTAGCTGAAATTAAATAGATAATCAGTAATCAGTATCTATTATCATAATGTTGATTTATGAATGCAATAAAAAATATATACAGTATGTATGCAATATAAGCCTGTTTTCGCTGTAATGTGATGATTAAAACTGACACGCGGACTCCACCACCACTTGATCCTCATGAGATGCATGATATGAACATTGCAAAACCAGAGTCAATATTTGGATTAGTTCAGAGGACATGGTTTGAAAATTGTATACATGAAATCAATGACAGCTGGAAACTACTCGCTTTACCCTTTTCGTGGTCGTCTTAGACTAAAGACTGAGGTTTTAGCTTTCAGAGCAGTAAATGCCGGAAAATACTGAGCCTGTCTCAACTTTTATCAAGTGTTGGATTTCTTCTTAAATCCTTGGGGGAAGTACATAATCTTTTGCGTGATAATTATTAATCTTTACATGTTAATAAACCAATGATTGCGGAAAATTATTTGATTAGATCATACTGCTCATACGAGGTTTTAATACATACTAAATGCAATGTAGCACTGCTACTTAGATGTTAATTTGATTGCCAGGTCCCAGCATGAATGCAGTTACACATTTTGTAGACCAAGTATTGTGTTCAAGCCAATTAAGGGTTTGCAGGCACCATATTCACCTTTTGTGACAGACAGCTGGGTGAGAATTACTTTCACACTTTCAACATCCTCAAATGTTTTTTTCTGGTTTGGAATGTGATGAAGCTGAAAGGCGAGTGTTGATATGGCCATGTTATATCTAGAAAGGCTAAAATGTATTGTAGCAGAATGGTGACAACTACTTACAAAAAAAGATGTTTGATTGATGTATATGCTAGTGCAGGGGTGTCCAAACTTTTTGCAAATGGGGCCAGATTTGGTGTGGTAAAAATGTGGGGGGCCGACCTTTGCTGAGGTTCTTTACTTACAACAACATTATATTTAAACAAATTTTAGCAAGCCATTCTGTTTCACATTTGCTTTTTTATTATAATTTCAACAGTCTTAAGCATGTGTTTTGGTTCATTTTAAACATGCATATCACATGCATTTGAATATTCACGTAACCTTTTTCTTCAACAGAAGTAATTGTACTCTTGAGTGCGAATTACATTTGAAAAACGAAATATAACAACGTGGCAGTTCAATGTTCACAGAACTTTTGAATAAAATATTAAACAAATGAGAAAGTAACAGTCATGCAAGGCTCATTTGAAATATGACATATCAGTAACTATAAACATTTAACTTTTAAAAGTTTATTCTGGATTGAAAACTGATAACCTGTCTGAATGTATGACTGATTTTGATCCTAACAAACAAAATCAATTCAGCAACGTACGGTAAATGATATATGACTAATTGTAAATGTCGAATTACTTGCCTCAATTACTGTGACGGGTGATATTGAAATCTGGACTCTAGCACAAAGGCCAGGTCTAGCTCAAAGGCAGTGGTATTGATGCGCGAGATGTCTCGTAAGTGAGTGTCTGTTAGCCGTGTCCTCACACGGCTCTTATTTAAGTTCATAACCGAGAATGTCTTCTCACACAAATACGTCGAACCAACAAGCCGAGCACTGCCTCCTGGCAAATGAGGCAGACAAAGTTGTTGCGTATATCAGTGAAGAAATAGTCCAATTTCCACCTATCCTTGAAGCGCCGGCCCACACAGTCTACTTTTCCTTTTTTTGTTTATTGTCGGCATTTTAGAAAATTAGGGGTAAAGCGTCACGGCTACTTCATATGCTGCTCAATTTGTTAACTCTATGTGCGGGCCAGACTTTATTGGTTTTATGACAGAGGCTGCAGGCCGGATGAAATTTGACCACGGGCCGCATTTGGCCCCCGTGCCGGACTTTGGACATGTCTGTACTAGTGTAATGCTGAGCATGCAACATTAAAAATAAAGTGCTTATTAAAGATAGAAATGGCTGATGGGAAAATTGCACAAAACTGAATCGGCGTTACTTCAATAATAAAACTGAAAGAGTAATGGATTGGGAGCAGGACAGCTTCAGATAGAAATGATAGAAATGTGCGCAAAGGGAAGCTAGTGATAAAATGTATTGAGGAACATGAGCCAAAAATAGATGAATAGCTCAAGAGGCGACTTTGAAAGGGCGTTTTTGGAGGCCATCAGTCTAAAGGTGTTTCACATTATGGGGTGATAAATGAATGCCTCAAATGAAGACATTCAAATTGAAAAAAGTAAGACGTATAATATCCAGGGAGACACACGGTGAAAATGTCCCTTGTACTTTTTCTGACATCAGTTTTTGTACCGTCTCGTTTTTTACTGTCCGAAAGCAATGGTAAGACAACAGTAAACAGAGACCAGTCAGCTGCTTGATGTTTCTCTTCGCAAATAGATCATTATCTCAAGGATCCGTGAGATTATAAAAAAAAAAAAATCGCTAATGATCCTAGGTTTTACTGCTGATTATTAAGGAATGGAAGAATCAAAGATAAAAAAAATAAAGGTAGATTTTTTTTCCTTAGAAGAAAAATGAATCTTTCGGTTGGTTCTGTGTTTATAAAATAATGGAAAACAATATTCTGTTGGCCTTGAAATATCAGTCAGAATTGCCTAAAACTGTACTTACAGAAGGCGTTTTGTGCTGTGAAAATAGCTGGAAATTCATATTAATTGAGAAAAAATGGTTAACACCAGTCTGGATCTGTCAAAATGCGTTTCCTCTCTTGTATGTACAATAAGTGCAAAATCCTCCCATACATTTGTTCACCCAATCACAGTTCTAGGTCTCTCTCAATTCGATTTTGTCAAGAACAAACAGCCTCTAAAAGGTGCCGATTTAGCAAAAGAAGAAGTGTTTGAACCACCCAATTCTCAATTAATCAAGGAAGTGTAAATATCCTTTGCTGTGTAGTGTGTGGATATCTAAAATGGGGTTTGCTGGTGATAGCTTGAGCAAGGCAATCATCTGTAAATAAGCTCCCTTTTGTCTCTCTATCCCTTTATTTCTTCTGTATTTATAAACAGTATATACACCACTTCAACGCATTCACGTGTCTGTAATTACTCAATATATATATAAACTCAATACATATCCCGCGCCATTTTTCATGACCTCTTTTTAACTCTCTTCTCTGAGAAGTGGAGCTCAACTCTCTGAGCAATTAAAAGCAACTGATCAGTCACCGTGATGACAACAATTTGACATTACTCAATATTCCCTTTCAGATACCGTATGAAACTACATCTGCTATGCTGTAATTTCCCTTTGGGGGTGATGTTGAACTCTAGTCAACTGAAAACGCGCATATACCCATGCAATTAGATTTGTGCGCATAAACGCACATGTTGAGGCTCAAAACAACACACCGATGAGGACGCCACCTACACGCATATACTAACAACATGCATTGTTCTTTATACTCGGTAAGTCTCAAAAGTTTGATAATGATATACTAGAAAATAACACTAGGGCTGTTGAGATCTTACAGTAATAGCACACCTTAGCAATGCCTTATGCAAATAATTGTGTGCAAGAATAGACAGGCAGGTTGAAAGGCAGGCAGGCTGGAAAGACAGACAGACAGACACAGACAGACACAGACAGACAGGCAGACAGACAGACAGACAGACAGACAGACAGACAGACAGACAGACAGACAGACAGACAGACAGACAGACAGACACCACTTTTGTATTCCATTCCAATATTTTTCATTCCATTGCATTCCTCATCTCCCTGTCAAACCTGGCTCTTACCTACAGGTACTGCATCTTCCACTCTCAGATATCACCTTGTCATCCAGCCATCCAATCCCTCCATCCACGCAATAAGACAGCTATCTAAGCATCCACCCCTTAGGGCATCCATCTGTATCTATGACTGCACATGATAAATGTCTAGACCTTGATTGGGGAAAACATCCCATCAGAAGGACACTGGCACAGACACATCATTTATCAGGACCGACTACACTATCACGTTACAGTCATCATCATTTAGCATGGCTACAGAAACACATCGAATACAATGAGACTTTGTCCAAAAGAAATGTCAGCATTTCAACCTATAAAAAAATGTGTGTCTATAACTTTCCTTAAAACCTTTGCAGTGTTTACTTCTTTTGTCAAACACTGACTCATTTAGCTTTTAGCGCTTTAGCGCCTCATCGTTAACCCTGTCGCGATATGCACTAAATCAAATTATCGCACGGTAAATAAAAATCAGGGCGGTAATTTTACCGGCTGCGATTTATCGCCGCGTACATGCGTGTGTGTGCTGCGTGCATTCAGCACACTTGCGTGTTGATGACATATGAGATTCCAGTAGCTTTCACAAATGTTTACTGGTCATCAACACGCCGTGTAATTAAAGTTCAGACATACAAAATAAGGAAACACTTCTATATTAAACATTGTAAAACGTTAGCATTGCTACATTGAGGCTAATGGAAAATAGACAATGTACTAGCCACTTTAGTCTGCTATAAAACATTGACAGTCTTCTCCACAACGCAAAATTGCGTTTCAAAGGCGAGACATCAAACATGAAAACTCGCTGGATTAAAGAATTTGCAAGCGATGCGAATAAAAGAAAAAAAAATCTATCACTGACACATCATGCATGACGAAAGAGAAGTGCATTTTGTTTTTGTTTCTTTTTACTGAGTGTAAAGCTTACGGTTAGTGGCTTAGCAAATGTATTTCTGGTGGACATTTCAAAATAAAAGCATGTCATGTTCAGCTTTCTGGAGGCAATCGCATATACTTCAGTTCTACTCTAAGAATAAATTTAAAATGACACCCTTTAAGAAAAATCTGATTGGTAATGGTAATATGATGTAATAAATGATAATAAATTTGGCTTCAAAATAGTTGCATGCACACTTTGCAAGACAACATGACAGTCATTTTGGATCATAATTAACATTTTTAATGAACTATATTGGCAGACATAAAAAATGATAGTGGGTTTTTCACCTATTTCATATTATGCACCACACTAACTTTAAAATGACTACCGTATTTTTCGGACAGTAAGTCGCAGTTTTTTTTTTTTTCATAGTTTGGCTAGGAGTGCGACTTATACTCAGGAGCGACTCATGTGTGAAAATATTAACACATTATGATGTCATTTCACATGTTATTTTGGTGTTTTGGAGTGACACTGATGGTTTGGTAAACTTGTTAGAATGTTCTTTATGCTATAGTTATCTGAATAACTCTTACTAGCTATGGTTCTGCCTTTGGCAATGTGTGTTCACTTGTATAATTGACTTTTTTTATATTGAAATGCATGCTTTTAGTTTGTGGCGGTTTCACGCCCATGTGAGGGCGCACTCGCGCTTATTTACGTGAAGAAGACCGCTTACACGCCAGAAGAAGACTGACAGCTACGCAGCTTGAGTGAATGGGCGAGTTAGCGAGAGAGAAACACGGCTGCGAACCTACATTCATTGTTTATGCTTCTAAAATATCTCTACAGAGTCAGCGCCTGTGTGTATCATCTTTTCTGTTGTTGTTGTGTGTTTTCCATCCGCAATCGAACACTTACAGCCAGTTGTGTGGTTGTTTGAACGATGTGCTAATGCTAGTGAACGCATGCTAACCGTTTGTGTCATTACTGTGACAGCACCTAATTGTCATTTATTTACGTGGATGCGAACCTGTTTGGTATCGATGACAAAATTGATTCCGCAAATTATATGAACGTCAAGCATTGTCATTTGGGAGTTTAGCTCGCTGTGTAGCCAGGACCTAGCCATAGCGTCCTGGTGAGGACAGTATATTCGCATTTCGTTGTTCATGCACTGTACACTTATTCAGCATGTTGTTCTCTATTGTATTTTTATATTAAATTGCCTTTCAAGATGACAGATCTGTTCTATGTGTTGGATTTTATCAGGTAAATGTCCACCAAAATGCGACTTATACTCCGGTGCGATTTATATATGTTTTTTTTTTTCTCTTCGTTGGGCACTTTATGGCTGGTGTGACTTATACTGAGGTTCTGACTTGTAGTCCGAAAAGTACGGTAATTATGCATTGTGGGGTTTTTTTATATTTAAATTTTTAAAAAATAAATTTAAATTCTAATATAGTTTTTGTTTTATTTAAGAATAACAATTTATTGCATTTCAATGGGTGATTTATTAGGAAGTATTGTCACTATATATGTGGTAAAATAGGTTAAAAAAAAAAAAAAAAAACAGGCAATAATATATATCGCAATAATTTAGGAAACAATATATTGCTTACTAAAACTTGTTTTCGCAACAGGCCTACTCATCCTGTCCTATCTGCTTAAAGTGCCTGTGACACGAAAAAGCATGTTTATTTCATAATACACGCGGTATTTTATGCCCCTGAATGATATGGACCGCTTGGATGTGTGTGGAAGCGATCGCTATATTTATTTAGTTTTTTGAATCCCGCGCCATGAAAATGAGTGACTTCCGGCTTCGGTCTTGCATTGAGGAGGAGGGCGCTGTGACGTGTACGGTAGAAGACGTTCTCTTCACTATACTGTGTACTGTTGTGTATGAGGACGAAGGATTCAGCTGATTTTGTGGATTAATACTTTTATTTTTTGCATCACGCCAGCCAAACGGCTGCAGAAAAATCATTCTGTATGCGGGAGAGGCGTATGCGCCTTTTTGGAGTTTCAAAAGGTTCCCATTCACCGTGGATATTTACTGTGGGACCATTGGACTTACAAGGAAGTGAGTAAACATCTTGTTTTGTATTATGTCAAATACGAATACAGTGATTACAAAGTAAACACAATAAAATTCCTTTAAATAAAGGACTACTTACGTTTGATCATTGATAGGCATGTAAAAAGCTATCCTCATGCTCATTAGCAGTTAGCTGTTAGCGCGTTAGCTACACAACAACTCCAGCCACCCTCCTCCAGGGAACGAACTGTAAATTGCTCTCCGCCGGGCGGTTTGCCGATCCGCAAAGAAACTCGACAACCGGGTCGTCATGTCAAATAATCCAGGCTAGTTATGTGTGATTTTCCACTTCGAAGACTTTGAAACATCCCTCGGTTCGGGTTAGCATGTCGGCTAGCTGTCACTCCTTCTGGTCTGTTTACATTCTCCGAAGCCGGGGAAGGGAAATTACATATGTCCGATTTAGGTGTCATAAAGTATCGTTCGGGAGGTGTGACAGTAAAGGTGAAGTCGACTGTTTTGACTATTATGGAGTAATTTTGCCATTTCGTCTTGAATAAATGGATTTTTATTATTTTATATTCCATTTAGCACAAGATTGTTATTTGTCATGACCATGCCATTTATTTAGCAATTGGGGAAAGTACTTGGGTAAAAAGAATATCCTGTAAAAATATTGAAGTAAAGAGACAGAAACAATGACATTTTGCCGCTCTCTTCGTCGCGTTTTCCTCATTGTGAATAGTTCCCCCTCGACGGGCTGACTGGTCCTTCTCAAGCCATTTATATAGCTATTGGGGAAAAATACTTGGATAAAAAGAATATCCTGTAAAAATATTGGGAGTAGAGAGACTGAAACAATGACATTTTGCAGCTCTCTTCGTCCCGTTTTCCTCGTTCTGAATAATTTCCCCTCAATGGGCTGAATAGTAAAATCGATGAGCCAAGTCTACCGCTGACGTCATCCACCTGTTGGGGACGCTAAAGCCCTATAATGGTAGGCGTGGCTAACCGGCAGATTAAAAGACTAATTTCTCGTCATCTGCGCTTTGCTAAATTGTTGTATATAGTCGAATCGTCTCAAAATATGATTCTAATTCACATAATAATGCCATTTAAGACTTTTTTTCTGGTGTCATATGCTCTTTAAGCTTTTATCAATCTTCCATTTTTTTTGGTAATGCTTCTCTATGTGGGTATTTTGATGAATATGCCCCCAAAAAGCAAATCAATAAATACAAAAAAAATGTAAGAAGTCGTACATATAAATCATAAATCCGTGCATCGCCGTGTGGTTCAGAATATTATTATATGTATATGTATTAAACACTGAGTAAATGATAATGTCTCACCATGTAAATGGGGTTTTCCGACGCTAAATAGGGTAAGCAGTGTTGAAATTGGGTGGATGAATTCTCAGATGAAGATTATAACGATAATCATTCATACAGAAACCTATTGAAAAAACATACAAATAAAATAAAAACACTCTTTATTTCAGATTACTCATCTTTCAACATACTCCCATTAAATACAGTACAAAGAGGCAAAGCAATTGGCACATGTATGTGCAAGTGGTGGAAGCTAAGGAAGTGGTGCTAAAATTCTTATTTTAGTTGCCAACTCATCGATGACCATGAACAGGATTAAGCGACAGAAAATACGTGAAAGGATGAATGGCTATATTTGAACACCAATTTTAAGACCAAACATGAATCCATGCTCGAAACACTGAAGTATCGAATACTGCAGAGTATGATATTTCAGAACTTTGTGAAATGTGAGACCTGCACAATATATCGTTTGAACACCGCCATCGCAATGTGCGCATGCGCAATATTCACATCGCAGGGCATGCAAATTACAACTTTTGTTTTACTTCATAAAAGCAGCAAGTGTGAGGATCCTGGATCCCTTTTATATACAGCAAGCCTGGATTAAATGGCATTATATAAATTAGGGATGTCCCCGATCCGATCAGGTGGTTGGAAATTGGGCCGGTTTTTCAGAGGATCGGAAACGGATGAAAAAGATCGGGTTTTTAATTTAAAAAATACATTCGTTTTTTTCTGCTTTATGCTATACAGCACCACAGCCTCTCATCCTCACTCCCACTGAGCAGTGTGACCAAACTGTTTTTCTTGGTCACCAGTGCAACAGGCGTTTGGTACTTAACGTTAATCATGAGTGACAGGTTCGTAGCTTTGATTAGGCCAGAGAAGCCTCGGTAGCATTTAATAAAGACAAGCATTTTTCTACGTTATTTTTGTTTTAAAATAATTCACATTATGAAGGCGGCACGGTGGGACAGTGGTTAACACGTCCACCTCACAGTTCTGGGATCGTGGGTGCAATTCCGGCTCCGGCCTTCCTGTGTGGAGTTTGCATGTTCTTTCCATTCTTGCATGGGTTTGGTTTGGTTTGGTGTTAAAGATGATGCAATGGAAAATGTGGGTGTGCCTACATTTGGTGCTGGTGCACCTTAAGAATAAAGTTAGGTGCAATCAATCCAAAAAGTAAGTGCGGAGCCTTGGCTATATACTATATAGCAATGTTTTTTTTTTTTCTTGTAATATCGTTCAGGCCTATCCCAAACAGAGCTATTCAAGTTGTCTGGTGAAACTTCTTCATGTTTTAATATTGCAATAAAATATCGCAATGATACTTTTTTCCAATATCGTTCAGGCCTCGTTATTACCCACACTGTTGTAATATGTAACGTTTTTCAAAGGCAGACTTGATGTTGTGTTACTTGTTTCACTTGTAGAAGCTCTGAAGATGTTTTTTTTTTTGCCCTTGCTTAATGGTTTAGCTCCCTCTTACATAATTGCTGTCTGGACAATTTGGGAGCTTCAAACCAAGAGAAATAACATCTAGTGAAATATCCCCCGGACCTGACGTTTGTGTGCACACACGTGCATGTATACGCTCTTATATGGAGGAAAGCATGGTGGAAAAATGGGAGCTGTCAGTCAACATAATGAGACCAAGCTTCTCAGTGTAAGCACACACATACACCCACCAAACGGCAATGGGCCAGTGGAAGTGCCATATAATTGGGTTTCCTTTCCAGGACAACAGACATGCTCAGTGGATTAGATCTGACCACCGACGCCAATTCCCTCTATGTCTCCCTCACTCTGCTTTTCATCTTGATTTTACTTTCTTTCCTCATTTTCTTTTCATATAATTGATCACTAATCTTCTGCCTTAATCTTCCTTTTTGTCTTTTTTTACTTTTTGTCTTATCTTATTGCCCTTTCAGCCACTGACTTATACCTCTGATGTCAAGGAATTAAATGAATGAAATACTGTGCAATGCAACAGGGGCTAATTGGGGTTTTTCTATATGTGTGTCGGTGTGTATATACATACAGTAGATTTGAGCTGTGAGCGGGACCAAGGGAGTCGGGTGTAGAGAGCTGGGTGGTGGTCAAAGGCGGGGACAATGGCATTCCAATCTCCGGCGTCTACATAAAATGTTTCTTGGCTGCTGTGTGATGTTTAAAAGTTCTGACAAAATATAGCCCTTCTCACCCGCACATACAGCTTGGGCTCTGGTACCATTTCTCTTGATTTGGATTGGAATCTGTATATTTGGGTTTATGTTGGGGTGGGGTTGGACAGGTTCTGACTGTTGTTTGTGCTTATGCACTAAAGAGCAGGTCAGAGTATCCACTCTTTAAGGCAAGGGCGTAGGTCAGGGTTCACTAAATCCGGACCTCGGTGCCACTTTTCCTGTCATGTTTTCCACGTCTCTCTCCCCTAACACACCTGAATCAAATGATTATTTCATCAGCAACCTCTCCAGAGGCCTGATAATGATCATGATTATTTTGATTCATGTGAGTTGGAGGAGGGAGACATGAAAAACACGACAGGAAAAGTAATAAGACCAAACAGATTGGGTACATTTCTCCTTTGTAAAAATGAAAAAAAAATTACAGTAAAATTATTTTCATGGGAGAAAGTCATTTTTTAAAAGGCTTGCGTCATATAAAGGAAATTTACAGTGGTTTCGTTTTTGTTTTTTTGGGGAGGGGTTTTAAAAAAATGTGCATCGGCTGCAAATAAAAATATATTTTTTAACAATGTGAAAAATACATACATTTTAATTAGGGAATAAATGCACAAAATGCACAATTGAATTAACGTTAAAAGTAGAAAAAGTGGAGGAAGACACATCTCTAAGCAGCTTTCTACTCGAGTTTTACAGGTTAGCAAGTTCACACAGTTTAATGTTATGCTAACTCTGATGCAGGTCGGACTTTCAGTTGCAAAATTAGTAGTGTGTTCCCCACCTTCACAACATTGACATATTTTTACATTACTTAAAGTGGCTGCTGCTGGCCGAACAAAATCTTCTAATATCCCTCCTCTTCAAAGGGGGCGGATAGGCGGCATGTCGACATGAATTTCTGTCGGGATTGTGTGAATGTGGTGGTTCTCGTCATCAGCCAATCAAACGTGCGTTTGAAGGGGGGAAAAAATGGACCAGCACATTCAGCAAGTGAAAAGGGGTAAATGGAAGTCTGAACATAATGTATGGTCAATTTGAGTCTAACAACTTATGGGAAGACAATCTAAATTACTATTAATAATTATTATTAAACTGAACTCATTATATAATGAAAATTGGTTGCTTAAAAGTTGGTGGGGACAATTTGAGCATCTTTAAAAGTTGGTGGTGTTATGTCCCTACCGTCCCTATGCAAATCTACGCCCTTGCTTTAAGGTGCCCTTGGAGGGCGAACTGGGGTTCCCCCCTCTGGGGACTTCTACATTCTGCTGGGGGAATAAAATGCTCACTTGGGTAAGGAAAGTGAAATCAGGAGGGTCGTGATCTGGAGGAACGCTCCCTTCCTCGTCCAGACCTGAGGCTTCTTCTCTTTTTTTACTTATTTGCTCATGGGCTGTCCGTAATAAACACTATGCGCAGACATAAGTGTCCACATGTGCATTTGGCACCAGCAATGTTGAGGCCGCTGTTCGAAAATCGACGTTGCGATCTTGTAATCGGATTAGCAGCTACATGACTAGAATGATGAAGGGAGGGGTGAGTGCTGTCAACCGATCACCAACTGGTGGTGAGTTTGTTCAGATGGTGGGGAACAAACTAGTCTGACCTTGCAGTCTTGTTAAGAGTTTGGCCCATGACCCATTTAGGGTACTTTGAATGAATGAATTAATTAATTGATAAATCAATTAATGACATTTGTGAGTACTTGGGCATCGCCTTTGCACCTTCTATTGGCCAATAGGCAGTTATTTTACTATGAAAAGATAATAAATTTTGCATCCCATGATAACACAGTGTATCCTTAACTTGCATAAGGAATTCGATTTCCTACCACCACTGTCATTGACACTTTGCTTTCCTATGTTTTAATTTCATAAAAGCTATTCTTAAATTGGGAAAGGCAGTGCTTTTTAAAGATCATCACTGTAATTGTAATGGTGGTGTCCAAAAAGGTCAAACAAGCCAACTGTACCACCATGTTAACAGTAAACAGTCTTCTCCACTTGCCGTGTTCTTCATTATGTTTAAAATGAACAAACATATGGTTCTTATGCATGGAATGGGGAGATGTCTCCAGAGTGAGGATATTTAAAGACGACTGCTGTCAAAACAGACCATGTGGTGGTCAATTCATCTGGGTAGATGTTTTATCGTCATAATTATCATACTCTATCTTGGGAGTAGTGAAGCAAGTCATCTTGATGTTTTATGCGTAAATATTTTTTTTTTGGCAGTGGCTTCGTGTTTGGCCACATATGCTCAATTCCCTTTGGGGATGAACTCTAAGAATTGTGAAAATCCAGATTTTATGACTTTATCACTTTGATTACTTGGTTTGTGGAACAAATAAGCCCAAGAGACACACAAATATACATCAGATACCAAATTTATTTTAGTGCACCACATGCTTGTTCTTAAAATAAGGATTCAATCTGCGTACTCATGTTTTTATTTTCATGTGGATTTTTATTGTTTATTCATATACAATATATAATAATTTTTGCACTCTCGGTGCCCTCTCTTCAGCTCAATTTAGCAAAACAGACTCAAACTCATAAATGGCAATGGAGTCATGTCAAAACTTAAAGAAACAAAAAAAGTATGGTTGTAATATGTTATCTAAAAATGATGTTTTTATGGTCGAGATATAAAGATACATTAGTTTAAATTAGTTTTGTTCCATACTTACATTGGTATTAGTCAGAGCCGTAGCTCTTGAAATGTGTCACTTACGTGATTAATTATTGTCTTTTATTGGTTAATATTAGTTTGCATGCTAAAGTTATTTTTTAAAAAAGACATCTAGCTAACTTGGGAATAGAGATGTGCCAATTACCGGTTTCATGAAAATGTCAAGGTTTCACAACCACAAATTCCATCCTACCATCCCTAAAGTATTAGCTATTTTTTTATGTCCCAAAAACTCCAGCGTGTTTAGTGTGTCCAGCGGTGGTAAAACGTGGTGTTTTTTTTCTCTCCGTCAACTGTCTGTGTTGAGAACCATTGTATGATGTAAACAAGATACACGTCATACACACGTGCTTTTTAAGGAAAATAATTCAATTATTTTTGTTCATCTGGTAATATTGTTGAGCTATAACTGTGGGTTTAGACTCATATAAAGGACTGCATTTATTTTAATTGTATTAAAAAAAAAAAAAATATATATATATATATATATATATATATATATATATATATGTGTATATTAGGGCTGTCAAATTGATCACTTTAATGGGCGGTAATTAATATTTTTAATTAATCGCGTTAAAATATTTGACGCAATTAACGCATGCACAGAATGATCCGTTCATGCGTTGCCTCAAACAATGACGCCATTTCAGTACATTGAGAGCGAAAAGGCAGAGAAATGCGAGTGGACACAGGCGTTCATTGGACCGCACCTTTTATTGGCTTATCCTTTGGCAGCCACTACTAATAGTCATGGTTGCCTAACTTCCCATCATGCATTTGGGCGGAGCAGGAGACGTTCTTTTTCTTGACACGCCTAATTGAACACAACGCAGCACATACTATATACCATTTGCAGCCACCACTGACAGTCATGGTTGCCCAACTTCCCATCATGCATTTGGGCGGAACAGTTCAGTTGCTACAGCATCATTTAGTGAAAGCACAACAAAAATAATATTCCTATCACTCAAAAAAATATAAAATTACTATAACTTGTACTCAAATATATCTTTTAAGAACTACAAGTCTTTCTATCCATGGATCCTTTAACAGAAAGAATGTTAGTAATGCCATCTTGTAGGTTTATTGTTATAATAAACAAATACAGTACTTATGTACAGTATATTGAATGTTTATGTGCGTCTTGTGTCTTATCTTTCCATTCCAACAATAATTTACAGAAAAAAATGGCATATTTTAGAGATGGTTTGAATTGCGATTAATTACAATTAATTAATTTTTAAGCTGTGATTAACTCGATTACTAATTTTAATCGTTTGACAGCCCTAATATGTATGTGTATATATATATATATATATATATATATATATATATATATATATATATATTTTTTTTTTTTTTTTTAACTTAATGTGACTTTTGTGACCTTCATGTGATGTAAAGCACTTTGAATTGCCAGGTGTTCAATTGTGCTATACAAATAAATTTGCCTTGCCTTAAGATTATACTTATGTTCCAATTTTTTTAATATGTTTTGAAAAAATAAAATCCCGTTCAACAGAAAACCCAGATATCTAAAAAAAAATATATATATAGTATATATACTGAATATGTGATATTTCGGCTTAAAATTATACCGTCAGAATATCATAATGGCACATCCCTACTTGGGAACAAACATGTTACTGAACCTCCAAGTTTATTTTAGAGACTTTTCCTTGTAAATATCCATATACACCGTCTAGTAGAAATTGCTAAGAGATGTGGTTACGCTGCGTGAGCGACATATAAACAGCTCCGATGGCTAAACACTGGTGTGTGCGTAGCGTGTGCACACACACTATACAGTACATTGAGTGTGTGCACAGGGCATACAGTCATGGAGACTTACACAGATGCGAGTATGATGTTGTTAGTGCATTCCACTAAATAAATTAAGCTTGTAAATATAGCGCACTGCTTGCGAGATAAAGCCTGGCCTTGTTCCTCTAAACATAGCGTGGGCAGGAGAAAGACACTGCTGAAGATCAAGGCCATGCTTAACTGAGGGGTCAACATAATCATGAGATAAGAGAGCGATTATTTGGAAGGGAAAACTTCCAGAACATGTGTTGTAAAAGGCTGTGGTTGTTTAAAGGTTTATTCGATGAGCTCATTGCAATTAAACAAAAATGGAATGTGATGTCGATATTACTGTAAAAAAAAAAAGAATGAAATGAAAAATTACTATTGATTTTTTTTCCCCATTGATTTTCATGCTATTACTTTCTTGATAGAGGCTTTTTGGCTGACTTATTCATAGCTCTGTCTATCTTTCCACTGGAGAGAGAGCCTACACAACCTTGTTCAAATGGCCAAATAGATGATTTTTTTTCCACCAACAATTTGACTTATAACCTTTACCGTTCATTCATTCATCTTCCATGCTGCTTTATCCTCTTGAGGGTAGCAGGGGTGCTGGAGCGTATCCCAGCTGACTATGGGCAGTAGGCAGACTGCACACATAACTGGTTTTCATCCAATTACAGCTGTACAGATCTATATGGGGAAAATGTTTTTGAAAAGGGAAGTAAAATTGATCAACAGTGACAATGTAGTTGTACGCGTGTGCACACTCGTCTTACCTTTTTATAAACGGGGATGTATCTGTCTGTGCGTACAATATTCCAACGGTGATTTAATACAAAAACAGCCCTGTATATAATGGTTGATGTGAGATTGCTTACCAGCCAATCATGTTATAATTGACAACATTCAAATTATTCATTCCGTTATGAAACAGCAAGCTGCTAAATATGAATCCCAACACAGACAAGGACAAACTGTTGAGTATTTATTACCAAAATAAAACAACTTAGGGATCACGTCAGAACACGCAAGAAAATTACAGACAATAATGGCACGAACCGAGTCAGCGAGAGAACCACGGGGAAGGCAGCAATGGCCAGAACAGGCAAACACATTTAACTCATTTGCTCTTAAAAACGTATAAATATGTTCTATTTTTAATTGTTTCAGTGTCCCAAAGACATATTTATACGTCTTTACGTTTTTTTTTTCCACAAGAGACATCTCTGGGTTCTGATTCAACTTAGCGCCAAAGCACAACGCTGAAAATCTATTTTAAAGCAATAAAACTGGCCACTGGAGGGCAGTAGCACATTTGGTAAGACCCGCAACCCGATTCAATGGAACGAACGGCCGGGCCGCACAGCTGGGGCACAGGCGGAAGACGACCGAATGGACGTCCAGGATGGCAGGCGGCGGAGGACTGAACAAAAGAACCGGGAGGACGACCGGGACCACCAGTGCAGCGGACGATGCCATTGAGTCAGTGCTGCTCACCGAACAGAGACAGGCGGCGATGAGGGAAAAGTTTACCCCCGCTGTCGCGGCCACAACAACGTCATCTCTCAGTTAGTTATGTGTAAATAAATTGTTACTTTGCTATCAAAAACTCTATTTTTCTTGTTGTTTATGTTATTTTGTAAAAGGAAAACATTATCCAGATGTTTGGGATGTAACTAAAGCAAAAAAAATAGCTGTGTTAAAGTCAAAGTTATGTTTGAAATGTATGCTTTCACAAAAAGCTCACTTTCTGTTTTTTCATCAGAAATTGGATAATTGCTGAAACTAAGCTATTTTCAAATGCTGATTTCTAAAGAATGGAAAAATATATTAACTGTTTTTCCTGCTGAAAGAAGAGAGTCTAATCTTTCTTTTGGTGGGTTCCATGTTTATATAGCAGTAGAACAGAATTTTTTGTGGGACTTGCAAAATCAGTCAAAATCCTGTAAAACGGCCGAGCGAAGGGGGTTGCACTGGTGAAAATGGCTGGGAGTGAATAAGTTAGCAAAGTCCAACAAAAATACAGTGTATCATCTGAAGATGGTACACAAGAAAGCCCGTAAACAGTTTGCTAAAGACATGTCAACAAAGCACATGGATTACAGGAACCATGTACTATGGTCTGATGAGACGGGCGGGCTTTCTTGTGTACCGTCTTCAGAACAGGCTTCCTCCTGGGGTGACAGCCATGCGCACCAATTTGATGTAGAGTGCGGCGTATGGTCTGAGCACTAATAGGGTAACAGCCCCCCACCTCTTCAATCAATGCTGACAGCACTCCTGTAATGAGTCACATGACATTTTGGAGGGAAAATGACAAGCAGTACTCAATTTGGACATTTAGGGATGTACGTAGTTTCTAAAGTGTGAACTCACTTTTATTGCCAGTGGTTTAGATATTAATGGCTATATTTTGAGTTATTTGGGGGGAAAATAAAATAACTCTATTATATAAGCTGCACACAGACTACTTTTCATTGTGTCAGAGTCATTTTGTCAGTGTTGTCCCATGAAAAGATATACTTAGATATCTGCAGAAATGAGAGGATTGTACTCACTTTTGTGATACACTGTACAAGCACAACAACAGAGTGATAACAATGAATAAAACCGTAAGAAGGCAGGAGATCTCGAGATGACGCACACAGTGGTAAACAAGCAAGCAATAGTCCGACACTCGCAGATGGTGACCGGCGTCCTTAAATATTGAGCGTTCCTAATGCTCCACAGGTGTGTCACGCGGCCCCGCCCATCCGGCTCAATCAGGTGCTGAATGAAAAAAAAGGACCTGAGAGCGCACACAAATATGACACAATCAAACGATGAGATTTTTCATGTACACACCAGACTTTTGGGAACTTGTATCGAAATGCTGCTTCCACCAGGTGTGAAACCTCTAAAATGACGTGTATAAAAACTCATCATAGTTTGTGTACTACGTTGTCCACCCTCCGCATGCAGGTGTTACTAATGTAGTCCAGACAAAGATGTAAGGATTTCATGGCTTTTTAGTTCTAATCCATTTGTGCAGCTGTCTGGGCATATGTTTCTTGTCTCGATGGGAAAATGCAGAAGGTGTCACTAAATCATTTAATCTGTCTTGAAGAGAGGAAAAGTCGGCACCTTTTCTTGAATGTGTCAAGACGCAAGCCAAAGGCAAACAAGCATACACACAAATGTAGCACTAACGGTAAATTACAAATGAGCAGCCGTACGTACTGTACTTCCAAGTGACGCACATAGTCGGTTCAATCTCTGCACGGTAGGGTTTGCAAAAAGCTTTCCAGCGCTGGCGTGTATTATTCTGGCATGTGTTACTGTGTTATCAAATGTGTCATCCACGCCAAGGCTTTCCGCTTAAATTGTGATTTATGCTGTTGATGTGTTGCGTTCACAGCACACTGTTTGTAAGCAGTACTGAAAGGCCGCGAGGGGCATCAGAGTTCAATCACTCCAATGGCCAAATATAAAAACAGCAACAAAAAATTCCACCGGCTTGATTCATGCACACAATAATGATGAAAGGCGTGTTGTAAATAAATAACCACTCAATAAAAATTGTATCCCGCACGACTGAGCTAATATAACCACCATAAAACATTAAAGCTAGAATTGCAACACTGAGCCCATAATTTATGGCTGGCACTATAGGTAGAAGGAAAGAGCTGTCAGAGTGACTTCCAGCGGACTCGGGTGCTCATAAATTCCCTTTTGCCAAATACTTTTCAGAGTTCATGATGTTGCAATATTTCTTATCGTTGTGTCGTTTCCGACTTCCTTCTAATAGGAAGTTAAAGGAAATAATATGTAAAATATGTAACTAAAAAGATTGGCTTTGAAATCATGAGAATTATCTGGCCTCTAATAAGTCCAACAGACAATAGGCAACAATAAATCCTCCTAGTACAAGTGACATATATTACGTGTGGACCCTCCTAGTTTGAGAATGTATTAATGCCTATCACATTTGGTCATGTGTTTAAAATTTTGTCCAATGCTTCTTTAAACTTCCAGTCTAGCTGTTCTCAAATCTCCTTATGTTCAGAGTTGAAGGGTGCAGAAACATCTTCCAGCTGACACGCCATGACGGGCAAAAGGCAGACTACACCCTGGACTGGTCGACACTGAATCTCAGGCACATAGAAAGAAATAATAATAATAATAATAATACCTCAAACTTGTATAGCGCTTTTTTGGACACTCAAAGACGCTTTACATAACATAACACATAGACAGAATTAAGAGGTGGGAAAAGCTAGTTTGAACAGGTGGGTTTTTAGGAGTGATTTGAAGTTTTGTAATGAGTCCGAGTTCCTGATGGGTTTTGGGAGTGAGTTCCAGAGTGAGGGAGCAGCAGCGGCGAAGGCTCGGTCCCCCAAGGTTCGGAGCTTAGTGCAAGTGATGGGTGTGAGGAGATTGGAGTCGGCAGAACGTAGGCGGCGGGAGGGACAGTGCTGTTGTAGAAGGTCAGTGAGGTAGGAAGGGGCCAGGTTATGGAGGGACTTGTAGGTGAGGAGGAGGAGTTTGTACTGAATCCAGTATGAGATTGGAAGCCAGTGAAGCTGTTGGAGGATGGGGGTGATGTGCTCTCTGGAGCGGGTGGGGAGGCGGGCGGCAGAATTCTGGATGTATTGCAGCTTTTGAAGATGAGAAGATGGAAGACCATAGAGAAGGCTATTGCAGTAGTCGAGTCTGGATGTGATGAAGGCGTGAATGAGTATTTCAGCTGTGGCTTGGGAGAGGGAGAGACGGATGCGGGCAATGTTGCGGAGGTGAAAGAAGTAGATTTTAGTGAGGTGGCTGATGTGTGATTGGTATGACAGTGTTGAGTCCATTATGATGCCAAGATTGCGTACGGAGGTGGAGTGGGTGACAGGGTGACCATCAATGAGGAGAGTGAGGTTCTGTACAGAGGGGAGGAGAGCTTTGGGTCCGGTGATGAGAAGTTCTGTTTTGTTACTGTTGAGCTTGAGAAAGTTATTGTCCATCCAGGTTTTTATATCAGACAGGCAGTTTGAGATTTTAGAGAGAATGACAGGGGTGATGGATTTAGCTGAAATGTACAGTTGAGTGTCGTCTGCATAACAGTGGAAATTGAGTCCATGGTGGCGAATGATTTGACCGAGGGGAAGCATATAGATTATGAAGAGGAGGGGGCCGAGGACCGAACCTTGGGGGACACCATGGGTGACTGGAGAGGTGTGGGATTTATGGTTATTGATGGAGACGAAGTGGTGACGATCGGAGAGATAGGAGGTGAACCAGAGGAGTGCAGTGACAGATATCCCTATTGACTGAAGACGGTGGAGGAGGATGTTGTGGTCAATGGTGTCAAATGCGGCAGAAAGGTCGAGGAAGAGGAGGATGGAGATGGAACCAGAGTCAGCGGCAAGGAGAAGACCATTGGTTTCTTTGATGAGAGCTGTTTCAGTACTATGGTGTGCACGGAATCCAGATTGAAATGTTTCAAACATATGGGAGGAGTGGAGATGGTGCTGAAGTTGGGTTATGACGGATCGTTCCAGAATTTTTGAGAGAAGTGGGAGATTGGAAATGGGTCTGAAATTGTCCAGGTTGTCGGGGTTAAGGCCAGGTTTTTTCAGGAGGGATGTGATGGTGCCGAGTTTGAGTGGGGAGGGGACTGAGCCAGTGGTGAGAGAGGTGTTTATGATGTTAATGATAAGAGAAACACAGACAAATAATGATTCAGAGATACAGTCAGGTCCACAAATATTGTAACACCAAAACCACTCCTATCATTTTGGTTCTAATTTTTTCCTTAAAAATCAAAATTAATATATGGTGGTAAACACTCAGGTGACCTCACGTTCCGCTGTGAGACCCCCAATTTGGCCAACTTTCAAAATTGTCCAATATGCATGTGTGATACATCATTGGAAAGCTTAAAATCTTAATTTTCTGGGGGAAGAAAAATTTTGAACAGGAGGGCATTTAAAAAGAAAAAAAAAATTAACAGCAAAACTGGAGGTGAGAGCACGCGAGTGCAGTATTACAGATGCCATGACTTTAACGAGATATTATCGCGTACTTACCTTGTTTGGATCCAAAAACCGAGTGTCAAGACACAGCTGTGAATGGAATTTTGGGGGATTTTATGGGTGAAACATGGTAATATAACAAGGGTCGCGATGCAGAAATTGCAGACATCAAGGAGTGGTCGAGATGTTCTTTTTCATATATATACTCTTTTAAACGTTTTTTTTTTATTTTTTTTTTATCGTGTTTGGATCGATTATTTATCATCTAACATATCGGAGAAAATGCGGCAGTAAAAAAAATAAATAAATACAATTAAGCGATAGTTATTAGGTAGCATTCTGTGACTTTTTTACAGACACCATTTTTTTATTGTGACGTCATTTGTTTAAAAGTTTAAAATATGCGATTGAATCATTTTTTAAAGTCTTTTTTTTTTTAAACGAAAAAAATTAAAGATTAATGATTCTAAGCTAAAAATTACAGACATTTTGAATAATAAATATACTTACCTTCATTTTATTGCTGGGTTGAAACAAAAGCGGTTGCGCGACATCTGTAAACAAGGGTTTCCAGGGTAAAACGGACAAATTAAAATAGTTCAGGGGCTTAATGCGCGATGAATCTGCTATGGCAGCATATAGACATATTTTTCTGTCAAACAGAACAGTTGTTTTGGCTTAGAATACAGCAGTTTCTTTTAAAGAGGAGTGCGAGAACAGAAACTGCTTTTTCAGTCTTGTCTGTGTTTTCCACCATATATATATGGTGGAAACTGCTTTTTCAGTCTTATCTGTGTTTTCCACCATATATATATGGCGGAAAACACAGACAAGACTGAAAAAGCAGTCTGTCCTCTTGCACTCCTCTTTTAAAGAAACTGCTGTATTTTAAACCAAAACAACTGTTGTGTTTGACAGAACTATATGTCTATCCGCTGCCATAGCAGATTCTTGGCGCATTAAGCCCCCAAACTATTTTTGATTTGTCCGTTTTACCCTGGAAACCCCCGTTTACAGACGTCGCGCAACCGCTTTTGTTTCAACCCAGCCATAAAACGAAGGTAATTATTTATATTTATTATTCAAAATGTCTGTCGTTTTTAGCTTTGAATCATTAATTGATGTCTCATATTTCATTTAAAAAAAAAAAAATAAACAGCTTTAAAAAAATTATTCACTCACATATTTTAAACTTAAAAAACAAATTATGCCATAATGAAAAAAATGGCGTCTGTAAAAAAGTCATGGATATCTACCTCATAACTATCGCTTAATTGTATTTTTTTATTGTTACAATCGCATTTTCTCCGATATGTTAGATGATAAATAATCGATCCAAACAAAGAAAAATTGAAAAAAAAACGTTTAAAAGGGTAAATATATGACAAAGAAAATCTCGACCACTCCTTACTGTCTGTGATTTCTGCATCGCAACCCTTGCTAAATTACCATGTTTCACCCATGAAATCCCCACAAAATCCAGCTGTGGCCATTCACAGCTGTGTCTTGACACTCAGTGTTACATGCTACATGGAGTTTTTGGATCGAAACAAGGTAAGTACGCGATAATGTCTTGTTAAAGTCATGGCGTCTGTATTTCTGCTCCTGCGTGCTCTCACCTCCATATGGGGTTTTTCTGTTTAAAAAAACATTATTTAAAAAAAAAAAAAAAAAAAATGCCTTCCTGTTCAAAAATTTTCTTCCCCCAGAAAATTAAGATTTTAAGCTTTCCAATGATGTATCACACATGCATATCGGACAATTTTGAAAGTTGGCCAAATTGGGGGTCTCAGAACAGAACTTCAAGTCACCTGAGTGTTTTCCGCCATATATATATATAGACAACATTTTACCGGCAAAGTCTTAATTTTAAATTCATATTTCGGAAAGTCTATTGCATGCCATGAAATTTTCGGCCACTGGGGGGGCTATGCTAATCTCTGCGTATGGAGTAACCCTGCATATATTGAAAGAAGAAAATGCTAATTTCACACAGCTAGGCCAGAGCCTAGCTTTGAGAACCAAATCTCAAAACTGGATAGCAAATTTTCAGGTCTTACAAGACATCTAGAACAGTCTAGATACGATAGATTCACTACCATGAGAATGAAATTACTTAGATGAATAGGAATATTGACAGCAATAGGAATATTGACAGGCATGTGTGGTGAATGTGCTACAAACTCAGTTATCATTTATTAGCGTATGTTAAGGGAAGACAGACAGAATAAGTAATGGGAATCTCAAATCTGTAAAGCTGTACATGCATAGGAGGCTTAAAACAGTCATTGCTTCCGTTTTTGCAACATTTGCATAGGTTGGCGCAGAAACTACCACCTGTTAGTCTGGATGATGTGGCAATCATAAAATAAGTGTAAAAGTAAAGCGGCCTTTTTCACAGGCACAGGAGATGCAGCTATTATGCCAGAAAAAAACTAAGCAAATCAATGTATCTTATGAGGAGATTCAATGAGAGGGGTCGTTTTTTTTTTTTTTTTTTTTTTAATCCAAACGTGGATTAAACATTAAAAATACCATTTATATCTGCTCTTTAAAATTTGAGAAATAGCATATCATTGACACATACAGTTGTGGTCAAAAGTTTACATACACTTGTGAAGAACATAATGTCATGCCTCTCTTGAGTTTCCAGTTATTTCTACAACTCTGATTTTTTCTGATAGAGTGATTGGAACAGATACTTCTTTGTCACAAAAATACATTCATGAAGTTTGGTTCTTTTATGACTTTATTATGGGTGAACAGAAAAAAATGATCAAATCTGCTGGGTCAAAAATATACATACAGCAGCGCTAATATTTGGTAACATGTCCCTTGGCCATTTTCACTTCAATTACGTAGCCAGTAGTAGGTTGGTAGCCATCCACAAGCTTCTGGCAAGCTTTTGGTTGAATCTTTGACCACTCCTCTTGACAGAATTGGTGCGGTTCAGTTAAATTTGATGGCTTTCTGACATGGACTTGTTTCATCAGCATTGTCCACAAGTTCAAGTCAGGACTTTGGGAAGGCCATTCGAAAACCTTAATTCTAGCCTGATTCAGCCATTCCATTACCACTTTTGATGTGTGTTTGGGGTCATTGTCCTGTTGGAACACCCAACTGCGCCCAAGACCCAATCTTCGGGCTGATGACGTTAGATTATCTTGAAGAATTTGAAGGTAATCCTCCTTCTTCATTATCCCATTTACTCTCTGTAAAGCACCAGTTCCATTGGCAGCAAAACAGCCCCACAGCATAATACTACCACCACTGTGCTTGACGGTAGGCATGGTGTACTTGCGGTTAAAGGCCTCACCTTTTCTCCTCCAAACATATTGCTGGGCATTGTGGCCAAACAGCTCGATTTTTGTTTCGTCTGATCACAGAACTTTCCTCCAGAAGGTCTTATCTTTGTCCATGTGATCAGCAGCAAACTTCAGTCGAGCCTTAAGGTGCCGCTTTTGGAGTAAGGGCTTCCTTCTTGCACGGCAGCCTCTCAGTCCTTGGAGATGCAAAACACGCTTGACTGTGTACACTGACACCTGTGTTCCAGCAGCTTCTAATTCTTGACAGATCTGCTTTTTGGTGATTCTCGGTTGAATCTTCACCCTCCTGACCAATTTTCTCTCAGCAGCAGGTGATAGCTTGCGTTTTCTTCCTGATCGTGGCAGTGACAAAACAGTGCCATGGACTTTATACTTACAAACAATTGTTTGCACTGTTGCTCTTGGGACCTGCAGCTGCTTTGAAATGGCTCCAAGTGATTTTCCTGACTTCTTCAAGTCAATGATTGTTCAACTCAATAATCACTCACAAGAAATTGCTAATTCGTGTTGCTGTATGTATATTTTTGACCCAGCAGATTTGATCACTTTTTCTGTTAACCCATAATAAAGTCATAAAAGAACCAAACTTCATGAATGTTTTTTGTGACAAAGAAGTATCTGTTCCAATCACTCTATCGGAGAAAAATCAGTTGTAGAAATAACTGGAAACTCAAGAGAGCCATGACATTATGTTCTTCACAAGTGTATGTAAACTTTTGACCACAACTGTATGTCAGAGGGAAATGCACAGCATGTATTGGTCAATGATAAATGTATTTTACCTTGTGTATGTTTTTTTAAATAAACGAGATTATTTTGCTCAAGTTTTAAATTTTTCCATACAGGTGGAACTATCCGAAAGCACATCTCACACTATCACCGATGCCTACGCTGGAAAGGAATACATCATCCAGGTACTGTCACACCAGATATTTACATTCACTACACATATCGTTTTATTTTTCTTACAATCTGACAATAAAATAAAAAATAAAGTGAAATTTAAACAATCAATGATAAAACAGGCTAAAATCTTTGTGCTTTAGGTCAAATAGGATTAGCAAGTATTTTTATTTGATAAATGCTATAATAATAACAGGGCATTTTTCATCAAAGCCTTTTCCAGTACGAATCACAATGAAATTGCTGGCCATATTCACTGACTGCATTTCGACCCAATTTATTACAACATAGAAAATGGTCTGGCAATTGCTCTATTTTGATGTTGTCCCTCACATTCTCATGATCATGTTCCAAATGTCACATACCTTTTTTTAAAAAAATCATGTTGCATGTGTGTGTTCACAGGTTGCTGCAAAAGACACAGAGATTGGAACATGGAGTGACTGGAGCGTTGCCGTCCACGCTACACCTTGGATTGAAGAACCAGTGCAGACCACATCCACGACTGATGTGGAGTATCTCACACGTAGGCATGGGCCACTATCCGAGTCTGACGGTATGACAGTTTATTGTGCTTTTGCAGTTACAGAGATAAATGCAGCACCACAAATGAGTGAAAACTGTAGTTCATCAATAAAAACAAATGATCTGATTCTTTCTGAAAGTAATATTTCAAATTTAAATTTAAAAAATGTTTTTGACACGTTTTTCATGGCGCTGCATGAATGTGGACTTCAGAGTCGTAAAAGAATGCTGTGCAGATTTTTATTTTTCAAATCTTTTTTCAAATAATAATTTTCAAATAATATTTTTTAAATAATAAGTACTTAAATAAACATGTGGATTTCCATAAGCAACAATATAAAATCCTACAAATGTGTAACATCTTAGGGTGTCTCAACACCTCTCAATGATCACGAAAGATTTAAAACCTATATGATTACAGTGAATTGTTGAACATTTTGTTATGTCCATGCTGAAAGTAATTTTAGGTTACCGGTAATACTGACTATCCATCCAAATGCACGTCACTTACAAATATGAACTGTTCACAAAGAGGTCAAACATGTTGTTGCCTTAAAAATACACATTTATCCTATCCACTTACACTTTATCTTCTTGGGAGATAGCTCTCAATCCACCTTAGTTTGAGCATCTTTTTTCTTGAAGTAACCACACCAAAGATGATTGCCATGTTCCACCGTAAACTTTTTTTCCCCACAAAATGAAAGCAGCGCTAATACAGCATGTTCAAAAAAAACTTTTTTTTTTTCAGAACCTCATCCCTGGCAAGGTGGTTGATAGAAGCTGTAACATGTCCTGGGTGCATATTGAAAATATTGGTTCTGTGGCTGCTGATTCAACTTTTTCAATTCATATACAACCTCAAACCACCGAAACTAATTCCTGAGCTACATTATTCAGATGTTTAGGGTGTAGATAATTCTTTTAAAAAATAAATAAATAAAAAAATAAGTTCATTTTAACCCTTTAAAACCTAAGCCTATTTTGGTCAAATTTGCATGCATTCGATGTTGCTTTTATATTTAAAAGAAAAAAATGTTCACAATGGCAAAGTTGGGTCCATTTTTTCAGGACACCTTGAACTTCGTGTCCAAACTGTTGTTTTTTTCACTGACCAATTATAATTCACATTTTGGACCCAAAAAGACAAAAAAATCCCAAAATCTTTTTTCAAAATTTGTAATGTTGATGTCCCATTGACAACCAAACATGCTCGACCAACCGTTTTGAAGCTTGATAATATGTATTCAACTTGTTAGGATAAACATTTGATAGAAAAAAATAAGATTGAATAGTTTTATGTTTGACAATTCAACACAAACAGCAGGTCAGCAGGTATGGTCATAGGCGTTTTTGGCCTTTACACATACTATGGTCAAAACAGGATATATACAGTGCAAAATAGTGAGGAAAGAAATAATATATACAGTATATATCATCTAACACATAAAGGGTTTGGAGGATATCTCTTTGTGAAGTTAGGTGTTGTACCCATCACCTTATCAATTATATGTACGTACATGTAATCAAGCTTCTCGAACACACATCTATATAAAAATTGAAAAGATTTTAGTGAAGAAAAAATATATATAACATTGAAAAAAAGTATTTTCAAAAATATTGACAAGTAGTTCAGTTCAATTAAATTTTTTCAGACACACAACGTCACACAGCCTACTCTTTCGCCGTTTGCGCGCTGCTGTCACTTCTACTCGCCGAGACGCGGACTCATCCGAAGAAAACAACGACAGTTACGGCTCATCTTGTTCCTTGAGTTAATGAAATAATGTATTAGCTTGCGCTAAATTTTGTTTTAGATTCATTCTGAATGTTTCAAAGTCGCTCGCTCAATCCAACCAACCGTTGCTTGCCTCGCATGCCTCCCTTTACTTAGTTGGCGCCTCGCTCGGAAATTTATTAAAAATGTTCACATTCGGTTCGTCCTTCTTGACATCACAACGGCTCTTGGGATATGTAGTCTTTTGTGCTGCTTTCAGTTTTTAAAAAGGACAAGAAATGATGGAAATATTGAGATAGATACATGGTCCATGCAGCGTTGTAATGCATATTTAAGAGTGCAACAAAACTATATAACTCAAATGACATTATCTCCCGTTTTACTTGTTCGATTGACTTCAAATAAAAACTGGTGTGGACATCAACGTCCGCACTTTCAATTGAGGCCAACCGGCGGCACATGGGTGACGTAATTACAGCGTGACGAAACTTCAAAGACGATAAGCGTAAACGCGTCGCTGCCTACACGTTCGGTGTTAAAGGGTTAACCACTCCAGCATTCGAAACTGCAAGCACAAATCACAGCTACTTCCAGTTTTTCCTAGGTAGTTGTGTCCATAATCATTTCTACATCAGCAACCCAAGGCCAAAATGGATAGTGTAAGACAGCAAGAGGCCGACTGTCATGATTGGCTGCTGCATTCAGGCATGACTCATTAGGTATTCATAATGACACAAGGCAGCACACTCCCTGTGCTCTGCTTGGCTGAAACTTATTGGGCAAAAAAACTTTACTTTTGATGAAAGGTTTGAGGGGCTTTAAAAACCGTGATCATAAACACAGTATAAAGCCATACTTGTAACTGACCCATGCCTACTCTTATGTGAGACTCAGTTTATTCGTTTCACAGGTCTTGCCCAAGCTCAACTATAACAGCGCACATCTCATGATGGCATCACAGCACATGCATTTGTTTTCTGGTTATAGCAGATTATATAAATTGAATGTTTTATTTTCTTCCTGAAATTATCAAACATATAGTTCAATGTGCAACAAAATCTAAAATTGTGGTTTGATTGAAACTATTAATTCACACTTTAATTGCACCTCAGCCTTAAAGAAATTTAAGTTTGACTGATTTGTATATAAAAAGGTTTGATGTTTACAACCACTAGCGTTATTGATTGGTTTTGCTCTTCACATTAACTGTGTAGCGTGGCCACTGTGAATTAACAAGGACATCATTTCCTTTAAAATCCTACAAAAATATTCCCATTCAGTCTTTTATAAAGTTCTCTATTCACCATCAGCTTTTATCACTCCTCTTGAAAGCAGTGCTTTTACAAAAAAAAAAAAAAAAAAAGCTTTCTGAACAGAATTATTGCTATTTTACTTTTGCACCACATATAAATGAGGCAAAATAACCTTGTGGTTTGCAGAAATAGTTTAGAAAGTGTTCATAAACGTTGTTTTCTTTTTGGAAATCTGAATATATACACTGTGTAAGGGAGAGAGCGAGAGCCAGAGAGTGTTTGTATGTGTTTATACAGTGTCTAAAGTATAGGGACTGTATATAATCACATTATTTCTCTACCTCGTCATTCTGGTTTTCATTGTACAACAGTGCTCCCCATAGACCGTTTGCAGCACTACAATCATCAAGGTTCATATAAATTCAGCCAGGTTGGCTAAACTTCAGAGGGCCAAAAGGGGCACTCTTTAACATTTCCAACATGCAAACCAATAGACCCACACACATGGATATACTTTATAACCTTGCCAAGAAGAGTAGTTTATCTGGATTCTCCTCATGGTTCTCTCCATTCCAGTTGATGCTTCTATCACACCTTTCCCTCCCGCTGCCTCTTTTCAATTCCTTTTTCATACACGCCTATGTATTGATCACCTAGTTGCTCATTATTACCTGCTTTGCATTCTTCTCAGGCCTCTTTACTTATTATTACCTGCTGTGCTGCCTTCTCAGGCCTCTTTAAAACTGTAACAATTTTAAATGATTGTTTAAATTTGTGTGGATGTTATCGGTAAAAAAAAAAAAAAAAAGTTAATCGCATGGATTTGAATGTTGAACATATATGGCGGAAAACACTCAGGTGACTTGACGTTCCGCTCTGAGACCCCTAATTTGGCCAACTTTCAAAATTGTCCGATATGCATGTGTGATACATCGGTGGAAAGTTTAAAAAATTTGAAAATAAAAAATTTTGAACAGGAGGGCATTTAAAAAAAAAAAAAAATTAAACAGCAAAACTCTATCTGAAAGTGAGAGCACAAGAGAGCAGAATTACAGACGCCATGACTTCAACGAAATGTTATTGCGTACTTACCTGGTTTCGATCCAAAAACTCCACGTAGCATGTATCACTGAGTGTCAAGACACAGCTGTGAATGGCCACAGCTGGATTTTGTGGGGATTTCATGGGTGAAACATGGTAATATTTCAATTTTTTTTTTGTTTCTTTGGATCGATTATTTATCATCTAACATATCCGAGAAAATGCGACAGTAACAAAAAAAATACAATTAAGCGATAGTTATGAGGTAGATATCTGTGACGTTTTTTACAGACGCCATTTTTTTTATTGTGACATAACTTGTTTAAAAGTTTAAAATATGTGAGTGAGTTTTTTAAAGTCACTTTTTTTTTTTTAAACAAAATATGAGACATGGAAAACGACAGACATTTTGAAAACTAAATATAATTACCTTTGTTTTTTGGCTGGTTAGAAACAAAAGCGGCATCTGTAAACGGGGGTTTTCAGGGTAAAACGGACAAATTAGAAATAGTTCGGGGGCTTAATGCGCCATGAATCTGCCATGGCAGCATATAGACATATTTTTCTGTCAAACACAACAGTTGTTTTTTGGCTTAAAATACAGCAGGTTCTTTTAAAGAGGAGTGCAAGAGCAGAAACTGCTTTTTCAGTCTTGTCTGTATTTTCCGCCATATACATACCGTAATTTTCACACTATAAGGCGCACATGACTATAAGCCACCACCCACCAAATTTGACACGAAAACGACATTTGTTCGTTGATTAGCTGTCCTGACTGTATTATGGGATATTTACACCAAAAGATATTAACCGGTAAAACTCTATTTGACAGCGGCATCACACGACAGTCAAAAGACCAAATGAACCACCATGAAGCTTTGAAGCAATTGGCTGCCAAGCTTCATTGCTTTAAGAAGCTTCATTTGGCCATCACTGCTCCCTTGGGGGATACAGTCAACGTCTGCTTCCACCTGCTCTTAACACTGTTGTTGTCCAACATGCCTCCAAGCATGCATTGCAGCACTACAGATGTAAATAACAATCAAAATTCATGTTCTGTGGTAATTATTTCTTCACTGACTGCTCCAGTTGTTTCATTAATTGCTATTTATGATATTTGGTAACACTTTATTTGACAGTGGCAACATATGACTCTCAATAAACAATCATAATTATGACATGACACTGTCATGAGCATTAATGAATGCTTATAACAGATGTCATTCAGTGTTATCTGGCAAATTATCACACTTTTGAATGGATGTAAAAGATCCGAGCTGGACATAAATGAAGTTAGAGACATAATTCACTGGATGACACTTAATGGCTTCTGTCATAAGCATTCAGTAATGCCCATGATAGGGTCATGGTAAAATTATGACGGTCTTATGACGCCGCTGTCAAATAAAGTGTTACATATTAATCCAAATAAATCAACGAATAAGCCGCACTGGACTATAAACCGCAGGATTCAAAATGAAGGAAAAACATAGCGACTTCTAGTCCAAGAACTACGGTACATTGAAAATGGATGGATTACAAATAGACGTCTTAATAATTAGTTACCAACTACATTTCCTTTTATTTATCTTGTTTTACCAAAGGAAAAATCAGGTCCAAACCTTCACCAGTTACGCTTTAAATAGTGTGTCACATAGAATACCTCACTGAGATTAAATAACATTGGCAGCATGCTCTGCTTCTCATTTCACATCAAAATGATGGGACATTGACAGACAGATGAAATGTCACCCTTGGTGAAGGGACCATAGCTCAGCTGCTCTCTTGCTTTTAATGCAAAAAGCAGTTTAGTCGAGCCTTTGAAAAGTCATGGGTGGCCTTACCGTCTCACCCTGTCAACAAGATAGAAAGTAGGCGCCGTCTGATAGCTCCTATTTCATGCCAGATACTACAGCACATGCTTGCTGCTTTGTGTAAATGTATAGAGAAGGGTCAACCAACATTAAATGTGGATGTCAGACCATAGAAAAATTATTTTAAGGAGGGGTGTCATTTATGGTTCAATTTTATAGCACAATAAGGAAATTAATAGCACAATCTTCAGAGACACTTATGGTGTTTTCTAACTATAGTGTATTTTAGGCATCTACCAAATGGCATATAGCGCTTTATCAAAAGTAGCCCCAAAACTGAAGTCTCTAAATTGGACTCTTCTACCTACCGTAATTTTCGGACTATAAGGCACACCTGACTATAAGCCGCCACCCACCGAATTGGACACGAAAACGGAATTTGTTTATAGATATGGACTATAAGCCGCAGCTCTCCTCACTGTATTATGGTATATTTACACCAAAATATATATTAACCGGCAACACCATATTTTACAGCGCCATCATAAGACTGTCATAAGATCAAATGAACCACCATGAAGCTTTGAACTGATTGGCTGCAAAGCTTCATTGCTTCAAGAAGCTTCATTTGACAATCACTGCTCTCTTGGGGAGACAGTCAACCTCTGCTGCCACCTGCTGTCATTACTGTTGTCTTCCAACATGCCTCCTAGCATGCATTACAGCACTACAGATGTAAATAACAATCAAAATTCATGTTCTGTGCTAATTATTTCTTCAGTTACTGTTCCAGTTGTTTCATTAATTGCTATTTATGGTATTTGGTAACACTTTATTTGACAGTGGCGCCATAAGACTGTCATAAGACCATCATAATTATGACATGAAGCTGCCATGAGCATTGATGAATGCTTATGACGGATGTAATTTTGTGTCATCTGATAAAAAATCTCACTTGTGAATGGATGTAAAGATCTGAGCTGGACATAAATGGAGTTAGTGACATCATTCATAATGTCATTAATGGCCATAATAGTGTCATGTCATAATTATGACAGTCTTATAGTAGTCTTATAACGCTGCTGTCTGTGAGAGAATTTTATTCATGCTTAAAACACAACCATTATACATTTCATATTTTGTATGCATTTGCTATGCTTGCATGAGAACATTATAGCATAGAGTATCATTGTTATAATAATCTGTTGTAATCTTTTTGAGTGTGCCTTCTCATGGCCTTGACGATCGTAGACGATATCACCATATGCCCAAATATGGACTGTTATGCTCCGTTGTTTTCCAATGTGCCCTGAATCAATGCAAGGGAGTACAGTGGTTTATCTTCGTTCCACCCTGCACCGGTGTTCAAGGTCTCAGCTCAAAGATGTTTTTGTATGGGAAAAATACCAAGGTTTGTCAGATGATGAGTTTCGTTTCTATGATGTCACCCCATAAATAGAGGCATGCCCTCCATTTATCTTTTGTCCACATGCTGAGAGGCGCTTTGTGCGTAGCTCCACGTCTGTACCCGAGAGCTCTTGTACTAAAAGCTTCGAAGAAAATCAATCCATGGTTGTGGTCGTATTTATTTCTCTAATCAAGCTATCGAGGTAACACGTGTCTTGGAGTTCAATTTGAGCTTCCCTGACACTGTCAAAGAAAGTGTTACCTATTAACCCAAACAAAATCAACAAATAAACCGCACTGGACTAGAAGCCGCAGGATTCAAAATGATAGAAAAATATAGCCGCTTATAGTCCTAAAATTACATTATATTACATTGTGAAGCACATGCATGCATACATAAATTAACAGGTTTCTTTAATGCAGCATTAGTATGCTTATGGGATTGTTAGTGACAATGCTTTTTGCCTTTGGACATACCATTATCTTTTGTGCAGTTATAAAAGTAATAAAAATGATAGTCCCCTGAAAAATCACATTCAACATTATTTTAAATACAATGATGCATGTAAATTTCTGTTTTTGCACAATTTGGAATTCACCCTATGACAATATTACAAACATCCAATATTGCTTTAAAAAATATTCATAATGTGAAAATTTGAGAACAATTTCTTATTGTTGTTGTAGGGGCCTGGTAGTAATTAATCAAGTAAAATCTACAGGGTCACCACAGTGTTACAGTCAATTTACATGAAGGATTTGACACGCAAGTTGTTATCTTTTGCCGGATGGCCTTCCTATCACAACTTAAAAGCAGGAATTAAACCAGGGCCTGCACAATATCAGCAGGGTGCTCAGACCACTGAGCGATCACCCAGGTCCTTAATGCGATTGAAATAAATGTTGTGAAAGCAATAACAATCCATGGGTGGTTACAATATTGCTATTCTGCGTGGGTTTGTACACACCTAAGATGAGTCTCCACCTCTGTCATGTAGCTCTCCTGCAATGACTTAACAACCAGGACGGGAAATGTCTAAATAAGTAATTTTAAAGTTTCTCTTATTTGGAATCCATTTTCATGTTGCACCTTCACTACTTGGCCAAAAGCCAAAAGAAACATGGTGCATGGAGCAGTTGAAGCCTTCCAGAGCAGCTGTTTCATGATAATCTCTGTCCTGGAAGTAGCGACAATTTGACAGCCTTAAAAAACTCATGCCTGATGAAATTTAAACTGATCGCGCACATTCTGGCACATGTGTGACTTGGGCTACCAAATGGTTCATTTTGTGATTTAGTATAACTTACGTGTTTTTTAAAAATACTCCAATTCCAACTCGGTGAAGCCAGCCGAGGCGCTGGCTTAGCAGAGGCTTACAAGCTATCCTGCCAAAAAGCTCAAAGTCTCTGAAGGGTCTCTAAGGCCCATCTTCACGCATTCTGCAGTGGGCAGACCACCGATGGGCGTTGTTTTGAAGCATATTATTCCATCGTTTGAATTGTCCGAGACCAATGTGTCAATGCACAAGCAGCTAGGGGAGCTGTTCAATATCACATTTAAGAGTCATGCAGATGCGCTGTAAAATATATGCCTCATGCATCTACCAATTACAATATTTGGTTTGCTCTTGTCTATTTGCCTGGTCTCCTGCTCTCTGTCAGTCTTTCCTGACTTGGTATATCCACATAAAGCCCATAACAGCCTCTGGTCTTCGCCCTGTTATCCTTGCATCCTTATTCTTTATCTCACCACTCTAATAGCAAACTGTTTTGCTGTGAGCAGGAAGTTTATTCCACTAAGTAGCTTCCTTTTCACTTTGTTTCTCTCTTTGGCGCGCTCCATTTCACAACTGGCTGCTTTCCACACTATCTCCTGACGCGGTGTTGCTCTGCCACACTCATTAATTGGCGGAAAAGGAAAATAATTTTCTCTTTCCACTTCCCCCCAATATTATTATTATTATTTTTTGTACGCTTTGCTACATGCAACAGGCCACAGTGGGAATATATGTAGTATACTAAGATGAAATGTTATTGGAAAGTAATAAAGGTAATAGTGAAACAAAATAGTCATATTTTTTTGACAATTATTTCTTATGATCAGTACAACAACAACAACCATTTTCATTACTGAAGAAAAAAATAGAATTTGTAATTTTTGTTGTCATGGGAGACTGGCCGGATACCATAACCTGACAATAATAAATCAAACTAATATTGTACCACAAATTACCTCAAATTAATACTTAGCTCACCAAGTACCACTATAATAACCAATTATAAAAGTCAGTAGTGTTGTTCCGCATCCGAAGGCCTTTGCTATATGCTGTATGTTCAAACAAATCCGTTTGTTTAAACTGAGGTTAATGCTTGTTTTGGAACAAACGCTCGAAATGGAAAAAATGGAAAAGCGCCCTAACCCCGGTAATACACAAGGCACGTCTACAGCTAGACAACATTGCCGCCATGTCAATGCAGTGAAACGCGGCCGTTAAAGTCAATCAGCCAGTGCACACTAGTCGCGGTTTTTAAAAAAATTTTTTTTTTTCAGGGCAAATGAAAACGGCCAATTTGGAGGCCTGAACATGCACGAAAAGTCACCAAAATTTGCACATACGTGCGGAAAATTGTAAATTTCGATAATCTTGCAACGTTGCAAAAAATATATAATAAAATGGCTCAGTGGCGCCCCCTTGAAATTTTAAAATTGGCCTATAACATTAGGGTCTGTCAGCGTAGAGCGATGAAATTTGGGGAGTCTATACCTTGTCCAAAACCGCTCCAAAAAAGCATTTACACCCATATTCCAAACCCAACAGGAAATCGGTTATTTTGGATCGAATACGAAATTTTTATCGATTTACAGGATGCACATTTGAGACCTTTTCGTCGAAGGAGTTAGTTGGATCATCTTCAAAATTGGTGAGACTGTTCAGGAGACATATGAGATCTTAAGTTTTTAAAATGTTGCGTTTTCATTCACGGGTTTGACCTGGGCGTGGTGCCAAAGTCGACCATTTTTTCGGCAAAATGACAAATTCAGTAAATGACTAATAGTTCATTGACACAACGTTCAATCTTTTTCATATCTGATATGTATGTGCGGTATCCCACCCTTAACACGAGTGCATTGAAATATTACCCATTAGGCCTAGCGCCCCCTAGTGAGAATAGGAAATGCCTTTTTTTACGAGACAGGTTCCTCCTCCAAGGGAAAAAATTCTGTTGACCTCAAACCTGCATCAGGGGAGCCTTAAGACCTGTGTTCAGGTGCTTGATGAAAAATATTGAGGTTTCGTTGAAGTGGAGGGTTCCAAACAGGAAAGTGAAAATGACCGTCAACAATTTGTCTCGCAAAAAACTTGGAACAGTCATAACTCGGCAGATATACAACATATCTGCGCCAAACTTCCCTTGCTTGTTGAGAGTCATATCCTGAAGGGCCTTGTAGGAGTCATTTGCATCTACTCTACAGTGCCAACTAGTGGCGACAGAAAGGAGTTTTAAAAAAGGCCTTTCCTATTGGGTTTTTTCAACGTAGAGCAATGAAATTTGGGGAGTCCATACCTTATGCAAAACTGCTCCAAAAAGTCTCTTGCACCCATTTTCCAAATCCAACAGAAAATCGGGTATTTTCGATCGAATGTGAAATTTTTATCCATTTGTAGTATAGTTTACATTTGGAGGCCTGAACATGCACGAAAACTCACCAAATTTTGCACATACATGCGGCTTTGCGTGGATTTTGATAATCTTGCGACGTTACAAAAAAATGTAACAAAATGGCTCAGTGGCGCCCCCTTGAATTTTTCAAAAAGGCGTTTCTTATTAGGTTTTTTTAACGTAGAGCAATGAAATTTGGGGAGTCGATACCTTGTGCAAAACTGCTCCAAAAAGTCTCTTGAACCCACATTCCAAACCCAACAGGAAATCGGGTATTTTGGATCGAATGTGAAATTTTTATCAATTAACAGGGTGCACATTTGAGACCTTGTCATAGAAGGAGTTGGTTGGATCATCTTCAAAATTGGTGGGACTATCAGGAGACATAGGAGATCTAAAATGTTCAAAATGGTGGGTTTTCATTCATGGGTCTGACCTGGGCGTGGTGCCAAAGTCGGCCATTTTTTCGGCAAAATGACAAATTCAGTAAATGACTAATAGCTCCTTGACACAACGTCCAATCTTTTTCATATATGGCATATATGTGCGAGATCCCACCCTTAACACAAGTGCATTGAAATATTACCCATTAGGCCTAGCGCCCCCTAGTGGGAACATGAAATACCTTTTTTTACGAAACAGGCTCCTCCTCCAAGGAAAAAAAATCTATTCACTTCAAACCTGCATTAGGGGAGCCATAAGACATGTGTTCAGGTGCCTGATGAAAAATACTGAGGTTTGGTTGAAGCAGAAGGGTCCAACAGGAGAAGTGAACATGACTGAAGCCATTTCGTCTCACCACAAGTTTTGAAAAGTCATAACTTGGAAGATCTACAACATATCTGAGCCAAACATCTCGTGCTTGTTGAGTCATACTCTGAAGGGTCCTGTAGGGGTCATTTGCATCAACCCTACAGCGCCAACTAGTGGCAATAGAAAGTCACTCGTTTTTCCAATTCATGTCCAGTTCTTTTCAGGTTGGTCATTGTAGTTTCAAGACCTTTTGAAATACTTATTTTACGGCCCATGTCCACATGTCTCTGTCTGTTGCTGTGACGATCCTTTGTTCGCCATTAAAAGGAAATATTTTTTTTCCAGAGACTCAGGCAGCTTATAGAGCCACAGAGTTTGGCACACTTGGTCGAACTGGCCCAGTTAGAAGATTTATTTTGGTTTTGAAAAAGGGCTTGGCTGCACAGCTCAGTAGTACCTCCTTTTTTGTAGTACTCTCTCCAATAGGATTTCTTATCTCTTAGGTGTGTGAATGTAAAGAGGCCACTTTCGAGCATGTTAGGTTCTAATGAGATGATTAGAGAGGAGGATCTGCCACCACCCTGACCTGCACACTGTCCGAGTTGCGTGACGTCCGAGTTGCGCTAGATTGCGAGGGCCCGTTCAGTCCTGCTTGCAGGCCTAGTTTAAGATTATATTGCAATTTGTTCCACTTAAAAGGAGCATAATAGCTGAAGCCTGTTCTGCCAACATTAGTGCGTGTGAGTGGAATGTTTAGGGTTAAGTAGTTAGTTGATCGTGTTTTGTAGTTACTGGATTAACTGTAAATGACAGGAGAAATGTGAGATGGTTAGGAAGTTTGCACAGTAAAGCCTTATAAATGAATAACATGAGGTGGATATTTCTTCTTCACTGTAGTGAAGACCATCCAACGTTTTGATCAGGGGTGTCCAAACTTTTTGCAAAGGGGGCCAGATTTGGTCTGGTAAAAATGTGGGGGGCTGACCTTGGCTGACGTCTTTTAGGAAGAAGAATATATTTAAGCAAATTTTAGCAACCCATTCTGTGTGTCACATTTGCTTTATTTATTTATTTTTTTTAATTAATAATTTCAACAATCTCGCAACTAGCCTTTGTGGCGCTCTCTCTTGCAAAATACTACTGTTGTGAAAAACTAGCTTCAAGTTGCTTCAATTTCTCGCTGCGTAGCTTCCCTGTAATCTTGTCATACATGTCAGCGTGTCTTGTTTGGTAATATCGCCTCACATTGAACTTTTAAAAAAAGCGACAGTTTCTTTGCAAAAGAGACAGACACAGTTTTTGCGTATTTTAGTGACGAAATAGTCCAATTTCCACTTATCCTTGAAGCGTTGGCTGTCGCAGTCAACTTTTTTTTGTTGATTGTCACCATTTTACAAAATTGTAAGTAAAGGGTCACACGGGCTAATGTTGCTTAGAGTGCTGCTGGCTTTTAGTGGGTAAATGAGGAGCAGCATTTAGTGTGTAAACTACTTCATTTGCTGGTAACAGTACTGCTGACCAATTCATTAAGTGTGTGCGGGCCAGACATTATTGATTTTATGACAGAGGCTGGGGGTCGGATGAAATTTGACCAAGGGCCGCATTTGGCCCCCGGGCCGGACTTTGGACATGTCTGGTTTTGATAATTGTTTTTTTGTTTTGTTTATTTATTTATTTATTTATTTATTATTTTATTTTTTTTAACCTTTTCTGTTCAGCTGCTTGACAAGGAAAGGGGGGAGGTGTCTGAGAGATAAGTGATTGGAAGGGGTGAAGTGTACCTAAATCATCCATGTGGTCTAGAACCCAGTATTTGTGTGAATCCCTTGAGAGTGTGAGTATGTTGGCATCCTATACCATGCTGTGTCTTCGCTAATCCTGACACCGAGGTTTCCTAATTAAGTGTGTCTAATTTCACATAGTCCTCCCATCTAACATGTGATAGTCACGCAGGTGGATGAAGATGCCGCGTGGGTGCCACCCCAGGGCAGAGTTTATTATTTAACGGGAGATGCGACCCTCCTGCGTCAATACTACTAGGTAGGATCAGGCAGACCGGAAGTCACTCGTGTAAAAAGAAGGTGGATCCGGTTGATTTTCAAAATAATATGCAATTAAATGTATTATTTTCTGCGTGGCACTTTAACTGGAGAAAATCCATCAATAAAGTTTTGAAAACCGTTCATAAGAAAAAAAAATGATTGATTGAGCCATATCATTTGTAAAATACATGTTAAAATCTTTGTCATTGGGGTGGCATTTCTCTTTAGGACTTTTTTCTTCTTTCTTTCAGAAAGAAAGCTGATCAATACGCAGGGTCTAAAGGGAAAAGGTTGTTGTATTATTATCTTTAAATACGCGCTACTCTTGCTTGATCTTGCAATCCTTGCGTGAACCTATCGAGCCACTCCCCAGACGCTCTGCTCGTAAAACGCGTCGTATGAAAATTGGGGGCGAGCATCAGTGCTGCGTTGACGCGCCGGTATCACTGACAGGCAGTAGACGTGCCTGGTGTGTTACAGTGGTAAGAATGAGCCTATCCCAGCTAAATTTGGATAAAAGGTAGATTACACCCTAAATAGTCAGAAGTTAATAAACAAGATATATAAAGATGGCCAACGGTTAACAATCCCATTCATACTACGTCTGTGACTTGATAAAAAAAATAAATAAATAAAAAATGTAGTGTTAACAAAAATCAATCGTCTGTCCTTCTCCTAACCCTGCCAACCACTATAATCCGCCCCAAACACAATTTTTAGATGGTGTGAACATTTATTAAATGAATGATTTACCCATTTCACGTTAATTTGGCTTGCTTTCATCCTATGAGACGGCATTAATCATAGGCCACTAAAAGAAAATGCTGAGTAATTCCTTGACCTTAAAAGTTCAAATGTATTAGTTCTGGGTTGCTTCCAAAGGGATATGATTTTTCTTGTCCAGTTCACTTCATAACTGCTTCAACAAGTCCCCTATTGATTGCTCTTGCAGATTAGAATTGATTTTTGTCTGCAATACATTTTCCCTTCGGTTTGCATCTTCGCGCTGTCATGAGCTTTTGTAGGTGTCCATTTGTCCAAACAATGTGTTCGATGTCAATTCCCTAGGGAATTAAATCAGAATAGAAAACATATCCTTTAAATCAAAATTCAATAATAAAATGGTGTGTTTGTACCTTCACAGAGACCAAGACCTCACCCATACCTTCGTCCAATGCACCACAGAAGGCTGAACCTCCAGTGGGTAGAGCTGCCAAACTTCTCACCTTCTTTACACCTCTTCTGCTCGGGATGCTGCTGCTGTTCATGTAGTGAGTACACACAAGCTTGCGCACAACTTGTGTTGCCTCATATTTGAATTGATGATGGACTCAGACCTTGAGTCACATTTCAGCAGGCTGATGCATGCCCATTGACGGCAAGAACACATTTAGAAGCATTGGGCGCATTTGTTTTACTACCGAGCTGAAGAGGTAGTTCATTTCTTTCCCTGCACAACCCCCCGTAGCGATTGAAGTAAAATCCAATTCAGTGTTGTCCCTTACCATGCATTTCTCATCTTTTTAAACAACAAATCGTTTTGTACTGATGTGTGATCCTCTTGAAGATAAGCATGTTGAGCAAGCCGGAAGTATTTTATTATTAGTCACAAAGCTTTTAATGAATAAAAATGTGCCCAAATATTTTGAGAAAGTATTTCTCAACTACAACTTGTCCAGCATAAGTCAAGAGTTGAGCCGAATTGATACTATGCTGTCATTTAATGGGTGGAGATGTTGCAATAAGTTTAATTTTCTTCTGGCTACTATTGGTATGACTTCACCAGAGGGATGTGACTGGACTTCCTGCAACGCTACCAGCAGGCTTCACGAACACTGTAATTGGGGTGTCATGTCAGAAGAGGAGGTCGGTTTCTCCCTGAAACAAGATAATCAAAGTAGTGGCAGTTGAAGTCAAGCCAGAAAAATGTATTACTTGACCATAACTTCTTAAAATGATGGCGAACACACTACAAAAATACCAATTTCAACCTGTGAATGCTTTCCCCCCATAAGAATACACACAAAAAAAGAAACATCGTATTTATGCAAAAACCTTATTTCAAGTGGTTTCAACAACTGCTATTACTATTACAACTATTACAACTGCAACTATTAAGTTATGTACGGTACTTAAAAGACTTAATAAATTACTTAATAAACTACTTGAACAAGCTAAGTAATTCGTATTTAAACCTTTCACATGCAAAATGTGTAACCACTCAAAAAAATGAAACAGTATTTACGCAAGAATCTTATTTCAAGTGGTTACACACAACTGCTTTAAATAACAATTAAGTTATCTCGTTGAATGAAAAATGCCTAAAGGATTTAAGACTTAATAATCTAAAAGAACAAGTTAAGCAATGCCTATTCAAACCTTTAACATGCAAAATATGTATCCGCCTTTTGTTTTCTTACTATAGGAGTGTTCATTTTAAACATTAATAATATTCTGGAGAAGTGGGGTACCTTACTGCATGACATGGGTCTAAGCATTTGCAAAGCAATGGCAATTGTACCCTACTGTTGCACTCACAAGTGGTAAAAGAGGGTCTTTGCATCCCTTAAATAAGCACAGAGGTCAGGCTCACTATTTTGTGTTTTGTCAACCGAACACACTCCAGCTATTTACAGACAACACTACTTACAGTCATAATGTCACTTCACCCACAAGTCTTTGCATCAGCTTTGTTTTTTGACTCGTGTGCTTAAACTGGGTGTGGCTGATTAACTCTGCTAGTACATTTAACTCTGCCGGGGGGGGGGTCTATGTTCAACTCACTTAATTGACACCGCGCCAAGATGGATCCTAACACTGCTAGTGTTAAAACAACACCCAAATCAACACCAACCAACTCAAAAATAACTTACACCAAAAAATCAACTCCACAGATTTTGCTGTGTACGACAACCTCAGAGGGACAAAAGTCATACAATTGGTGCAATCACATTACGTATAAATCAAGCAATGCTTTTTCATAAGTGTTTTAATTGACTCTCTAACATGATAAATACAACTACGGGTTTAGTAATTTGTAAAAACACAAAGCTAATATGTATATACAATGAAAAACACCTATTTGAAATTTAATTTTATTTCATTTAATCAGGTTACATATATATCCAGCATTGCTTCTTCATAAGTGTTTTAATTGACTCCCTTACATTATTAATACAACAATGGTTCGGTAATGTATAAAAACACAGAACTAATGTGTATATAGAATGATAAACACGTATTTAAAAGATAAAATCGCATTACGTTTACTTTATATTAAGCAATGCTTATTCATAAGTGTTTTAATCAACTCTCTTCCGTGAATAATACAACAATGGATTCAGTATAAACACAAAATTAATGTTTATATACAATGAAAAACACCTATTTAAAAGTTAAAATAGTGCATATGTATTTTTTTAACGTACCACAAAAACACCTTGTTTTCAAACTTTAAATTTAGCATGTAACCTTCCTAAGTTCTCGATAATCATAATAAAACCATAGTTAAAATGTTGCAGAGCACAGCTTAAAATTCAGCTGGTTGTTTTCTTTATTGTATAATATAGAAGGCAGTTGTCTCAGTGGTTCTTAAACTTGCTAGCTTTTTTTTTTTTTTTTTTTTTTTTTCTCAGCTCAGCTAGCAAGCAAATTCCTGTTGAAATTTATTAAAATTTCAAATTTACCACAAATTAATTTGGTGTTTTGCAGTTGATTTTTCATGTTGTAAATTTCATGTCAACATTCTTTTTTTTAATTTATTTATTCATTTATTTATCTATTTTACTTTAATCCTGTTCTGCTCAGCTGCTTAGACACGGAGAATGGGAATCTGAGTGTCCTTATGGTCTGAACACCTTTAATGCATCACATGGGGGTTTGAAATACTCTCATTGTGGTTGTTCATCATGTCTACAATTGCATTTTACGGTCGCATCCTTGCATCACATGCTATTTACATGGCGTAAAATGTGACGCTTTTTTTTTGTTGTTGTATTTTTTTAATTATTATTAAAGGTATTATTATCTGCGCTGTGCACGCTGCCTGTGCTGTAGGTCTGTAATACTTACTACTCGTATTAAGTATGAGTCAACCTTCCACTGAGCAAACCACCTTCTCCTCCCATTAGATTGAGGCCTAGGAGTTGAAAGAAATGGAATAAAATGTGTCATTTGGAGATCCAGTCCAAAACCTAGTCAAAAACGACACTTGGCCTTTCGGCAGGGTATGAAAATAGGGCCATGTGTGTCTTCCCCGAACCTCTGGGGTTCAATCGAACCCAGGTTAATAACCACTGCTCTAGTATTTGTATTTAAACAGAAAACCAATTTTGTATTCCTTTTTCTTTCACTTCATTTGTGCTCATTTATATTTATGCTTCTACCTACTGCTACTCTGTAAATATTATGCAAATATATGGTCCGATTGAGTGTAAAAATGCCAAAATTAGAACTATCAGCCTTAGGCTAAGAACCTCTATTTTCTCATTATATTCTTACCACCGTAATGTGAAGTCATAAACTGATATTGAATATAAAATTGAGCATCGCTGCCATCTACTGGTAAATATGTGTTAGGAACTAACCTGCAGAGACTCATGCACCCTCCCACTTTTTTTTAAGCACCAATGAGGTAATTACAAGTTTTTGGACAATTAATTAAAATTGGATGATGTCTTGTTGCTGTGGTTGGAATCACTACTTTACAGCTTTACTGTACTGTATATGAACATCAAGATTAAAATTAAATTAAAATGAGAGATCACTGTTTAACCTGTGCTCTTTTTGCCTCTCTATCTAGATGGAATTTTCTTTAAGCCGAAGGAAGAGGAGGATGTGGAGGAAGGATAAGAGGCTGGATTTTTGTTTTCTCTTTTGCACAAGTCCCAAGGATATAGTGCATTGATCATTTCTGTCTGCCAAACAATTCCTTGACTAGATGACTTGGACATTGCCCCATGCAGCATTTCCAATTAATGGTGAACCACACACGTTCTTCAGAGGAGCTATTTCAGCCGTGGCGCCAACTTTATTGTCTTCATCAGCAGCAACAATAGGAGCATCTCTGCAAACACTTGTTGTCTAACAGCACCTGCTGGCTTTAATTTCCTTTGCCTGGCTGGTAACAGTATTGACCCTCTTCTCTGCTATTTTTGTTATGTTTTCGCCAAATTTAATTTTTGTGCGCTTGAAAATACAGGAGCATTCGCACAAAAACTTGCACACACAAAATTCAGCATGTGCATATGAGTTTGTGCCCAGTTGTTGTCCCACTGCCCCATACAGCTAAATTGTCATGCCAAAGACTCAACTACTCCCCCCTGCAGTCAAATACTGTCTCCAAACTGTGCACATTGGATCAGTTTGTGACGGTTGATAAATTGTGTTCATTTAATCAAGGAGGAGTCCTGCAGAAGCCAGGAAAAAAAATCAATGCCACTTGAAATCCATGCCCCCATGATTCAAAAGTCAGATTTTTTTTTTTTTTTTTAATGACATGAGGACTAACACTTGCAAGAGTTGAATAACAGAAGTATGGATTACTTCTAAAATTAGCTAAGGATTTTGATTGTTAAAAAAAAAACACAGAAAAAAACAAATATATATATATAGATATATATATACATAGATCTATATATGTATACGTAATAAAGTCTTAAGCTGCCCAATTGTTGTTGTTTTTTGACAAAGACAAAGCTGTTTTGGAGGCGTTGGTGGCTGTAAAATAACACAAATCACTTTGCTTTCTGACGCCTTCACGCGCGTATATAAAAAATGTCTTTTTGCAGTTTTCAGTAGCCAAGATCAACTGTTGCTATTACAGTATGTTATTCCGATGAGTAATGATGTGTTATATTGTATTTTTTATATGTATTTTATGAAAACAACTACAAAAACACACATATAGGTTTTTAGTTCTTGTTACCACATTTTTTTTTTTAATCTGACATTCATAATGGCTTACTTCTCTGATCCTATTTTGTAAACTATGATATGTAACTTTAACATTGAACAAAAGTTTATTATTTAATAATAATAATAAAATAATAATGTATGTATTAGCAGTAGAATGTCGTAACCTGTACCTGGGATCTTTTTTTATAGCTGTAAATACAATGACAGGTTTCAACCATTAAATGTGACCATTTCACAACGAATGACAACATGCTGAGTCTCATTTTTAGCACAGCTCATTGTTACCAACCATGTCCGTTTGTTTAATGCATACAGTATTCTAGACTCTAAAGTTCTCAACAATCAATCATTCATAGTCTTCACTATCAGCGCAGGGTTATTCCGTAAGGGGCCTAGTTTCAAAAACTTAAAATTCAAATATTTTCTAAACCAAAGCCGCTAGCGACCGAAAACCAAAACGGGCACCTCGCATAGGCATATATACAGGTAAGTCTCCTTGAACAGCAGCATCAAAAAATTCAAAGTTGTTCCCTAGTAAAAATTCCGATTAATTATTTTTGTTGTATAACAAAACTTAAATTGGGTATAAAATTCTCAGATTTTATGCTAGATGCACAAAAATCAGCAAATGCAGCGATAATTACCTATATTTTCAGGATCAATAGCAGTATTTAACAGTTTTTAAAGTTTTTGCATGAAAAAGCGACTTACATTTTTTTATGCAATTTGTGCAATTTTGTTGTAGGTTTTCAACAGCTAATAATAAATCACTCAATTTTCACATCAGAAACAATTTCATGAGGAAAGCGTGCATTATTATTTTAATTTTACTCAACAATAGCAAAATTGTCATTTTTTCTATATACAATCACAACTTATTTCGGTTGAAATCCGATGTCACTATTGCCTCAGCATGTCTTGCCAGTGTTCTGATGAGGCTCTCTTGCCCTCGTTGTTTTCAGATTGAAATGTGACATAAAATAAAACGTGTAAAAACTGAATTTGTTTTTTTGTATGGACGCAGAAATGTCTAAATTACTAGTATTTTGCCAAAAAACGGGAAGTTAGCAGAAAATTACCTGATTATTTCAATATAAAGTTACGCTATTGTTTATGGATACCAAATCATGCGTGGTGGCTGTGAAGAACCAAAGAACTTTTTAAGTTGAAAATTCATGTAAATAATTGTGTAAATCCCGGAATTTCTATATATACATATATGAATGTAAAACAGTCTAGATTCTTGGTTAAAAAGAAAAAAACGGGCAGTTATAATTCATTTGACGAAAATATTTCAAGCTAAACTTACGCTGATTCTTTTCCATTCATTTCATTTTTTACACACGGTTTCACAGTGCATGTGTGGTGCTATTTTATATACAGTGGGGCAAATAAGTATTTAGTCAACCACCGATTGTGCAAGTTCTCCTACTTGAAAAAAATAGAGAGGCTTGTAATTGTCAACATGGGTAAACCTCAACCATGAGAGACACAATGTGGAAAAAAAACAGAAAATCACATTGTTTGATTTTTTAAAAGAATTTATTTCCAAATTAGATTTGAAAATAAGTATTTGGTCACCTACAAATAAGCAAGATTTCTGGCTGTCAAAGAGGTCTAACTTCTTCTAACGAGGTCTAACGAGGCTCCACTCATTACCGCTGTTTTAACTCATTATCGGTATAAAAGACACCTGTCCACATCCTCAGTCAGTCACACTCCAAACTCCACTATGGCCAAGACCAAAGAGCTGTCAAAGGACACCAGAGACAAAATTGTAGACCTGCACCAGGCTGGGAAGACTGAATCTGCAATAGGTAAAACGCTTGGTGTAAAGAAATCAACTGTGGGAGCAATTATTCGAAAATGGAAGACATACAAGACCACCAATAATCTCCCTCGATCTGGGGCTCCATGCAAGATCTCACCCCGTGGCGTCAGAACGATAACAAGAACGGTGAGCAAAAATCCCAGAACCACACGGGGACCTAGTGAATGACCTACAGAGAGCTGGGACCACAGTAACAAAGGCTACTATCAGTAACACAATGCGCCGCCAGGGACTCAAATCCTGCACTGCCAGACGTGTCCCCCTGCTGAAGCCAGTACACGTCCAGGCCCATTTGCGGTTCGCTAGAGAGCATTTGGATGATCCAGAAAAGGATTGGGAGAATGTGTTATGGTCAGATGGAACCAAAGTAGAACTTTTTGGTAGAAACACAGGTTCTCGTGCTTGGAGGAGAAAGAATACTGAATTGCATCCGAAGAACACCATACCCACTGTGAAGCATGGGGGTGGAAACATCATGCTTTGGTGCTGTTTTTCTGCAAAGGGACAAGGACGACTGATTTGTGTAAAGGAAAGAATGAATGGGGCCATGTATCGAGAGATTTTGAGTGAAAATCTCCTTCCATCAGCAAGGGCATTGAAGATGAGACGTGGCTGGGTCTTTCAGCATGACAATGATCCCAAACACACAGCCACGGCAACAAAGGAGTGGCTTCGTAAGAAGCATTTCAAGGTCCTGGAGTGGCTTAGCCAGTCTCCAGATCTCAACCCCATAGAAAATTTGTGGAGGGAGTTGAAAGTCCGTGTTGCCCAACGACAGCCCCAAAACATCACTCCTCTAGAGGAGATCTGCATGGAGGAATGGGCCAAAATACCAGCAACAGTGTGTGAAAAGCTTGTGAAGAGTTACAGAAAACGTTTGGCCTCCGTTATTGCCAACAAAGGGTACATCACAAAGTATTGAGATGATTTTTTGGTATTGACCAAATACTTATTTTCCACCATGATTTGCAACTAAATTCTTTAAAAATCAAACAATGTGATTTTTTTCCCCACATTCTGTCTCTCATGGTTGAGGTTTACCCATGTTGACAATTACAGGCCTCTCAAATATTTTCAAGTGGGAGAACTTGTACAATGGTGGTTGACTAAATACTTATTTGCCCCACTGTAATTATTACCTAGAATCCTCAACCAAATCACTCTTGAAACACTCCTTCCTTCTTGTATGCACTAAAATTTTCGTCAAGTTTCAGTGTTAGAACATCATGTATGTTTATCGCAGTGAAAGCCGCCATGAAGCTCTGCCTAGCCCGGCCCCCCACGGGAAGCCGTGGCACGTCTGTCTCTTCAACTGATAGTGAAGTCTATGAATCATTATATGTAATAGCAGTATTTGACAAAAAGAACAGGTTTGAGTGCACATTTAGGTGAGTAGAATCAATTTTGGATCGATAAGTCTACTTAAGTTTGGATGCATCTTCTTGTTAGGATTTCTTGGATTTCTCCCGGTCATTCAAGAACTCTTAATTGCCTATAGATTATGTTATGCACAAAAATCCAGGATGTACCATGTCTCCTGCCTCAAAGTCAGCAGGGGACACATAACGGTGGGTGGAAAAAGATCGTTGGTCTCTCTCAACCTTTTGTGCTCTTTGTGCATGCATGTCGCTTTAAAAGTACTATACCTCGGTCTTCTTTCTTCGTTATTCTGACAAGTTCTGACAGGCCAATACGGAGACTAAGGACAAATCAATACACCATCTAGCATCTGTCAGCTGGTGTTCTCTAGTGTGTGTGTGTTTGGGTGTGCGCATGTGTGTTTATTCATCCATTTGTCTTTGTGTCTTTTATTTATCATTCCCCTCCCTATTGTATCCATGATTTTAGAAAGGTTTAATTGCCATCTTCAAATGGTGTAAAGCATGACACAGCCACATTGTTGACCTTACTTGTTCATCGTTTGTCACGGTTATCCGCTGTACATCTCATTACATGTTCAGAAAGGAGCGAGCACAGATTAAGTTCTTCACCTGATGTTTGGACCCAGCTATAATTAAATGGCAATTGAAATGGTCAGCCACACGCTTTGTCTGTGGCTGTGACGTGATCCACGTTAACCTCTGATATCTACTATGTGCGTGTTTGTGTGTCTTTGTACGTGCAAATGGAGGAACCCATCAAAAAGCCTGACAGCCTTACTCTGCTCTAATGACTACTTTGACCTTCCATTGATAAAGAGATGAATGACACAATCTTGCCTCCCTTCTCAGGCAGGAAGAAGCCTCTTCTTCTCTACAATGACTGCTTATACCATCCATTAAGGACGGATACAGTATTTTAGCATTATTCATGACATTCAGTGTTGTTATCGTCAATGATGGTAATAATGAAAATATTTCTTCTTTTATTTCTTATTTTTTTCATACCGATGACGTCACGATGATGCGCTGAAAACGTGTCTTGGGAGACTAAAACATAACGAGATTGATGATATTTGTTGTCTGCCGACACATGAACAAGATGAAAATTTGCCATCATAAAATCACAATGTGTGATATTTTCTTATTGTATGTGTAGTTAGAACACATTTAGCAGTGTTTGGTCGTGTCACTCATTTGATGTGCTGTGCTCTCCCCCGCCCCCATTCGCCGCACACACAGGCTTAGTGTGTGCCTATTCCAGCCTCTTTTTGTGAAACGTGTCAGGTGCTGCTTAGTAAGTTTTGTTTTCTTATCTTGGCTATGCCATGTTGCTTTTGCCTTTAAAGGTCTGTGCTGGGTGATCATCACACACTAAACTAACTTGTAGCGTTAGCATAGCGTTCGTGTTAGCATTAGCATTAAGAGCGGTGACTCGGTGTCTTCTTCAACTCATAGAAAACATTTTACATACAGTTTGTGGCGTCCAGGTCATTTTAATTAATTGCAAATAATGTGCTGTTTTCCTGCTGAGTGTGTATTATCATCATGGAAATGGTGATGTCCTTGTAGACTCTACAGTTACTGTATGTGCTCGTCTGTCATGTTCATTCAAAATTGTTGGAATACTTTTATTTATTTATTTACTCCTGGACTGAAACTTTTGAAGTTTATAGACAAAAACATTTTGAGAATTGTCGACTAAAACTAGACGAAATTTGTCAGAGTTTTTGTTGACTATAACTAGACAAAGACAAAAGACTAAGAGGAAAATTCAAATGGCTGCCAAAAACAACACTGATGACATTTGACTATTTTACTATTCTCTTCTGTTGCCTTGCAAACCGTAAGTATATGTCCTCGTGCCTTCAAGTATTTGATGTGTATTCAATGTGACCATAAGTTTAGATACTCATTTGATTCCCTAATATAGGTGACCGAATGCTGGCAGTCTTCAGATTATGACGATCCTGACGTGGAGCAAGAAGGGGACGCTCAAGTAACCACTGTCGCTACTGTCCAATGTGTCTATGCGTTATTTCTGGCCTACAAGTGTTTTTCATTTATACATTATTCATTGTTATGACTATGCTAATCTGTTAAAGTAAGACATTGATAAGTTCACTGCACATTTGCACATGGCGGAAAACACTCAGGTGACTTGAAGTTCCGCTTTGAGACCCCCAATTTGCCAAATTTCAAAATCGTCCGGTATGCATGTGTGATACATCATTGGAAAGCTTAAAATCTACATTTTCTGGGGGAAGAAAAATTTTGAACAGGAGGGCATTTAAAAAAAATAGAATAAACAGGGAAACCCTATCTGGAGGTGAAAGCATGAAAGAGCAGAAATAAAGACGCCATGACTTTAACGAGATATTATTGTGTACTAACCTTGTTTCGATCCAAAAACTGCATGTAGCATGTATCACTGAGTGTCAAGACACAGCTGTGAATGGCCACAGCTGGATTTTATGGATGAAACATGGTCATATAACAAGGGTCACGATGCAGAAATCGCAGACATCAAGGAGTGGTCCAGATTTTCTTTTTTATATACCGTATTTTTCGGACTATAAGTTGCGTTTTTTTTCATATTTTGGCTGGGGGTGCGACTTATGTGTGAAATTATTAACACATTATGATATCATTTCACGTGTTATTTTGGTGTTTTGGAGTGACACTGATGGTTTTGTCAACTTCTTAGCATGTTGTTATGCTATAGTTATCTGAATAACTCTTAATAGAAATGGCCAAGTTCGCATTCTGCCTTTGGCAATGTATGTTCAATTGTATTATTGACTTTTTTTATATTGAAATGGATGCATTTAGTTTGTGGCGCTTTCACGCCCACGTGGGTGCGCACTCGTACTTGTTTACGTGAAGAAGAGCGCTGACACGGCAGAAGAAGACGGACAGCTACGTAGCTCTGAGTGAGTGAGTGGGCGAGTTAGCGAGAGAGAAAGACGGCTGCGAATCTACGTTCATTGTTTACGTTTTTAAAATATCTCTACAGAGGCAACGCCTACGTGTATCATCTTTTCTGTTGTTGTTGTGTGTTTTCCAGCCGCGATCGGACACTTAGAGCCAGTTGTTTGGTTGTTTGAATGATGTGCTAACGCCAGCGAACGCATGCTAATCTGTTACATTATTGCTGTAATAGTACCTAATTATCATTTATTTATGTTGATGCGAATCTGTTTGCTATCGAGGACCAAATTGATTCAGCAAATTATACGGACGTCCAGCATTGTCTGTTGGGAGTTCGCTATATAGCCAGGACCGAGCCGTAGTGTCCTGGTGAGGACAGTATATTCGCATTTCGTTGTTCATGCACTGTACACTGTACATTTATTCAGCATGTTGTTCTCTATTGTATTTTTGTATTAAATTGCCTTTCAAGATGACATATCTGTTCTATGTGTTGGATTGTATCAAGTAAATGTCCCCCAAAAATGCGACTTATACTCCGGTGCAACTTATATGTTTTTTTTCTCTTCGTTGGGCATTTTATGGCTTGTGCGACTTATACTCAGGTGCGACTTGTAGTCCGAAAAATACGGTATTTACTCTTTTAAACGATTTTTTTCAATTTGTCTTTGTTTGGATCGATTATTTATCATCTAACATATTGGAGAAAATGTGACAGTAACAAAAAATATACAAATAAGCGATAGTTATTAGGTAGATATCCGTGACTTTTTTACAGACACCATTATTTTCATTGTGACGTCATTTGTTTAAAAATTTAAAACATGCGAGTGAATAATTTTTTAAAGTCGTTTTTTTTTTTTTTTTTTAATCGAAATATTAAACATCAATTAATTAATTAATTAATTTATGGCTGGGTTGAAACAAAAGCGGTTGCGCGACAGCTGTAAACGGGGGTTTCAGGTTAAAACAGACAATTTTAAAATAGTTTGGGGGCTTAATGCGCCATGAATCTGCTATGGCAGCATACAGACATATTGTTCTATCAAACACAACAGTTCTTTGGGCTTAAAATACAGCAGTCTATTTTAAAGGGGAGTGCAAGAGCAGAAACTGCTTTTTCAGGTTTGTGTTTTCCGCCACATACAGTATTTAGGATATATATCACCTTTACAACAAAATTGAACTTAAACTAAAGCTCGGCTGTGCAGCCTATACCCAAAGGTGCCATTTAAAATACTGTGCTTGCCTCACTTAAGGAGGGAGTGGAATATTACACCAAGGAGAGCAACAATTAGTGCTTTAATACAGCGCGCTTCCCATATTTTACCTTAATAGTTCTGTAACACTACATCATCTGTTGTGGTGAGTACAATACATGTTAGAGAATACTGTTATTTCCACACTATAAAGGGGAACACTGAACTGTAAGTCACACCCATCACATTTTCAAAGCAAACTAAATTTTTGCATATAGTAGTATATGCTATACCAGACTTAAGTTGCAGCTGTCATTGGTGCAATGTGGGATATGATGCTTTACAACAAGGAAGCATTAAATTTGTCCACCTGTAAAAATCCACACATTAGCATCTTTGATATTAAAGTAGGAGATTATGGTCTGAAAAATATTTTTGTTTGATTAGATCAGTCCACAATAGGGAAGTAGATCAAATCTACAGCTGTGCTGTCTATGGTGCTGAAGCTTTGATAGTGTCAGGTAAAATTAGCTCCAACAATAAGAGTACAGCACAGGGGTTTTCAACAATGTCACAAATGTCACGTGACTCCACCTCAACGAGAACCCCATTTTGGCCATTAACACATCATATAAGCAGTGCAAATAAAATCATGTCATCAGACAATACAGACGGGTTGTCAAGCATGCATCGGGAGTGATATATTTTGTAGATTAAGCAGGTTTGGTCTCAACAGCTCTGTATTTGTTGCTGAAAACGTGTTTGAAGGACATTTTGTTTGCATCCAAGGTACAGAATTTGGAATATCTGGACATTTTTTACGTTACCTTAAACATACCATGATTATTTACATCCAACAATTCTAAATGCATACAAAAGGCATAGTAATACCTACAAGTAGGCTCCTGCTTTGTGGCTGGAGTCATAAAAGAGGCTTTATCTATGAAAAACCCCTCTGGCTCATTGAGCTCATTTAAATGTAGCTAACGCTATATGGTGTTATATTACTTTTAGAATAATAAAAAACCATCCATATACATTCATCCCACCTCTGTGAGTGAATATATTCATAAATGAAAGCCCTCCTACGTACATCATTGTCGAAAGGCCTGTACATAATGTAGGCACATTACACAGAGCAATATAAAAACGAATGCAGAGCTACAACATTGCACATAACTCAAAGAAAGGTTTCCTTAATTATAACTCACTAAACGTCACACAAAAACTGGCCATCAACTTCGGGTAAGTATAATAATTAGTCATACCTGTTATAAAATGAAAAAAATTGAAAATGTAATTGCAATCAAATAAAATCAAATGTACATATAAAACATTAACATAAAATTTGGCCTTTATGCATTAAATAAATATTTGAAAATGACATTAGTACCTCTTTAAGATGTGTTTCCTTTGAGTGTGGTGAGCAGAATTGCAGTTATAGTCACTCTAACTTAGCTGTTTTCACAGTGTACAAACTACTGGGGGAAATGTATGGGGCGCCGTTTGTAAAGCAGTACATGCTGAAAATTACGACATTTTCCTCACAATCAGTGCCACACAGTGTTGAAAATGTGGTGTTAATATTTTTTTGAGTCACCTTTTTTTTTTTTTTTTTTTTTGCACATTTACAACATTATTTAGCAACCCAAATTTTAATTTTTAAATAAGAATTTTTGGACCTGAATGTTTAAATCCAGAACTAAATATTTAATTTAAACCTTAAATGTATATCCTATATCCTAAATGCTAAATCTGGAAACGGTTGGAACTAAATATTTTGCTTAACATGCAAATTTACATGACTGGAGATCGGAAGTAACAAAATAAAAGCTGGAGCACACAAAATACTCTTTAAATAGTTTCTCCTAAACATGTATTTTACCAATACATTGTTATCATCACAATGACTCATGTCCAAGAGCAGACTGCCAGCGTTGAGTAGATTTTATTCATTTTCAAACAATGTAAACAGACAGTCTGAGCTGCTCCACCAGCTTTTATTTTGTCACTTCCGGTCTCCAGTCATGTGAATTTGCATGTTAAACTAAATATTTAGTTCCGACCGTTTCCTGATTTAACATTTAGTATATAAGATATAAATGTAAGATTTAAATTAAATGTTTTGTTCTGGATTTGAGCATTGAGGTCCAAACTTCTTATTTAAAAATAGATATTTAAGTTGCTAAATAATGTTGTAAATGTGCAAAAAAAAAACAAAAAAAAAGTGACTCTAAAAATTTCACACCATTTTAAACACTGTGTGGCGCTAAATGTGAGAAAATGTCGTAATCTTTAGCATGTGCCGCTTTACAAACGGCGCCCCATAAAAATGTAAGTCTCTTTCGAACAGGGGTGTCCAAACTTTTTGCAAAGGGGGCCAGATTTGGTGTGGCAAAAATGTGGGGGGCCGACCTTGGCTGAGGTTCTTTACGTAAAACAACAATGTATTTAAACAAATTTTAGCAAGCCATTCTGTTTCACATTTGCTTTTTTATTATAATTTCAACAGTCCTAAGCATGTGTTTTGATTCATTTGAAACATGCAGTTGAATATTCACTTTTTTTTTTTGTTAAACAAACTAGCTTCAAGTTGCTTCAATTTCTCGTAGCGTTCCTTCCCTGCAATCTTGTCGTACATGCCAGCGTGTCTCGTTTGGTAATGTCACTTGACATCGAACTCTTTAAAAACAGCCACTGTCTCCTGGCAAATGAGGCAGACACGCGTATTTCAGTGAAGAAATAGTCCAATTTCCACCTACCCTTGAAGTGCCGGCCCTCACAGTCAACTTTCCTTTATTTTTTGTTTATTGTCGCCATTTTAGAAAATTGGGGGTAAAGCGTCACACGCAGTGATGTCACTTAGAGTGCTGCTGCCCTCTAGTAGGTAAATGAGGAACAGAATTTAGTGTAAGCTATTTCATATGCTGCTCAATTTATTAAGTCTATGCGGGCCAGACGTTATGGATTTTATGACAGAGGCTGCGGGCCAGATGAAATTGTACCACGGGACGCATTTGGCCCCCGGGCCGGACTTTGGACATGTCTGCTTTAGAAGGTAATGCACCAATCATGTGAAATAGAAAGACACCCCTAACTTCTGTCCCCCAAGAAAACACAGGTTCTTGTGAGGCAAAATTTAAAATCTCTTCTCCCTAAATAAGGTCTGGCCTTACACTTTTAGTGTTTAAAAAGAATTAGAAAATTTGTCCCTCGAAAATGTATGTACCGGTACAGGAGCTAAATGTAAAAGGTGGTTCACAGCCAACTCGCTTGAGGGCGCTAGTGAGTCTTATCCACTGAAGTTCTAACGCTGTTTCAGATACAAAGAAGTGCGTGTTGATTTTTTTTTTTTTATTCCCCATCTAGATTTCCACTGCGAGAGGATGGGGTAAGTGTTATTCTGATTAACAGCTGAGAAAAATCATACCGTATTCAATGCAGTCTTGTTATGATGATAAACTGGCCCATTTACTAGCGAATAGCGTGTTTGGGTGCAGTATTCTTGACACACTGCAAGAATACTGTTAAGAGAGCTTCAGCCTTCTCAGCCCACACAATGCAGCAGTCTTCAATTGGCTTGTTATAGCAAGCTAACACGCTAGTAGCTTGCGCTACAGAGATTAAATGAACCTTAAATCTAATTATTCGTGTCGAAGCAAGACAATTGCGACTATTAGAAGACGAATGAAAACGACATAGCAACCGTAATATTTAGTGTTGATTTACAGTAATGGTGTTGTTGCACTGTGGATGCTTCATTTTGTGAAGTTTCTGATTTAAAATGTTCGTCATTAACATTTCTACGGTACACACGATTCTTCTTTCTGTTTAGAATTTACAAAAAATACAAGTAGGCCATAAAAATTCATATCAAAACAGCTATCTAACAAAAGAGAATAATATTTGGGTATTTGGCTAAAAAACCAGAATGCAAACAAAATAGGTAAAATTAGAATCTACATGAAAGCCTAAGTCCTATCAGCCATCATCAATCATTGTTCTGTGACAAGAAAAGTTATGGTCATTTAGAGGTTGGGAAAGAAGGGCTAGTTTGGTCAACCAGTGTAATAGAACGGATCTACGGATCTGAATTTGTGAGTGACTTTTTCCCCATTTTCTATTACAAGTGTGGAAGGTATAGGCTTGCTTGTTTTATCACCAATTGTAATAAATAAGGTATCATCGGAAAGCTTAGTCAATAATAAATATATTGTTATTTGTGAGTTCTACCCTACTCAACATCAGGCCTAGCCGCACACCTTGATGACAAGGCGGTCAAAATTTGTCATGTGGGCATCATTTAAACTACCCCAAAACTCACCAAAAAGAAGAAGAACAATGAAGGAAGTCTAAATTATGGTGAATTTGACCGGAATTTTGTTAAATGAAAAGATGTGTAAACTTCAAACGAATTTAAATTTAAAAACGAAGTAAATTCTGGGGAGTTCCGCTACACATTTGTGAACTTTAATCACAAACCAAGTTAAACAATGTTTGTGGACTGTCAATAATTTCCGGGTTCGCGAATCCAGCCGCGTTCACTATACTTCGTTATACTATACCTATATAATTACATGGGAGATTTGAAACAGTAATAAAGTGCATTTATTAACAAATCTGATCAAATGGATATAAATCAATGTAGATCTATTTGCAGCTTTGTCCACTCTGGCACACTCTGGCAATCTCATTCCTTACCAAGTGAAGTGCAAACAAATTGTCAGAATTACATCACCACTCAGAGGAAACAATAATAGTAATACTGTATTGGCCCGAATAGAAGACGGCCTTGATTATAAGATGACCCCCTCTTTTTCAAGACTCAAGTTTGAAAAAAGACTTTTTGAACACCAAATTAATTTAATACAGAAAATAATTACAGTACATCTGAAACAAATGATTTAGAGCTGAAACGAATACTCGCGCAACCCGAGTAACTCGAGTTTAAAAACTGATCCGAGTAATTTTATTCACCCCGAGGAATCGTTTAATTTTGCCAGCTCTAAGCATCACATTTTGCTCGGACTACTTTTAATGCGGGACAACGCGCTGACGTCACGTGCGTAGAGGAAGAAGCAATTAAAAAAAAAAAAAAAAAACTTACTGCAGCCGACAGCCGCTACAAAATACGCCGACATTGCTAAAAACTACGCCCGCAAGGTAGCAGGTAGTGTCCGATGCGTCTCATAGATATCGCATGCATTTAGGACTAGATGCGAAATGACAGACTCCGCCGCGTGACGCGTCTGGGCAGCTGCCATCTTCAAGCATTAGACTTCTCATCGCGAAAAAATATATGTTACTGTCACTCGCTCACGTAACGTTAGCCCTTCGGAGGGCTAGGTTTCTATTGATTATGACCACTGTCGATGCGTGGCTAAAGTGTCTTACATACAGGCTTTATTTAATCTGTAAAAACACAGCGCTGTAGAGTGATGAGGGTGTAAAATTAAAATATAATAAAGCTAACTGTCAGTTTTAGCTCAGTAGTCATTGCTGAATAAAACACCAAGTAGCACTGGTCCCTAATGTGCTCCGATACAGCAGGTATCATACATTTATTTTGAACACTGCAAAAACTCAAAATCCTATCAGTACTTACACTTTAGACTAACTTAAAACTTAACTAGAACTTTAAAATAGCTTGACACAAATGGAAATTAAATTGAAACACGTGGGAAAAACACGTAGCTTTTAAGTGATGTGTGTTATCAAGCGTAATTACATTTTTAGGTAAGGAATATGTTGTTGTTGTTGTTGTTGTTTTTATAAGATCTAGACGTTTTTTGTGTGAAAGCAGTGATTTTTTTTTCTTCTAGTCACATCTTAGATGCAATTGTTGGCTGTTTTCAACAATGTACATCGACAATAAAGACATTGATTTACTGAAAATGGTTCAATATTGGATTAAATGTCTTTTTTTCTCATGTATATTTATAATTGCTCTTTACCTAAAAAAAAAAAAAAAAAAAAACGTTTTATCCGATTACTCGATTAATTGATAAATTTTCAGTCGGTTACTTGAATTACTAAAATATTCGATAGCTGCACCCCAAAGGATTATAACAATATATTTCAAAGAAAAAGCATGTTATTTTGCCTCATTCAAATCTTAATATCTGAACATTTAAATATGTAAACTAAAATGCAATCACATTCGTAAATGAATGGCTTCTGGTTTTTGAAATGTAAAACCATTCTACTATTGTGATAAAACACCAAAATTGCAATAACTGCATTAAACATCAAAGTGAGGTCTAACTGTAACTGTAGTCTTGAAACAAATCTGAATAAGGAAAAACATTGCAATAAAATAATGCAAACTGGTTAAACTTGAGAGTAGCTGAGATCTGTCATGACAGAACATTACTCCTCAAGTTCAGCATTCGCTTCAATGATATCTGGCGGCATCTAGCGTCGTGAATGGGTATAATGTCTAGACCCCGAATATAGACAACTCCCACTTTTTGAGCCTTATTTCAATGCAAAAAACACCGTCTTATATTCGGGCCAATACGGTTGTTCGTTAGTTCGAACTGTTTTTCCATTCGTGTCGTTACTTTTTGACGTTTTGAACTATGAGAATTGCGGCTGGGGGTCAGGATTTTGTAACATCCCTCTCATTTATTAATCCATTTTTCATCCTGCTTATCCTGTTGGCACCTATCCCAGCTAACTATGGGCAGGAGGTGTGATTGCTTGTTTCCAGCTAATTGCAGGACACATACACAAAATAGACAAACAACTAGAGCTGGGAATCTTGGGCACCTAACGATTCGATTACGATTCAGAGGCTCCGATTCGATTATAAAACGATTATTGATGCACCCCCCTCCTTTTTTTTTTTTTTTTTTTTTTAAATGTTTTGTAAATTAGTTCCAAAATTGTTCAAAAATACTCTCAGGCTAAACCAAACTACTATTTCAGTATCAAGTTAACATATAGCAGTAAACAAAAATACAAAAATAACAGTAAATAAAAAACTCCAGTCCCCATTCTGTATAAGCAGCTTTAAACTACATTCAATTAATTTAATGTTGTGAATCAACCGTTAAAGTTGTTAAAATTGCTCCCGTTATTCCATAATTTCCCTTTTGTCTACTTTCGACATGTGAAAGTTTTAAAACTATTTTAAAGATAGATTCAAGTCAATATTTTACTAATTTAGGAGTATTTTAGATAAAAAGTTAATTAGGTTCGCTTGGAAGGTTCGCTACAACAGCCTTGCAGGGAAGTGTACTGCTTTAAGATGGCGGCGGTTTACTAACGCTCGCATCTAGCTTTTTGTAGATGTGCTGCTAACGCTACCGAATCTATATAGCATCCTATATAAATGATATCTACCGTAACATGATGTGGATGTACTTTGTAGCAGCTTTTCGGCAGCAGTCAGGTATGTTGTTGTGTTTTTTTTATCTCGTGGCATGAGTTGAGCTAGAGCCGTGAGTTGAGCATTGACATTACCCGAGGGGCCGGGTAATGAGAAGCATGAGGTTTAGCTACTCTCGCTTCGTTCCTCATTGTGTCCCGAAAACCGCGCGGCGCGCTGAGTGTGTTGTACTTCCTCTTTACTTCGCATATTTCAATAATCGGAATTTGGATGTTTGTGAATCGTTCTTGAATCTTCCACAGCCGAATCCCGAATAATCTTAGAATCGGAAATTTTGCACACCTCTACAAACAACCTTTCACTTTCACATCCAATTGTCATACGCATCCTTATATAGTTTTCTATGTATTTATTTGTCTTTGAGTATCAAGAAATGCTTTTCAAATTTAGCGTCTTATATTATTATTCTCTATCCAGACTCCCAGAGTTGTGCTGACCTTGAGTGGTGTTTGTCTGACCAAACAGCCACCTTTTGATCAACATGCAAGGTTTCTACTCCAAGCTAGACTCGTCCCCCCTTCAGGGCGTAGGCCTGGGGAGTGAGGGCACCCCGGTGCCCCTCAGCCTTGCCGTGGAAACCGAGAAGGCCCGAGCCCTGTTGCAGACCTTCAGCTCCGCCTCCTTGCTGGCGTCGGCAGGCCTGGGCGCGTTCTGCGTGGCGGCTGACCACGTCCTTCAGCTTCCGCTCATCCAGCACCACCTGTGGCTGCGAGCCATCCTGGACAATGGCACGCATGCCATCGTAGGGCTGTGGTCCTGGGCAGTTGTGATTGGGCTGAGAAAGAAGAGTGACGTCTACGAGGTACTGCTGGCCGGTCTTCTGGCGTCCATCATTGACTTGGACCACTTTTACATGGCTGGCTCGCTGTCACTCAAGGTAATAAGCTCAGCTAATTGCCTCATTTTAGAACAATATTCTCTTACAATTTTTTTTTCTCTAACAGGCTGCTGTCTCCCTGCCTCAGCGTCCTCCCCTCCACTGCTCCACGCTCATCCCTGTCCTTTGTCTGTCTCTCCGCTTCTTCATGTGGCTCGGACGCCTAAAAGACGCCTGGTGCTCGTTGCCGTGGTTGCTGTTCATTTCGATGGTGACGCACCACATGCGGGACGCCGTGCGCCGCGGTCTGTGGGTGTGTCCGTTCGGGAACACGATGCCACTCCCTTACTGGCTCTATGTCAGCACCACAGCGACACTCCCTCACTTGTGCTCTGTGCTCATGTACCTGACTGGAACCAGAGACGTCATTTCAACCAAACACGGGGTCGCTATCGATGTGTAAACCCCGTTAGGGTGGACTAAGTCCAAACGGTGAGGTCGATCAAAGGAAGAAAATATGTGCCAATCAAAGGAACCTTTACTTTCCTATCTGAAACACCCCTGTTGGTCATCCGTGTGTCCTCACCTTTAGTGATATTTATTCAGTAGTAAGTTACTGTACATTATAACTACACTCTCACAAATATTTAAAAAAAAAATCTTTTAAAATGTTTGCCTTTCTTCGGCAGATGCTTCTTTGTAGTTAACGTAAAAAAAAGTTTGAGTTTTCATATTTAAGCCATTTTTATTTAAAAAATGTTCAAATCGAAATGTGAAACTATGCTATTTGCTATTTATTGTTACACCATTGAAAAAAATATTAACCTACAACACTGATTCCCGATCCCCTCTCCTCATAACTTAAATTATATATACAATTATTTATTCAAAGACTGTTGGAACAGTGTTTGAAAGTAACCTAATTTTGTCCTGAGCCAATCCTGAAAGATGTTTTATGCCAAAAGGGCTTTTGTTAGTTGTCCACTAGATGGCGACAAGTAACCTATGGTTGCACTAGACGTTTCTTTTGACATTTTGAAGATTTCCCTATCCAGTTCTTTTCACGCTTTTTGTTGTATTTTTCCATTGTGATCAGATGCCCTTTTTGTTACTGAATTGTTTATCATAATTAACTAGTACTTCTCACTGCTGTCTTTTTAATTGTTTAAACATTTTGGTTTGCACTTTTTTATACATATATTGATGTCACACTTGCTTGTATAGATATGGTTAAGCCGGCACATGCATTGCAACCTGAAGCACTGTTTTCCAGAAATGTTTCTTTTCGAGGCTCTTATTGTTTTCAGTCATGCACACAAAAACCTATTTTGCACATTAAGTTTGTTTGAATTTGTTGTGACTGCATAACGATAAAAGTTTAGTTATATGGGAAAATTGTGAAGTAATCCACCATTTTGATTCAATAAACAACATTCTTAAGAATTATATGGAAAGTACTGTAAAGCTGCTGATGTGATAAAATAGTCTTTATTTTTTTACAGAAACATAGGACAGGAAAAGAATAACAGCTTATGGTTATATCTGGCAAACATGAAGCGGGGGAGGGGGCTTGCATACACCTTAGGGTCGGAACCTAAGTGCAAAAGCATCAGGCTCCTGGTATCACATAAAGAGGAAACACAAGGTCAACAAATGACTCACATGGAATTATGAACAGTCACTAATACTGCACTTTGCCCAACGAACCTATAATTGTATTACAAAATGTGTCCTAACAAGGGAAAACTTAGTGTTTATAGTTTTATTATACTGTGATAAATGTGTGATGAACAACGAATGCAGGTCACAATTTTGTTAAATCAGTGCCCAAAAAATTGGAAATAGCAGAACAATTGCAAGATTCTAAACCGATGTGAAATGTAAAGATGTGATTCAAAATGTAATCAAAATGGGCAAATAGTGTTTGGAAAAGATTCATGATTCTTGTCCCCATATATACTGTATGTATACACATATACATAAATTACTGTGTATAGGACCTTAATGACTGCAAAGAATGCAAGAACATTGAAACAACCGAAAAGCTTCAGAACACTGAGCAGGACAAACCCAACAATGCTGGGAAGATAGTGATACAGATTATACTCAGGGATGTTTTTTGATATAAAACATGTCAAATTCTGTTTTTATTTCAAATATTTTCTGCCAATTATTTAGTATGATTTGTTTATCATTTTAAATATCTGAAATCTAATCAAGCAACAACTAACATAACTGAGTTAAGCTGTAATTCCAAACTAGTTATGAACATAATATGCAGGAAATCTGTTTCATTACATACATGATATACAATAACATTAAAAAAAAAAAAAAAAAAAAAGCTTCAATTGGATGTGTGCATTTTAAGTGGAGTTAGCTTGTGAGAACATACAGCCATCAAATTGCAAATAGCTTGACATCTATGCACTTTGTGTTTGTAACACATAGTACACAGTCAGTCATTCTGTGCACAGCTTTGGATCACACAACTGAATGTCAACACGAAACCAACAAGACACAAACAGGAGATACGAAAGTACAAATACAAAACAAACTGAGGTATATGGAAACTGTCACGAGCACTGCGCCCACTCATCACCGTTTACCGACGATGCTGTTTTAGGATCTAATGGTGGTGAGATAGAGATTGACTTGTCAAGTAGCCATGGCCACCATGGACTATCTTGTCAGACCACATGGCCACAATGACGCTTGACAAACGAGGAATTGAAAATGACTTGTATTGTAGCTCCACAGCAATGGATCCTTCTCATACACTGTTGGCCAAAAGTACTGGCACCCCTGCAATTTATTCAGATGTTAATTTTTTCCCAGAAAATGATTGCAATTACAAATGCTTTGTTAGTCATATCTTAATCTATTTTGCTTGCAATGAAAAAAAAAAAAGACTGAAAAAAAAAATGTTTTACACTAAACTCCAAAAATGGGCCAGACAAAAGTATTGGCACCCCCAGCCTAATACTTGGTAGAACAACCTTTAGACAAAATAACTGCGAACAACCGCTTCCGGTATCCTTCAATGAGTTTCTTCTAATGCTCTGCTGAAATTTTACACGATTCTTCTTTGGCAATCTGCTCCAGGTATCTGAGATTTGAAGGGTGCCTTCTCCAAACTACCATTTTCAGATTTCTCCACAGGTATTCAATGGGATTCAGGTCTGGACTCATAGCTCGCCACTTCAGAAGTCTCCAGTGCTTTCTCTCAAACCATTTTTAGTTCTTTTTGAAGTGTGTTTTGTGTCATTGTCCTGCTGGAAGACCCATGACCTCTGAGGGGGACGCAGCTTTCTCACACTGGGCCCTACATTATGCTGCAAAATTTGTTGGTAATCTTCATACTTCATAATTCCATGCACACGGTCAAGCAGTCCTGTGTCAGAGGTAGCAAAGCAACCCCAAAACATCAGGGAACCTCCGCCATGTTTGACTGTGGGTACCGTGTTCTTTTCTTTGAAGGCCTTGTTTTTTTCCCTGTAAACTCTTTGTTGATGCCTTTTCCCAAAAAGCTTTACTTTAGTCTCATTTGACCAGAGAATATTCTTCCAAAACCTTTTTCACTATCTTGGGTACGTTTTGGCAAACTCCAGCCTAGCTTTTTTATGTCTCTTGGTCAAAAGTGAAATTCTTTATCCACCATCCGCACATTTTTTGTTCAAATCCCTCGTCAATTTTTCTTTTCCGTCCACATCTAGGGAAGTTAGCCACAGCGCTACGAGCTTTACAGTTATTGATGACACAGCACACGGTAGACACAGGAACATTCAGGTCTTTGGAGATGGACTTGAAGCCTTGAGATTGTCCATGCTTCCTCACAATTTTGCTTCTCAAGTCCTCAGACAGTTCTTTGGTCTTCTTTCTTTTCTCCATGCTCAATGTGGTACACAAAAGCACACAGGACAGAGGTTGAGTCAACTTTAATCAATTTTAACTGGCTGCAAGTTTGATTTAGTTATTGCCGCCACCTGTTATGTGCCACAGGTAGGTAACAGGTGCTGTTAATTACACAAATTAGAGAAGCATTACATGATTTTTCGAAGGGTGCCAATACTTTTGTCCAGCCCATTTTTGGAGTTTTGTGTACAATTTGTTTTGTTTTTTTGCAAGCAAAATAAATTAAGATATTACTACCAAAGCATTTGTAATTGCAATCATTTTCTGGGAGAAATTCAGCATTATCTGACAGAATTGCAGGGGTGCCAATACTTTTGGCCAGCAGTGTACTTGCTTTAGTTTTTGCTCTCGGCAGGACTGTGTCCATGTTATTTGTAAAAAATAAAACTAATGTTAATGAGTGTCACATATAAACCCAATGTCAAAGCTGTGAGCTGTGTTGTTTTCTCAGAGAAATTGGGCAATACAGTGGAACCTCTAAATTGGAATAACTAAGATCCTTAAATTTAGAATTCAACATTTTTAAAAACAAAAAATATATTGTAATATAATGAGAACTGCTAGTGGAGGGCATTGTAGTCTCCTACAGTATTTACATCAATGAATAATAAAACTAGTTTCTTAATGTTATCCAATTGGATGTGGTCTAGTGTCCTGTTACAGATAGTGTTCAAAATTTGAGGCTCAACTGATTTCGCCATACCTACTATGCATTATGGATATTTTTCTAAGATAAACTAACTAGACTGTCATAAAAAAGAGGCCTTGTTCATCACCAATAGTCTATTAGTTTCGAATTGCTTTGGTAAGTTTCTCAGATCAGACTTGCAATTCTCGAAACTACTTGTTCAATCCTCTCAACATCGCATTACTAGTGCACTTAAAAAAAGCAGTTTCTCATTCCTTTGAGCAAGTTGTAGATGTTTTTGTGCATCCATGCAAATGTTTTTGTACAATTCTCTGCTGTTTCCTACATTATCAGTTGCATCTTCCGTGATGGTCAAAATGGATGATCATGGGTCTCTATTGAATAGTCTCACCATCCACAACATTTTGTCATTACTATATTGCATAAGTCTTTACATGCAAAATGCATGAACATGTTGTCAGGATATGTCAACATGTGTGTGCTTATTTCTGAGCATTTTCATTACTAATTTTAACCTGCTAAAATTTTTAATAGTTTGGGACAATGTGAGTTTCCACCACGCCAACACAATCAGGGAATGGTTTGCAACCCACAAAAGAATGGTAATGAAGTTCCTACCACTATACTCCCCATTCCTCAACCCCATAGATTTTTTCTCCACATGGAGATGGCAAGTGTATGATCGTCAGCCTCACAATTAGATGACTCTTCTGGATGCCATGAATGCAGCATGCAGTGACATCACAGCAGATGCCTGCAGCATTCAAGAACATTCTTTCCACGCTGTAGAGAGGACATCTGTTGTGACGTGAATGAAAATTTGTGGCCAAACAGAGAGGAACGTCAAGATGTGCAGAAAGAATGGGTGAATAATCCTGATAGCATTTGAATTTTAGTTGTGCCGATTGTCTTGAATGAATGAATGAAATATGTATTATCATCATCGGTATCAATGACAGTTACAAAAATGTGGGATAGTTTGGCCAAAGAAAGAGAATCATTGACAGTCACAAAATATGGAATAATTTGCCCGAAAAGACCGATGACAGACAAAGGAAGATGGGAAAAAGCATATGCTTATCAATACCCGTCCCCCTACAGCCCGGGACGCACAGTCTAGCATGGTAGAGTTGCATAGTCACATTACATGAGCTTTTATTTTACGTTTTTTTTTTTTGTCCGTTTTTTCACTTATATATCGACCCAAAAGTCATTGATTGCCATGGCACTATGCAATATTGTCAATTCGAGTAGGTTCATCGGTTAGGTTGATTTTCAAGTTGGTGTAGGGAGGGTTGGCCGGGGGTGTCATGGAGGCCCACGTCCACTGTAATCCGCTCCTGAAGATTAGTCGTCATCCGCCCTTGCCTGCTTCCCGCGAGCGAGCCTTTCTTGATCCTGGATCTCCGTGACGATTTTCGTGACCATTTGATGTCCGATTCATTTGGGCATTGTTATATCCATGCAAATTAAAGACAGTTCCTTTGTTCCCATTAAACCAGATTTCTGAGACGGCAATAATATCAAACTTGTTATTGAAGCTCTATAGATAATCCGCAATGTTTTCAAAATTTTTGTAGAGACTCCTGCCGTTGAAATGGATTAGTTTCAGTTTAATGTCTACATTCATGGAGTTATTGTACTGGTCCGCTGTGTAGTACTTACAGTTATTCGACATGTTATTGTAAAAGTTGTGGTAAGGATCAAGATCAGTTGGGTCATCATGGTACTCATCAATCTGATCATCCAAAAAGGTGGTAGCAGGTGTAATCATTAATTGTCGAATGGGGTCGGCTCTTCAAAACTCCTCACGACTTAAATCTTCATATCTTGCGACTTGACAAGGATGATGCAATCCGAGACCCAGGTGCTGGCAATTTTCCCCTCTTTCTTGAGCTGGTCACCTGGGTCTTATGTTCACATTTCTAATTTTGCTTTTACGTAAGATTTCTTTCGGATACTCTGTGCTGTCTTTTGTTTTCTGTACTGCATTGACATGGTCTGTCAAGACATTGTAAAAACAGTAAAAGTGTAAACTGAATTTTGTCCAGTCTCTTACAATCAATCTCCCACACACAAAGGTGTAACTTGCAATTTTCATCAAAACTTACGTACACTTACTTCATCATCAGAGCCTTCCACCAGAGTAACTGTTCAATTGAGAGCATGACTAAGCAATTTGACTGCCTTGTCTGTACACAATGAAACAAGGACTTGTCATTCTGATAGCACTGACATGTTCATTGAGACAGAAATTTAATTTTGAGCGATAGACTAAGTATTTTGTACAAAAAAAAGGTCTTTTGCATGTCATCCATATTGTTTTGCTACTTGTGCGACATGTTGTGAGGAATTAACAAATAGTTTTGAGAATTTTAATTCTGATCTGAGAAACGTACCAAAGCAATTGAGAAAAAATGTAAGAGCCAGAGGTGCATTCTGCAAACACCTTCAGGCTTGACTTTTTTTTTTTTTTTTTTAACTCTTAACACATTTGAAACAATACTCTAACACATAATGCCTCTAAATTGTTGACCGGAACAAGAACTGTTTCCAAGGTGCTACATTAATAGCTGAAAATGAATACGGATACATTTTGAAATATTATTTCATTCAATGATGATAGTTTTGAATGAAAATGCCTTTGTTTAACTTAAAAAAAAGAGCAAAACCAGACACAAACAAAATAAAACTCATTTTCCTTCGCTTGTGTCCATTGTCATGAAGCTGGTGTTTTGTGAATAAGCCTTTGCTGGGTTTGTATCCCCTTTCACTTTAAGTGTGATATACTCTTTCACACCCTTCATGGATGGATGATTATAAAGACACATTAACAAAAGAACATCACCATGCAACATAAAAAAAAGAGAAATTCATTTAGTGTTCACAATTCAAGTTGCCTACTTGTTTTCAGCTGCCTTTTTCAGGCCTCTTCAATGCTGCCAGATAAAAGTTGCACCCCATTCACATCATTGCGTCTGTCTGTAATAACGGACACATGAAACTGAAGCAAAATCACTGATGATTGCAAAAATAACCTGACGGGGATGGAAAAAGCTCCTCCAGGATGTATCGTAAGAATTGTAGTGTGACATCCCTTCAATTCTTAAAGGGGGGCTTGACAGGATTGTTTGTGTCATCATGGCTCTTGAATAAATTCTTGTTAATTTCTTGCAGTTGAAAAGTGAAGGTCAGCATGCTGAATTGCATGACGGCCAACTCTTCAGAGCAGCCCTAGAACGGGCTGAGGAGAAGATGATGTTTGAGTTTAACCTGAAGAGAGGAGCAAGGGGAGGAGGATGAAGAGTTTTTTGCCACATTAAAAAACATCCATATATCACATCACATCAGTAAGCGCTGCCAGATGTAAATAACAGAGTGGAAGGAATATTTACAAGCCCACAATATGGGTCTGTTTTTTATAGGAACAAGTGAACTGCATTCGACGGAATGCACCATTTGATCAATTAGGTGAATAATGACCTCAGTCAAGGGATGGGTTGTATTCAGAACACATTGTGTTTGTTTGCCTAACTGCCATGCCACTTGTTTTAACTTCACAAACAGATTTAGAATAAGCCAGCGTGCCCTGTAAGTTTATAATTATATTCACCGCAGAGGCCATGTGTGCCATCCACAACTATCTACCAAAGGGGCATAGCTAAGGAGATGCACAACCACAAGCGTGGGAAGTGTTCATATTCAGAAAACATGTGCAACAACACATAAGGAATTTGAGGGAAACCATCCTGCTAACTTCTGAAGATGAGGACAAGTAACTTTTATTTTATTTTTTTCGTGTTCATATAGAGCAGTACTTCTTAAATGGTGGGGCGCGCCCCCCCAGGGGGGCGCAGAGCGATGCCAGGGGGGGCGGGAGTGACCTCGGGGAACATGCTTTTATTTTTTTTATTTTTTTTTGCCGTACTAGAATAAAGTGTACTTGCACATCCACTCCGTGGGTGGCAGTGGCGCTCTCATTTTCAAAGTGCGTGCAGTATTTTTGAAGTAAGCAAGAGCACACGGAAGAGACTCATGCAGAGCTGGACTCACGCAGCGACCCACTGTCTTCTTCGGTTCTCACGTGTCCGGCCGAGAAGTGCCGTTTTCGGCTTGGGATCGTCACGACCACCGCCCTCACCTACGGTTCTACCTCGGCCGCCGAGAATGCGCTTTTTTCGGGCCGTTTGCCTTTGACTTTTAATATAGTGGGAAATGAGGAAAGACCACTGTTTACTGAGTCTAAAAATGATTATAGCGGAGAAGCCAAATCAGTTAAGACGCCACTTAAAGACATTCAACCTCAATCTCATTGATAAGCCGCTTGATTGTTTTTCAGCGAAAATGTGCCGAATATTGCCAATTGTCACAATCGTCCCGCTTTGTCAGTGTTATATCAGTAAACCAGTGAGCACTGTGGTGAATCAGCGAAAATAAAAACTTTCCTTCTGTCCAAAGACTTTCCCCCCCCCCCTTCTATTCAGTTTTGTTTTTCGGTCAAATTTTTTGGCACGTTGTCCTGAAGAGTAAATGTTTCTAATCAATTTGAATTTGTTATTATTTACTGATTTTATTACATTTTATTTTTCAGTATCAAATGGTCCAAAATGTACCTTGAGTGTATTTTTACAGTTTGGATGTGACTTTTTTTTTTTTTTTAACTTCAGGCAAATTGATGCGCGTTAAGTCTTTTCTGTTACAAGCAACACAATGTTAAAAAAGTTATACTTTATTATAAGTTGATCTATGTTACTTTTTTTCTTTAATAGAAAAAAAAGGACACAATGTTAGGCTGAGGCGTACTTATAATAGTAATATAGACGAATGATACTATTTACAGTGGTGGCAGAGAGTTGGGGGGGGGGGCGAAACATTTACGTCTTCCTTGGGGGGGCGTAACAGAAAATAATTGAGAAGCACTGATATAGAGTATTATGTTCATATGTATATTATTCACCCTACAATGCAACACTTTCACTGCCCCAGCCTCTTACTGTTTTCCATTAAAAGTCACACTTTCATGTATCAAATGAGATGTTAAATGAAAATATAGAATTTTATCATTGTCTGATTAAATATTATGCTCTACTCAATATATACTTAAAAACTTTGACATATTAAATATTTCAAATATATATTTTTTCCTTTTTAAGCACAACAACCCCCCCCCCCCTCCACCCCCTCTGTCTTAGCAGAGAATGGTTTGACCCCGTTTCGGCGCACTCAAGGCAACACTATGTACGTGCCCTGAAGCGGGAAATTAAAATCTGTCATTGTTATAAACCCTAAACAAGGCGAGTCGTCATAAATCGGGTGCACAGAAAAGAGAAAAGAAAAAGGGATGAAGATCATAGAGGTGAACAAGAAAAAATGACGAAGTTTTTAAAAGGGGGACAAGAAGCCAGAGAATTAGGGCTACAATTGGCTGTGGACCGTGATGTCGGTAAGTGAACAACAGCTGCTAACACTGAACGTTTACATTGGCGATCGCTGTGGCCAAAGCCCAACCGAAACTGCACCAACAGCAGCAGCAGAGGAGCCTATCAGGAAGAGACAGGGAACTGTCAGGCAGGGTGGGATGGGGTGGGGGGGCCCTATAATGGTCTCTTGTCCCCGGGCCTCTGAAAGTCTGTTGACAGCCCTGCTCAACCATAAGGAATAAGTGCCCATCAAGCTGATCAAATGTATGGGAAGGGCTTCTGCAATGGTGGGGTCAAATTTCTTTACCTCAGAAAATTGACAGCTAAGGGGCAGTTTACATGGCGACTCTGCGACACAAAGACGCAATGACGGACTCGCCTCGCGTGCATATGGTGTCGGTAAAGACGAATAATTCTGAATCCTGCCTCCGAAGTGGAAGAATCCAATTGCGGGGGGTTGAGGGGGGCTTCCTCGGCATGCATATCAAAGGCTCCTGCGGCGCGAGACCGCGCCGTTAACGTCAGCACTCGTACACGTCACATTGGGCGTACGCAGCAGTGCTACTAAACATTAAAAACAGCAAATATGGCGGAATGTCAGCTTTAAATTACTGTTTTAATAATATTTCTAAATTAAATATGTTGAACGTTTCAATTTTTGGGCCTTTTTTGAACAAAAGAAAAATGACATTGCTTTGAGTGGGCGGGCATATTTTTGAGGGAGCTTGGTGGGGTGAAAATGCATCATTCTCTGTCGCCCTGTAAACCTGCACTGCCCCCTAGGGCCTGGCATGAATACTACATAGTTTTCATGCGGCCCCTAAAATTCCAAAGGTTCGCAATGCTGTAAATGGTAAAAATGGAATAGGCCTGAACGATATTGGAAAAAACTATCATTGCAATTTTGGGGGGGGGGGGGGGGGGGGGGGTTGCAATATATTGCGATATTATATTGTGATATTAAGAGTAGAAGAATCTTCACCATATAAATTTAATAGCTCTGTTTTGGATAGGCCTGAATGATAAAAAATTAACAGTGTGAACAGTGGGGCAAATAAGTATTCAGTCAGCCACTAATTGTGCAAGTTCTCCCACTTGAAAATATTCGAGAGGCCTGTAATTGTCAACATGGGTAAACCTTAACCATGAGAGATAGGATGTGGAAAAAAAAACAGAAAATCACATTGTTTGATTTTTAAAGAATTTATTTGCAAATCATGGTGGAAAATAAGTATTCGGTTAATACCAAAAGTTCATCCCAACACTTTGTTATGTACCCTTTTTTGGCAATACCGGAGGCCAAACGTTTTCTTTAACTCTTCACAAGCTTTTCACACACTGTTGCTGGTATTTTGGCCCATTCCTCCATGCAGATCTCCTCTAGAGCAGTGATGTTTTGGGGCTGTCGTTGGGCAACACGGACTTTCAACTCCCTCCACAGATTTTCTATGGGGTTGAGATTTGGAGAATGGCTAGGCCACTCCAGGACCTTGAAAGGCTTCTTACGAAGCCACTCCTTTATTGCCCTGGCTGTGTGTTTGGGATCATTGTCATGCTGAAAGACCAAGCCACGTCTCATCTTCAATGCCTTTGCTAATGGAAGGAGATTTTCACTCAAAATCTCTCGACAAATGGCCCCATTCATTCTTTCCTTTACACAGATCAGTCGTCCTGGTCCCTATCCAGAAAAACAGCCCCAAAGCATGATGTTTCCACCCCCATGCTTTACAGTGGGTATGGTGTTCTTCGGATGCAATTCAGTATTCTTTCTCCTCCAAACACGAGAACCTGTGTTTCTACCAAAAAAGTTCTATTTTGGTTTTATCCGACCGTAACACATTCTCCCAGTGCTCTTCTGGATCATCCAAATGCTCTCTAGCGAACCGCAGACGGGCCTGGACGTGTACTTTCTTCAGCAGGGGGACACGTCTGGCAGTGCAGGATTTGAGTCCCTGGCGGCGCATTGTGTTACTGCCTTTGTCACTGTGGTCCCAGCTCTATGTAGGTCATTCACTATGTCCCCCCGTGTGATTCTGGGATTTTTGCTCACCATTCTTGTTATCGTTCTGACGCCACGGGGTGAGATCTTGCATGGAGCCCCAGATCGAGGGAGATTATTGGTGGTCTTGTATGTCTTCCATTTTCGAATAATGGAATGTGACTGACTGTTGTGGACAGGTGTCTTTTGTACCGATAATGAGTTAAAACAGGTGCCATTGATACAGGTAACGAGTGGAGCCTCGTTAGACCTCGTTAGAAGGAGTTAGACCTCTTTGACAGCCAGAAATCTTGCTTGTTTGTCGGTGACCCAATACTTATTTTCCATTCTAATTTGACAATAAATTTCTTTAAAAATCAAACAACGTGATTTTCTGTTTTTTCTTTTCCACATTCTGTCTCTCATGGTTGAGGTTTACCCATATTGACAATTACAGGCCTCTCTAATCTTTTCAAGTAGGAGAACTTGCACAATTGGTGGTTGACTAAATACTTATTTGCCCCACTGTATATAGCCAAGGCTCCACACTTACTTTTTGCATTGGTTCCACGTAACATTTTTCTTAAGGTGCACCAACACAAAATCTAGGCGTACCCGCATTTTTCATTGGCCAGAGCCAGAATTGCATCCACAATCCTAGAGCTGTGAGGTGGATGTGCTAACCACTGTTCCACTATGCCACCTTCATAATATGTATTATTTTTAAAGAAAATAACGTAGAAAAATACAATATATATCGCCATTTAATCCAGGCTTGCAGTATACAAAAGCGATTTTTTTTTTAAATGCGCAAATTGCGATGGAATTTTCAAACTATATATTGTGCAGGCCTAAAATGGAGCATTCTTTTCCAAAGGTTATAAGTAGAAAATAATAATTTCAAATGAAAATCATCATTCTTAACCTTGTCAATCTCTTGACAATATTTTCTATTCGTTTTGCATCTCATTCGATAAGTAAAAGTGTACCATTTCATGAAAAAAACAAAGATGTCTAGGTGACTGACTCCCAAACGTTCGGACAGTAGTGTATGACACAGAATCTAACAAGTAAAAACTGCCTTTTTAATTCAAATTCAAGCATTTACATTATCATTAGACGGGCCCTTATTAGATCACTTTAATTTCTTGTATGTCCACACTACTTGTAATTTACCAGTTGAATTAAGATTGGTGACGAAAAAAAATAACTGATGTATTTACTTGTTACTTGTATTTACTTGCCCACAAGAGCACTGTTCCCGGTGCCTGTTCCCAAAGTTGCGCAAAGACATACTTGCGTTGTCAACTATGGCGGGATGAGCTGTGGCTCAAGCATGTCAAAGACTTGCTATCTTTCTATTTTGACAGCTGGGAACAGTTGGCATTATTTTGCACACAAAAAAATGCACAGTATGCTGCAATTAATATTCAGAAGAACTTAACTATCAACTATAGAAAGGGTAAAAGTTGGGTGTCTCACATCAAACTGGCATGGACTTCATCTTGACCATGGACGTGAGCTCCTGTTTGGTCACATGTTCACGCCGCCTTTGCTTCACCCTTGGAGCAGAAAATAATAACAATAACTATTCACATTAAATAGAATAAGTAAGTTCAAGTAAGAGTGTAAATTGCTGTGATGGATGAGTAGGCCTTTACTGTACTGTAATTGCAAGTATAACTTACCACACCACAAAGATGAGTGAGAGGACAGTGGCTATGATAACTACGGCAAACAAAACCAGCAGAATCACCAAACCCAAATTACCGTCATCCGGTGGAACTGGCTCTGGAAGGGAAAGATTAGGATTTAATGGGAAAAGGAGGTATAAGTGAGTGTGTGCATTCAAGGGCAAACGGTTACAGGGGCAAAGATCATGAGAATCCCTCCACTGATGATTAATGAGATGAGATGTCACAGTCTGGTCAACCACAGCGATTTAAGAATTCATAACCAAGTACATGGGCTTTTAGAGGTAAAAACCTTTATGTGTGCATGTCCTTTTGATATAAATCATTCTAAATAAGCTACCATTGCTTTACATTAATATTTACATAGTAGTAAGAGTAAACAGACCCACACCAAGTACACAAATATCAATCAAAGGGAGGCCAAAATCACACATAAAAAGTTCTGGTAGTGGATTGATTGATGCAGACTAACTGAGAACGCACAAAGAGAATGCATCTGGTGCACAGCACATTTCGAAGCTATAATCACTCACAGATGCAGTTTTTGGCAAAATTGAGTGCACTATGGAGTGTGTTTAGAAGTGTATTATTTTTGAATGTGCACATTGGAATACCAAGTGAATTCTGTATAGAACAGCTTCCATGCATTTATTGAACATCTTTAGTTCATACACTATTAGAAAGTAGTGACAGCTCACTCGGTACACATTTTAGTATAATTATATGTAATTATATGTAAGAGCAGCATAAGGCTTCTGTGCTAACAGTAAGTGATGCCTTAATATTGTGCCAGTAATAATGGCGGTCTGCTGCGGCGAAAAAGTGCTTCGATCTGTCCTGTCCAAAGTAAAAAAAAAAAAACAAGCGTTTGATCTTGTAGTGTTATTAGTATATGTCATTTACGGCAAAGAAGTAAAAATGGTTCAAATGACCACACATTTGTTATCTGAAGCAACTTACTATGTGATCTAGAAGTTGATGTTTCTGGCTTTGTTTGGAAGTGAAAAATATAGTCTGGAAAATTATCCTCTGGAGGTTTAGATGTGGCAGTGTCTGCAGAATGAACACACAAACACACAGATCAATTGCTGTCGACACAATGTGATCTCGGCACCAGAGCGCCACATGTTTTCGAAAGGAACTAGGGGGAACATGTGCAAAAGTTTCAAATTTCAAATTTATTTCATTACAGGCATAATTTTAAAAACACATTAAAATAATCTTGTTCAAGTAACCCAACACAACATTTATGTTTAACTATCCATTCTTCCATGTACTAGAAAGCTAAGCTTTTCTAGGGACATTACAGGATCACTGTCCAAGTATTTTTTTTTTTAATGGTACCTCCATGTAAGGCACCAGTGCGAAGAGAAGAGTGGGTTACGTTATGCCACTGTCACCTTATGGACAGGTGAATAAATCTCAGCTCAATTAGTATTCTGATGTCCCATATTGACAAGGAAAAACAGTGTGAAAGCAACTGGTGGGAAGCTCAACCATTCGAACATATACGGAAGTAAGCCAAGTGACCCACTGCCTTATTAGAGACTGATTTTGTCTCGTCATTTATTGTATTAACGTGCACTATTATTATTTGTGACATTACTCCACTGCATTCTACCTTGGTTACAAATGTATGTGCTTTTACTGATGCTTGTATGGCATACAAAGAAGCGTCACAATCATTCCAATAAGTAAGCAAGTAGTGCTGCAACGATTCATCGATTAACTCGAATAATTCAATTAGAAAAAGAGCTTCAAACAAAATTTTGCTGCTTCGATAATTAATTTCATTAGACTGGCGTTTTAACGGTTTGTTTTGAAAGGGTTTGCATTTTGTTTTATTCATTTGGGTGGATACACTCCCCTCTAGTGGCAACAGTAAATATGACACAACTCATCTAACATGGCTTGATCTAGCTGCTCCCTGTTAAGACCAACATTAGGTTGTAAGTTTATTTTTAGCTAATATAATCGTTTATGCATTTGTGATTTAGTCTAAAGGTATATTTGCTTTTTTTTTTTTGTAGGAACATGTGTTTGAACGATTTGTTAAGAGCATTGTAAAACAAACAAACAATAAATGTTGGCATTTTGTAGCATTTAAGCTAGTGGACTTTTATTATGCAAGTTAGCTAATTGTTCTTTTGTTGCACTTCTATCCTCATTTATTGTTTTTTTATACCGTTTGAGGCTAAAAGTAATGCATTGATTTTCAAAGGCATTTATTGCTTTTGTGAAATGAGAGTGAAATTTTGCATTGTTTGAAAAAACACGGGAATTTTATTTTGTATTCACACTTAATGCTTTTATGAAAGTGCAATCTTAGCAAGCCTTTGTTTTACATCTACTAAAATTCATTATGCAACGCACAAAATGTTGTCAGATTACTCGATTATTCGAACTAATTGATAGATTAATTGATTACTGGTACTTAAATAATCGATAGCTGTAGCCCTACAACCAAGAATGTGCTACAGCACACTACAGGCTGAAGGCTGTGATGAAGAGCTCACACTCATAACTTACAATAAAAAACAGTAATATTTTTAAAAAGCCAATACAGAAATACATTTTTAAAAATCTGGTTCTGAGGTTTGATAGATCTTTAGCCCATGCCACATAGCTACCAAGTTTCAAGACGATCGATTCACAAATTAAGCAGGAAAAGGATGTCAAAGTTAGTGTACACAAGAACAAAAATAAGATAAACAAGAACAACTACTACTACTACTACTACTACTTAAGTGGCAACATAACATGCCTTCACCTTTTTAAAGAGGTGAAACATGTCACGTTGATTCTTTGAATATAGGAAAATGATTATCAATGACAATTCCGATTTAATTTGTTTATCAATTTATTTTGTTTTAAATGTGATATTCTAATTTGTTAATAATGATGAACATTAGGTTATAATAAAAATACATCAGAAAATACTTAACTGTCAATTAATTGTGGCTCTATGCATGATAATAATGTACATTAGTTTCATTATTTGAACTGAATGACTGAGAAGTGAAAGCCTTTTTAAACATTTTTGTTCTTAACATGCACATGAAGACGCACATGGAGATGACTGGAATCTGCTTTAAATAAAGCCAAATGCTGAGATCTCTTTCTAACCTTCCCAAGGCCGGCCATAAAGCAAAGGACTCCAGTCACTCCACTGGGTCTCACTGTTCACCTCGTCCCTCGCTCTGACTTGAACCTGGTGAAGGTGACCAGCCAAAGCGTCCCAAATCATAGCTGGACTCTCTTCAGAGTTAAACTAATGTAACAATAAAGAGAAAAGACAGCAAATTAAGAACACTGGAAGGACTGTAAAGACATGTTTTGAATTTAATTGATCTGCAATGAGTATAATGTAAACAAACATAAGCGATTACTAACCTCTGACCAGATTTGAGATTCAAATGGCTTGTATCTTATTTGAAAAATTAGCGAGAAACCAAGACGTACTGGCCACGAGGAGGGAAAATTCCATGAGACGTTCAAGCGCTCAGGATAGCCCTCCACTTCATTTACAATCACTGACTCTGGGGGGTCAGGTTTCACTGAAAAGACAAGAAAAACTACACATTAAAAATAGACATGTATTCATTCACTTGAAAGCTTTACTTTTATACATAGTGACATGAACGTTTTTTTCTGGTTTATGAACTAAAAAAACTATGAATCAAAGAGACTTTGAGACAAAAGTGGTAAAAGAAGTTTCTCTACGTTATTGCTAAATCACAGGCCAAAACTGTGCTTGGGCTTCAGATACATACAGTAATGTCAACATCCCCTTGCCAATATCACATTTAATTGAAAATGTGTTCACATATCAGTTGAAGAAAAGAGAGATTAAAAGTAAAACCAAGCAATAATAGTCAACTACAGGTATACTGGTCTTGAAGATGCTGTGACGATAAAGTAAATCCACAGTTACAGTATAAAATGCAGATTATATGATTATATTGCACGGGTCCTCTTTCACTCACTCATGCTTTTTCCTATATCATATTTTACCTAAACATTCAGGTTAGGTTGAATGAAGACTGTGTGTCATAGGTTTAACAGTCAAAAGTGTACTACTGCCTCCCAGTCAAATATCAGGTGGTATAGGGGCCGTTTACATGGTGACTCTCTGAGAATACGAAAAATTTCAAATTTGCATTTGCGTCTCCATTTGAACAATATCGCAATTGCGCATGAAAACGATATAGTATTCATGCCAAGCCCTAGGGGGCAGTGCAGAATTACCGGGCGACAGAGAATGATGCACTTTGACCCCACCAAACTCCCTCAGCCCGGAAAAAAATATGCCCACCCATTCGAAGCGATGTCATTTTTCTTTTGTTAAAAAAGGCACAAAAATTGAAACGTTCAACATATTTAATTTAAAAATATTATTAAAACAGTAAATTAAAGCTGACATTCCGCCATATTTGCTGTTTTTAATGTTTAGTAGCAGCGCTGCGCACGCCCAATGTGAGTGTACGAGTGCTGACGTTAACAGCGCGGTCTCGCGCGGCAGGAGCCTTTGATATGCATGCCGAGGAAGCCCCCCTCAACCCCCCACAATAGGATTCTTTCACGTTGGAGGCAGGATTCAGAATTTTTCGTTTTCGCCTTCTGTCTTCGCCGGCACCATATGCACGCGAGGCGAGTCCGTAACTCAGTCATTGCGTCTTTGTGTCGCAGTCGCCATGTAAACTGCCCCATAGGCTCGAGCTTATAGACAACCCAATTAAGGATAAATAGTAAAGAGACAAGGTTGTAGACATGCACATACCATAATTTTTGGACTATAAACTGGGAATCTTTGGGCACCTAACGATTCGATTACGATTCAGAGGCTACGATTCGATTATAAATCGATTATTGATGCACCCCCCTCCCCCCACCCAGCTATGAGCTGCTTTTAATGTTTCGTACATTAGTTACAAAAATTGTACAAAAATCCTCTCAGGCTTAAATAAATGACTATTTCAGTATCAAGTTAACAGTTCAAAACAGTAAATTAAAAATACTAAGGTCCACATTCTGTATCAGCAGCTTTAAACTATATTCAATTAATTTAATATTGTGAATCAACCGTTAAAGTTATGGTTATGGTGTTATGGTGTTATACTTATATAGCGCTTTGTTAAAATTGCTCCAGTTATTCCATAATTCCATTTTGTCTACTTTCAACATGTGAAAGTTTTAAAACTGTTTTAAAGATGGATTCAAGTCAAGATTTTGAAGATTTCGGAGTATTTTAGATAAAAAGTTAATTAGGTTCGCTTGGAAGGTTCGCTATAACAGCTTTCCAGGGACGTCTACTGCTTTAAGATGGCGGTTGTTTACGAACGCCGGCAAGTCTGTCATTTTGCATCTACTGTAGTTCTCTATACATGTGATATCTACCGTAGCATTATGTGGACGTAGTTTGTAGTGGCTGTCGGCAGCAGTCAGGTTTTATTATTATTATTATTATTTTTATTTTATGTAGCAGCATTTGATTGAGCCAGAGCCGTGAGTTCGGCATTGTCATTACCTGTTAATGACAAGCATGATGTTTACTCTCGGTCCGTTCCTCATTGCGTCCCAAAGACCGCGCTGACTGTGTTTTAGTTCCGCTTTACTAGACATATTTCAATAATTGGAATTTGGATGTTCTCGAGTCTTCCATGGCCGAATAGAGCACAATCTAAGACTCTGAAATTTTGCACACCTCTAATCAAGAATATGCTTTTCAAATTTATTGTCCCATATTATTATTCTTTGGAGTTTGTCCGACCAAACAGCCACCTTTGATCAACATGCAAAGTTTCTACTCCAAGCTGGACTCGTCCCCCCTTCTGGGCATGGGCCTTTGGAGTGAGGGCACCCCGTTGCCCCTCAGCCTTGGAATCGGAATTTGGATTTTTGTGAATCGTTCTCGAATCTTCCACGGCCGAATCGCGAATAATCTAAGAAACAGAAATTTCGCACACCTCTAATAAGCTACACCCGCAATATTTTTACAAGAAAACTATATACTAGTATGTTCATACAGTATATAGGCTGACCTGGGCTATAAATCACAGGTTTACACATTGTATTATAGGATATTTACATTAAAAGACATGCAGCTCATTAGCCTATAAAAATCTATAAATTTGAAGATACTTGAAGATAAATTGCAGCGTTAAAAAAGTGGGGGACCAATGTGTTGGCTTATAGTCCCAAAAAAATTCAGTCATTTTCTCACCCCAAAAAAAACATCCATACTTACAGAGCGCTTCCAATTTAAAGCGGGCATCCGTTGTTTTGGACCCAAGTGCGTTGGACGCTGTGATATTAAGTGTGTGTATCCTGTCCCAGAAAGGTGGGTCCTCTACATCACAGTAGTTGTGGGATGCATTCACAACACAAGTCTGCCATTTGTGGCCAACCCCCCTTGAAAAGGACAATAATATGGCTGACTTCAAAATTAGAAAACATTTAATCTACAAATGTTCAAACCCAAACACTGAAACCAAGTGGTCACTGCAAATAGTTTATGTTGGTGTTGAGTTGCAGTAATTAACTTTTACCTGAAGGAGGCGTTGTACTTGACTGGAAGGAAGCTCTTCACTGTTTCGTTCCAAGAGCAACGAACATGACTGTGATTAGGAACTTGACATGAAATATTAAGCCGCCCAGGGGGAACTGGAAGAAGAAGAGGAAGTTCCTAATTAGTACATTTAAAGGGTGTATAATCCTTGAGAAAAAAAAGAAGAATTAGTACTAAGAAACACTACGATGAAACACAAATTGTATGTATTTGGCTTCCTCTCCATCAGAAAGCAAGCCACTTCAGGAGCCATTTCCTTTTAGAGACAGTCACAGGAAAGTGACTTTTTGTCATTTTGGTGAAAATAACACAAGCTTTTAAGGCCCAACAGCAGTCTGTCACTGTTTCAATAAAGAAAACTAGCTTTGAAAATAGATGGAATGAGTAAAACGAGCCATTTCAGAGATGACCTAGCTCTCACTGAATAAAAGCTTACAGAGTATAATAAAGCTCTAAAGAGCAGACACTAATGTAGTGCACCACTGCTCAACTATGGTGCATCAATTTCTCTAAACTCTAAATGACACCTTGTGACAAAACACCACTTACAGCCCAGTCTTAGTTTGATAGAGTGAAGGAGGAGCCCCTGGTTGTCATAGCAGCTGTAGTTGCCCTGGGCTGAAAGGTTGACGTGCAGCAGGACTAACGAGCCATCTGATGTTACTCCGTGCCATGGTAACGCCCGGCTGCCATTGAGATGCCACACCACCGGTATCCTCCTGAAGAACAATTTATTAATTCTGGGACGAAATCTCTCGAAAAGTTTATAACAGGTATCAGCAACACTTTCTCTGTGCCGTAAAATTCTAATTTACAGATGTAGAGGTCAAAAATATAAATGGCCCGGTGACCCGGACATACTTTTAAAACCGTCAGGGCCACCAGAATGCTCCAACCACTGGCCCGATAGGGGCAGTAAAAAATAATGTGTCGATTAAAAAAAAAATCTTATTTCATATTACCGTATTGGCCCGAATATAAGATGGCTCTGATTATAAGATGACCCCCTCTTTTTTAAGACTCAAGTTTGAAAAAATACTTTTTGAACACCAAATTAATCTTTATACAGAATATAATTACAGTACATCTGAAACAAATGATTATAACAATATATTTGAGAGAAAAAGCATGTTATTTTGCCTCATTCAAATCTTAATATCTAAACATTTAAATATGTAAACTAAAGTGCAATCACATTCGTAAATGAATGGCTTCTGGTTTTTCAAATGTAAATAAACCAATCTATTGTGATAAAACAACAAAATTGCAATAACTGCATGAACCATCAAAGTGAGGTCTAACTGTAACTGTAGTTTTGAAACAAATCTAAATAAGGAAAAACATTGCAATAAAATAATGCAAACTGGTTAAACTTGAGAGTAGCTGAGATCTATCATGACAGAACATTACTTCTCAAGTTCAGCATTCGTTTCAATATCTGGCGCCATCTAGCGTCGTGAATGGGTATAATGTCTAGACCCCGAATATAAGATGACTCCCACTTTTTCAGTCTTATTTCAATGCAAAAAACACCGTCTTATATTCGGGCCAATACGGTAATTCCCAGGGGTTCAGTGTTTTAATGACGTTACACTATCCCAATCAAAGACAACCTTACAGTGTATGCAGCCAGCTGTTGCTCTCCGTGGGGCGCAAATACGCCTCGTTTGCTCGGCCGCTCCTGTATGTACGCACGCAACCTGATTACTGCTGCTGATTGATTGTCAGTATTTCAGTAACCACCTAAACTACAACCTAGAGGACGACGTGTTTCTGAAACCCCAAGAACCTGGCACCGGGGGTAAAAAGACCACTCACGAAACAGAAAGTCACCGGAGGAGTTCAAGGACAGCGAAATCCAATATGAAAAGAGAAGGGAGAGAAAGTTTCAGCTCGAGTGGGCAGACCGCTGATATTGGCTCAGCTACGATGAGACAAGAATGTGCAGATCAATATCTGCATATGCAGCCAAGTAAGTTAGAGAAAAGTTAACGAGTATGAAACCTATGGTATAACATGTGATAATTCATCCTTGTGACTATGGAGAAAATAAAATCGTCATAACAACGGTCTGGCTTGAAAATCGTTACCCATAATTGCCTCAGTCATCTCTTTGACTTCTAAATTGTTGCCACGACAACCGAGTTGGGGGAAACTTCCAGAGGGCGGTATGGGGAAGACAGGAAACCTACGGCCAGGCACGAGGCTCTCTCACGGGCTAGCCTCTACCTAGAGCTCCCAAGAAAAATTGTTGCTATATTGAAGTGATTATGAAATGATTACAGATTGGGTTATGGAATTGGAATAGGATTATTTGCACTAGATTCATGTTTTTGCACAGTTTTGTTGCACTTTCCATTAAAACTACCTAAAAAACGTTCATGCAAATTCATGTTATTCAACCAAATTGTTCTTTTTCGTGATTATTGGGATCAATAACTGACTCGTTCACTTGGGCCAGTGGTTTTGATAGTGGGACCAGTAAACTTCAAAATGGGCTAGTGGCTAATTTTCCTTATTGTGTACCCCTGAGATGCCACGTCTGGTCTACTGTGCTGTTGTAAGATTTCTACAGAGATACATGTAGGTACCCGTTATACATTTATTCACAACAAAAGGAATTACAGGCACTTTATGCACTTGCTTTCATGAGGGTAAAAATGAGGCATATGTCTAAGGTCTATACGAGGATTTGACTGTGCCCTGCCACTGCCTGGCAACCAGCAGCATGATTAATTTCTTCAAGACAATGATTCACCTCAGGATAAATTTGCAGGATACCACCTATCCTCTAACTACTAGTTTAAATGTGTCCTATGTGGAGGACATTTGTAAAAAGTAGGGCTGTCAAACAATTACAATTTTTAATTGAGTTAATCACAGTTTAAAAATTAATTAATCGTAATTAATCGCAATTCAAACCATCTCTAAAACATGCCATATTTTTCTGCAAATTATTGTTGGAATGAAAAGATAAGCCACAAGACGGACATAAACATTCATCATACTGTACATAAGTACTGTATTTGTTTATCATAACAATAAATCCCCAAGATGGCATTAACATTATTAACATTCTTTCTGTTAAAGGGGTCCACGAATAGTGAGACTTGTAGTTCTTAAAGATAAATCTGAGTATAAGTTATAATAACTTTATATTAAAACCCCTGTTAATGTTTTCATTTTAATAAAATTTGTAAAATTTTCAATAAAAAAAATAAACTAATAGCTTGCCATTGTTGACGTCGCCGAGCGGGACATCAGATTGGCTCCCCGCCGTTCTTCCACAGTGTCTTTAACTACGTAAGGTAGTGATTGAAATACACCACAAGGTGTCAATGGTGAGTTTTAAATTAATTAGAGATCTAGGCAAGGCAAAGTCTGAGTAAGTTTTATGTGTATTTTGCATTGCTCTTTTCATTGGGAATGCCAGTTCTCTTCGCATTGAGCGCTTTTCTTTTTGTGAACATTTTTTTTTTGAGAGATAGGAATATTATTTTGTTGTGCTTTCACTAAATGATACTGTAGTGACTTTCCTGTTCTGCCCAAATGCATGATGGGAAGTTGGGCAACCATGACTGTCAGTGGTGGCTGCAAATGGTATATGTTCTGTGTTGTGTTCAATGAAGCTTGTTAAGAAAAAGATCGTCTCCTGGCATTCTTCCCAACGTCGTTCGCCACAACAGTTATGTTTGTTGTTAAAGACTTGCCAAAGCTTATGCCAATAAAAGGCGCGTTCCAATGAACGCCTGTGTCCACTCGCGTTTCTCTGCCTTTATGCTCTCACTGTGCTAAAACGGCGTCGTTGTAAATTGTTTGAGGCAACACATGAACGGGTCATTCCGTGCATGCGTTAATTGCGTCAAATATTTTAACGTGATTAATTTAAAAAATTAATTACCGCCCGTTAGCGCGAAAATTTTGACAGCACTAGTAAAAAGTCGATGTCTGCCAAACATAGTACAGTTCTGAATTGACAGTTTTTGCTATCTAAGGTACAGAAGACATTTGGGGCTTTTTAATGATACCAAGTATGAAGGGGTTGGGCTTTGGTAATTCTCGTTCTCATTACAATAAATAAAAAATACCGGTAGGCATTCATCAGTGAAAATGCATCTGATGGAAAGAGTGTAATTATATAAGAATATAATTATTCTCATTGACATATTTTTGTCTTGAAACATTGTTGACTTACAGCATTTCCATACAAATCCGTAAAATACATGAATTATTTCATCTTCCGTTCCACTTATTCTCACAAGGGTTGAAGGGTGTTGGAGTCTATTCCTGCTAACAATGGGCAGGAAGCAGAGTACACCCTGAACTGGTTGCCAGTCAATCGCAGGGCACATATAAACAAACAATATTTCCCTCACACAAACATACCAACAGAGTGTTCCATCAGCCAGAAAAAGCCATGTAGGCACAAGCAGAACATGCAAACTCCACACAGAAGCCTGAGATTTGAATCCTTGCTCTCAGAACTGTGAGGTGTCATGCTAACCAGTCACCTACCATACCTCCACCCCTTTAATTTTTTTTCTTAATTATATAACTTTCCAAGTGAACATTGGTCATCATTGCCTCTAATTTGCTCCGTTGGACAGTATTTTTTTTCTCCTTTCTGGTAGTCAGGAGGCTATCTGAGTGCACAGTTCTTTTGCATCCATGACTGGTAACTAAGTTTGGCCATTTGTAAAGAAACCAATTTCATGATAAAAGTATCGTATTTTTCGGACTATAAGTCGCAGTTTTTTAAAATTATTAACACATTATTATATCATTTCACATGTTATTTTGGTGTTTTGGAGTGACACTGATGGTTTGGTAAACTTGTTAGCATGTTCTTTATGCTATAGTTATCTGAATAACTCTTAATAGCTATGTTATGTTAACATACCGGCCACGTTCCCATGTCGTGGTTCATGCATCATGTAACATTATCATACTGTACACTTATTCAGCATGTTGTTCTCTATTGTATTATTTTAAATTGCCTTTCAAGAGGACATATCTGTTCTATTGTTGGATTTTATCAAGTAAATTTCCCCAAAAGATGCAACTTATACTCCGCTGCGACTTATGTTTTTTTTTTCCTCTTCATTGCGCCGTTTTGGGCTGGTGCGACTGATACTCAGGTGTGACTTATAGTCCGAAAAATACGGTAGTTTGATTCTTTGGAATTTCAAATTGATTTACTATAACAGTGGTACCTCTACATGTGAAGTTAATTCGTTCCAGGACCTTGTTTGTAAGTCAAAATGGTCGTATGTCGAGCAGGATTTTCCCATAAGAATAGATTAAAATTTAATTAATTCGTTCCACAGCCCGAAAACCTACACTAAATCCTTAATAAATACTGCTATTATTATTGATAATAGCAATTACACAGAGGAAAAACAAATAAATTATTAATACAAATCGGAATGTAATATAATTGTAATGATAATAATAACACCCGTAATAATGTGACAAATCAGGTTCTAATGTGGCAGATATATTTTTGCGTGGTGTACCTGAATGCACTGCGTGGTTGACGCCAGAGTGAGGGAGGACATTTTACTTTTACTTCACTTATTCATCTGCGACGGACAATAGGCATGTTGTGTTGTACAAGTTCTGAAATAAATGATCAAAAACCTAAGGAAGCTGGCGATTTCTTTGTCAATGTTACAATAATAATAACTGCCACCTTAACTCATACAGATTGGCAAACGGAAGAGGACCGCCGAGATCATAGCTCGTCTACGGCCGTAACGTTGAGCCAGTTCACGGATGCGTACCCCACGCTCATATTTTTCTATCATCTATCTTAATTTCAATAGTAAGCCTCACCTTTTACCTTTATTCACCACCTGCACTATCATTGTTGGAACCTATGTTGATTTCTCTCACAAGAAAATCAGCCGTTGCGGGAAAACAAAGAAACTGTCATAAATCATGATAGTTCGAGCATGTCGTCAGATGTACAAACAAATGGCGAGTCAAATTTTACGTCGGATGTCAAAAAGGTCGTGTGTCGAAGCGTTCGTATGTCTAACCCTGTAAAAGAAAAAGTATTACCTTAGTTGAAAAATCCCTGACTGTTATAAAAACATGGTAGCAAAAAAAAAAAAAAAAAACACAACAACACAAACACAAGTTTTAAATTCCTTACTTAATTTGTGACTTTCCACATGCCAGTGTCACATTAGAGTCCAGGTGTCCGTACTGTACATTCGAAACTGCAAACACAAAGATCACATAAAACATTAAAGCACACGGCCTGTCTAGCTGACCTGCAAGCAGTCGTATTTTGTGTCAGCTTGGTCTGTATTACTATGATATATGTGTGGCAGTTTACAGTTGGGATACAAAAACATGACCAAAGAAGGCTAGGGGTCCTTCAGGCACCAAGCTCAGGGGACTTTGAATTCCAATAAAATATCTCTGCATGTTTGTTTTTTAGAATCTTATCTGTGTTATCATTTAAGGCAAATACAGCAGTAATTAACTGGTACTAAAGTAGCTAATAAAAGTTGAGACATTAAAGGTGCTATATGGATTTTGTCCATACGACTGCCTAAAGTATAAGTGTAGCCTGTGTTAAACTCGTGCATGGTGCGCATGCTTGTAGAAGCACGAACTTAAAGCAACGAGCGTTTGGGCCATCAAATCAGCACCAGAAACGTAAAAACAGCTAACACAACTGTTCACTGTTAGTAGCAAGTGTTCAGTTCATTAGAAAAGTAGGTTAGAAAACTGTTTTTTGCCAAGCGGAGACTGGGCGGAGGCTCTGTGTACTCATCAGGGCATTGGTGAAGCATGCATGGAGCAGAAAAGTATTTTAAATTAACACTAAAAATTCCATATTGAACCTTTGATAACAGATATTTGAGCTATTAAAGCCAGAAAAATCTTTCCAGAAGAAAGACCCCAGCAAAAAATGTACTGTAAATGTTTTTGTCCACAGTTTTCTGTAAAGAACATATAAATCTACAGTATGAATAAAGGTGCTTAGATAAGTGAGATTATCAAAATCAACACTAAATAATCCATGCATTTCTTTTCAACTGCTTATTATGTTCAAATGGTCGAAACGTGAAATACAGACTTGACTGTTAACTCATTACTTGCCACTGAGAATGATGTTCAATTAATCAAAATTAGGGAGACTGCCTTGAATGCTCATGTTTTAGTGCTAGATTTCCGATTCATTTTGAACGGGAGTACTGGCAGTCAAAATGGATTGAACGTGCAACGCCATCAATAGATACCATTGACTTTTAATGAACCATTGTTAGGGTATAAAGAGATATTGTACATCTGTTCATATTTTGTATTGGATAGCAACAACATACCGTTTTGGCCCGAATATAAGACTGTGTTTTTTTGCATTGAAATAAGATTGAAAAAGAGGGGGTCATTTTATATTTGCGGTCTAGACATTATACCCATTCACGACGCTAGATGACGCCAGATATCATTTAAGCGATGTTCTGTTATGACAGAGCTCAGCTACTCTCCCCATTCACGACCCTAGATGGCGCCAGATATCATTGAAGCGATGTTCTGTCATGACAGATCTCAGCTACTAGTTTATCCAGTTTGCATTATTTTATTGCAATGTTTTTCCTTATTCAGAATTGTTTTAAGACTTCACTTTGATGGTTCATGGAGTTAATGCAATTTTGTTGTTTTATCACAACAGATTGGTTTATTTACATTTCAAAAACCAGAAGCCATTCATTTACGAATGTGATTGCACTTTAGTTTACATATTTAAATGTTCAGATATTAAGATTTGAATGAGGCAAAATAACATGCTTTTTTCTCTGAAATATATTGTTATAATCATTTGTTTCAGATGTACTCTAATTATTTTCTGTATAAAAATTAATTTGGTGTTCAAAAAGTCTTCTTTTCAAACTTGAGTCTTGAAAAAGAGGGGTTCATCTTATAATCAGGGCCGCCCTATATTCGGGCAAATACGGTAATATCAGAACTACTGTATTGTAACTGTATTCATTACTTAGGACAGACTAACTACAGAATATAAACACAGATTGTTTTATGCCCTGGTTTAAGGCAATTTCTGAGTTTTGTCTCAGGATTTAAGCAGAATTTGGATTTCTGTTAGCATATAAATAGGTCCATCGTGAAGGCCATTTGACAGTGTTGAAAAAACTTGGCACACCATGCATGTTAATTCAATTATTTCTGCTCCAAATCACAAAGAGTATTTATTCAACGCTTCTTTCAAAACACTATGTAGTTGCAGCCGACAGATAACTTTATGTTCAAGAAATGAAAAAGCTCGTATTTATAATGTGGTCAAAGTATCTATGCCAAAGTGTTTTACATATTCAATTAGTGGGTAAGCAAGATCTAGTGCAAAACTAAGGGCAGTGTGTACCACCTGAATAAATATTTTTATTGAATTCAGTAATTTGCCAAGTGGATACGATATCTTCAGTATAAAGTGCGTATGTTTGAATTACTACCTGATATGAAAGTTGGCTTTTACAGCACATCACGAGTGGAAAAATATTTGACAGCCAGCACAGGGCTAAGCACACAAACATTTAATTAATTCACAACCTCAGTGCCCCACTCCAGAGGCACATTTTTTTCTTCAAAACTCAAAATGTGTTAAGTTCCATGTCATTTCTTCTGTATGCTATCTTTGGTATGAACAAAATAATACTGTTGACTATATTATTGTAATTAGACACTAGGCAAGAGGAATAGGCCAAGAGAAAAAAAAAGTAATTTGTTCACAAAATGAGATCTTGGCATTAGCATACCTACCAGGAGATACATATAGGGATTGCTTAGTTTTTGGTATAAAACCATCATAATTCCTGTGATAAATAAATCCCCATAATCCTTTTTTCTGTCCATGGGCATTTTCATAAACAATAAAATACAATCAACCACAAAGGGAGCATTTCAGACTGCATTAAAACTTTTCCAGCAATAAAAGATATCCAGATCTACCTTTATGCATGTCCATGCAAATAACTAGGACAGGTTAAAAAATAAAGAAATATTTTTAAAAAATGATAATAACTAAAAATAATAATAATAATAATAATAATTTTTAAAAAATTAAAAAGTGACAACATTTAAACAGATGTTAGAGATAAGAGTCGATTGTTTTGTAAAATCTGGTGCTGCTGCAAGAATGTTTAGGCCCCAGGACTAATTTCCTCTTTACTGGGGTTCATTGTAATTTAGTTGCTTTAACTATTTATTTCTGTAGTTTTTCCACCAAAGTATTTGGTGAGTAGAATTCTCAACATTTTGACTGATTTTTTTCTGAAACCCAAAGTTAATACATTTTCATCATTTGGTTCGGTTCTTGAAGGTGTGTGCGCATGTTTACAATGGTTGGTGTAGTGCAGTGCTGGCTGATTTGAATGTCTGTACTTATGGTTTATTGGCAGTCAAGCACATTATTCCCCAAACCTGCAGCGCTCAACTCGTATCTGATTTTGCCTTTGGCAAAAGTGCCACAGCACATGCACAAGTATCCAGATTCTAAATATATACTGAATATTATATATTAGTGCTATCAGTTAACCCGTTAATAACGGAGATACAGCAAACCTCCTTTGATGCCATAATTTTTTTTTTTTTTAAACAAGTGATTAAATATGGCCTTGCCCTCGCTTGCAGCTTGGACTTCAAGACAAGTCTAATACTGCTTTTCAGACAAAAGTGCATTTTGGATTTTAATGACCAATATAGGGCATGTTGAGGTGGTGTGAAGACTGTTAACCCGCCATGGCCCTTTTCGAGCATTGTTTAGATGAAAATACAGCGATGAACCTCCCAGCTTTCGAGACGCCCTGGGCGCACTATATGCGAGCAAAAGCACACGGAAGGTCGGGGTGGATTGCCCTTGCAAGGTTCTACGTAACTTTGGCTGTTTTAGCCTAAAACGTGGCAGTCTGAGGTGGCTAAAAGACATTCATTCGCAGTTTATCACATTTCTTAACTTTTTGGGGAATTTATTTCATAAATAATACTAAACCAATGACAACAAACGTTATATTTCATTAATGTTTACATGTATATAGAAATGTAAATTATATAAAATAAAGAAATTTTGTTTGAAAGGCGCAGATTGAAACCCCTTGGGAGGGTGCATTCCTGGCGACAGTGAGCATTTTGTGGCAAACTCTGAACGCGTCCTATGGCAGATGTTATAAAAACCTTGACAATTGAAAAATGGGCCTCACGCCTCCAGTTGCTAAGCTAAATGAGATCTCGATGTATGTTTGTGTGGAACTGTAGTTCACAACAACAACAAAAAAACTATTCCGTTCTCTCCGAAACTAGAAAGGTCTTTACAAGGCTATACCAATCTCTAAGGTAATGATTGAAATACACCGCAAGGTGTCAATGGCGAGTTTGAGATTAATTAGGGATCATTAGTTCCAAAATTGTTAAAAAATCCTCTCAGGCTAAACCAATATACTATTTCACTATCAAGTTAGCATATAACAGTAAACAAATATACAAAAATAACAGTAAATAAAATACTCCAGTCCCCATTCTGTATCAGCAGCTTTAAACTCCATTCAATTAATTTAATGTTGTGAATCAACTGTTACAGTTGTTAAAATTGCTCCCGTTATTCCATAATTTCCCTTCTGTCTACTTTTGTCAAAGTTTAAAACTAAGTCATCATTTAAAGATAGATTCAAGACAAGATTCTGCCAATTTAGGAGTATTTTAGATAAAAAGTTAATTACGTTCGCTACAACAGAACCTTCTAGAGAAGTCACTGCTTTAGTACTGCTTTAAGATGGCGGCTGTTTACTAACGCCGGAAAGTCTGTCATTTTGCATCTCGGTTCAATAATACATGTTCTAACACCGCCGGCGTCTGTCATTTTGCATCTAGTTCTACATATATATCTACTGTAGCCGTATGTTTGTAGCAATTGGCAACTGGGCGTTGTTTGTAGCGGCTGTCGGCTGCAGTCAGGTATGATTGTTTTTTTTTTAATCTAGCGGCATGAGTTGAACATGATATTTACTCTCGGTCCGTTCCTCATTGCGTCCCAAAGACTGGGCTGACTGTGTTTTACTTCTGTCTTACCTGGTATAATTCAATAACCGGAATTTGGATGTTTGTGAATCGTTCTTGAATCTTCCATGGCCGAATCGCGAATAATCTAAGAATCGGAAATTTTGCACGCCTCTAGTATACACAACCACAAATGCACATCTACAGAAATAAACTTTCACTCAAACTTAAGGAAAGCTGTATGCCTTTCTATGTTGAAAACAATTTAACAAAACTCACAACAGTCTCTCAAAAAAATGAAAAAGAGTTGTGAGGGTTATTGGGGGGGGGGGGGGGGGGTACTCCAAGGGCTAAGGGCCAGTATTCTTTTTAGATGAAATAAATAATCTAACCTCAGCTTGGCTCACTTAAAAGGAATGGGGAGAACAGACACTAGAGAGACATTAATAAATGAGGGGGAAAAAAGGGTCTCGGCAATAAAGAATTTCTCAATACCAGATTACAGAGATACTGAGAAAGGGAAAAAAATCAACAATAAATTTATTGTGAATTATAAACTGGAGAAGCATATAACAATGAACAGAGTCGTGGGTGCATGGCTCAGTGGTGAACTACTAGTTATACAACCCAGAGGTTATGGGTTCAATTCCCCTACCCTGTTGGCTATGTCAAAATGTCATTGAGCAATAAACTGAACCCCACATTGCTTCTGATGCTGCGTCATCCATAGGTGAATAAGGAAATAGTGACAAAGAACACTGAGTACCTTTAAGGTCGAAAAGCACTATACAAATATAAGACCATTTATAATTTGTGGTTGCTCAAGATTAAAATATGGGTGTTCTAAGCATGTGTCAGTGTTTTATGGTGTTTATTCAACAAAGAAAACACATGATATTGCCAGTAATTTTTAAAAACTCCCTGTATATGGACATATTGTAACTACAGAAGGTGTGTGCATGCTTTGCAAGTGTATTGTTAAATAAATAAATCTGTGATTAAGAAGAGCAGTGCATGTCCTTTGAAGTGTGTTTTACCTTCATTAGTCCAAATCTGAGCACCACTGAAACACAGCTGCCAAGATAAAAACCAGATGACTGTCAGACTCCCAGGACTGGACAAAAGACCGGGCATCTGCAAAGACACAGAAGGTATAATCATGAGGTGTTAAGACTAACAATTTATCTATAGCCTTGTACATATATATACAAATATAGAGTGATAAAATATATTGTAATGTAATGTAAAATGAATTCGTGTGCATTCAAAAAGAAAAAAAAAACAGGCTGTATATTGTTACAAAAATGGAAAATTATTTTAATATATTATAATACTATATATGAATATTACATTTTGTCCATATCATACAGCTCGAGAGATAGGTAATGAGCTTGTACTTTAGAGAAGAGCTGCAAAATTAACATTTTAATAAAGATCACAATTGTTGAATGGCAGCCATAATCAATATTATTGTTGGGTATTTATGACATTTAAAACGTGGGCTCTACTCACATTTAATCAAGCACCTTCTCAATAGTTTTTTAGCAAACAACTAGGGGGAGAGCACATACAACTTAACTCATAATCAAAGACATAAACAATGTTGTTTATGATGTTCAACTGCTCATTACTAAAGAATGAAAAAGTAGAAACAAACCCTTCTTTTTGAAAATTCTGTGTTCATATAGCCATAAAACACAATATTCTGTGGCACTTGAAAGAAAGGGGTGTCTTGACAAATTGTTGGGAGTGAATGAGTTAAGCTGCCTATATATTAAGTGGTGAGAGAAAAAAGTATAACAAAAAATGGAGCTGAGAGCATAATATAAGTTGATCAAAATAACTGTGATGAACATGTTGGACATAATACTGCAGCCTCTACTTCAGCTCTACTTTCGAAACGTGTCTTTACATAAAAGTTTTCGAACTGCATGACATCATTTATAGTATTGGGAGCATTCATCTTCCATTTACTTCAGGAATTACAGTTATCCTCATTAAAATGTTGTAGCAAAGTTTACCCAACAGTTACACAAGACTAAAAGACTCAACATTACAATACTGAACAGTATATATTTTTTTCTAGTTCAGAGATGTTGTTTATGAAACATGCAATTGGGCTCAATCAAGGGAAGGCTTATTATTTTCTCATACACTAAAGTTTATTTGTCAAGCTGACACTTTTCCAAACATCGTATGATGACTAGCTGCAGTGCAGTTCAGATTTTTGGCAGACTCAAGGCCGCTCAGCTAAACATATCAGTTTTTAAATTATAAAATAAATACGAACAATCGTTCATCAACACAATGTATTATTATTGGCTCATGTAATGATGGTGGGTCTATTGGGATCCAAACAATCTTCACAAAAAGGGGCTGCAGCAAATTGAAGAGGTTAAAAAGATGTGATAGTGTAAGCGGACTGAGTAAGGGCTTTTGACCATCAAAACAGAAGATAGCCCTGGTCCAAGGCCAGTAGACTATGACTCTTTCAAACTTAAATCTGCAACTAAAGCCATTTGTATTGTAGTGCTGCAACGATTAATCGATTAACTCAAGTATTCGATTAGAAAAAATTATTCAAATTATATTTGGTGCCTCGAGTATTCGTTTAATCAAAGTGGGTTGTAATGGTTTATTTTGAAAGTGTTTGCATTGAGTTTTATTGATTTGGGTGGCAACACTGCCCTCTAGTCTGCCTCATTTCACATGGCTGAATCTAGCTGGTCCATTTTAAGACCAACATAAGCTAAGTTTTTGTTTGAGATAATGTTTTCTAATGCATCCGTAATTTAGTTTACAAGTATATTTAGCCATTTTCTGTGGGAATATGTGTCCGAACCATTTGTTAAGAGCATTGTACGAAAAAAAAAGTTAGCGTTTTATAGCATTTAAGCTAGCAGACTTTTGCTCTGTAAATTAGCCATTTGTTCTTTTGTTGTACATACATTCTCATTTTTTTTTTTTTTTAATAACGTTTGAGGCTCAGCTCGGGTATTTTAGTTTTTCATGTTCCTTATCCGATTACTCGATTATTCGAATAACTAGTTCATCGATCAAATGGCTACGAAAATAATCGATAGCTGCAGCCCTAATGTATTGTATGTCACAACAAATTTTGAGAACAGTGAGCAAAATGCTCAATTTCCTAAAGGACCAGAAAATATTTGTCAGCTCACAACATTCTTGACAGTTCAGATCAGTGTTGTTTTCGTCAACGATGGTGATAACGAAAATATTTCGTCAACAAACAATTTTTTGATGACAATGACGTCACGATGACACGCTGAAAATTTGCCATAGTTTCCGTCATAAATTCATAATGTGCGATATTTTCTTATTGTATATTGTTGTTCATTCGATTTTGTTGGAAACATTTTCGACTACTCATCGGTATTTATTTATTGATTTATTACTTGACTAAAACTTTTGAAGTTTATAGACAAAAACATTTTGAGAATTGTCGACGAAAACTAGACAAAATGTTTTTGTTGACTAAAACTAGATGAAGACAAACACATTTTGAAATGACTAAACAACTAAGACTAATAAGTATTTTCGTCCAAAAGACTAAGACTAAGACGCAAATTAAAATGGCTGCCAAAAACAACACTGGTTCAAATGTATAAATGGTATGCAATTGTAATGGCAATAGGTCATGGCAATATAAAGGGTGTACCCCACTTCTTGCCCAATGGCAGCTTGGGTAAGATCCAACACATGATCTTAGTGAGAATAAGCAGTATAGACAATGCTAGGAAGGATATATATTTCACATTGTTCTGTTGTTGAATATTTTTTTGTATCAGTTTACTGATACATTCAGTTTTTCCTTAGAAGGAGCCCTCTACCTTCGGAGCTTTGATTGGTCATGAATGTGGCTTTGCCTTATGAGGTCCTCAGTCGCCATGTGTGGCACTCAAGCCACTACAACGGAGGCTAAGTGCTGGTGACCTGTGACCCTGGTGCAGAAGGCTGCTTGAGTTTGTGTTTCTTCAGCTGGATATTGTTTAGTACCCACCCTCAGGTCCTTGATCATTACAAAATTTATTTCTAAAACTCTTCTGTCTACTTGTCTAGATGGACAAGTAGCCTCAAGTGGTTGATTAATTGTGATCCATGTAAAGCACTTTTAGTTGCATTTTATGTATATATTGAAAAATAAACTATTATTATCTTATTCAAGACAAGCATAAAAGTTAAGATCAATGCGCAAGTCTTGAGATTTAGATATTTTAAAAGTAGATACTTTGATTGCTGTGCCATGACCTGGCATAGTGGCGTTACATTCACCACGGTGGCACTGTAACTTCTCACAGCATACTCAGCAAATTCAAATTTCATGTGTTTACATTCCTTCTCCTCCTCTAGCCATGCCACCTTGATTTTTTTTTTTGAAAGCCACAAGAAATGTGAGACATTATGTGCCTGCCATCTATTTGGTACGTTGCTGTGCTCGTTTAAATCCAAATGAGTTGCAGACGAATGTAAGTTCAGTCATTTAAACTTCAGACATTTTTTTGCCGTTTGGGCAGGTGTTCCAGTTGTAGTAATAGTAGTAGTAGCATCAGTTGTAGTTAAAGTTGTAGTTGTAGTAGTATAAGTTTGTGATGGGTGGTAGTAGGTCTAATATTGATCAGCACCGATATGTAATAACCAAGTCTGTCAAAAGAGATATGTGTAAAACTTTACAAAACACTTGCAGAGCGCGACTATAGAGTTATAAATAAGCTGTTTTAAAATGTTAATGTACAGAGAGAATAAGCTGTTGGAATGCCTGCTGGTTTTAGCAGATAACAGCTATCAGCTAGTCAATGGCTAGTTCCCTAGCAGAAAGAAAAAACTGTTTTCATGTAGTTTGGACCGACATTACAATGCCATTAGAAAAGCAAAACAGATAATCCAGTGCACATCATAATTGAAAACCTTGATTTTCTTTTAAGATACAACATTTTGAATGGCAAACTACACTGCAAAAAATCCTGCTAATGTGGGCCATTGATGTACAGCAATATTGTTTGCATAAGTTGCAAACCCATTAACGCAGAAATGAATCAATGTGCTTAGCTTTTATAATTGGTGCCAAGTGCCTCGAGTTTCAGCTCTGTATTTGCATCCAAACATGTTTGAAAACTACAATAATGGGTGGCGACAGGAGAGTTCAATGGCATCAACCAGCCTCAACCTGCACCATTTTGGTCATTAAAACCCCAAAATAAATTTTTGTCGGACAACCAGGATTTTACCATCTCTTTGGGCAAGCATGCCGAAAATAGTGTGTCTTTGACGGACACGAGAGCGGCATGTGTTGCCTGGACGACCAAAGTAAGGTGGGGAAGGGGGGGGGGAGGGGGGGGTATAATTAACTGCACCTTAAAAAATGAACGGCATCAAAGAGAGTTTGCGTTAACGCAGTTATTTTTACACATACATACATACATACCATTTTCAAAGTAAAATGAATGGGAAAATCATCATACATTTTTTAGTACTGTACAGTATATGGCTAGCCCACAGTTATAAAAGAGCCTTTTTTTCCCCCAAGAAACCGACAACATTGGCATTTTTTAAACTAGTGGAAAATCTCATCTTTCACTGTTGAAGTGAGTTTGAAAATTGCACTGTAGTGTGCCAAAACCGAGATGGAAGCTAACAATTGCAATGCAGTTACCTAGTAGTTGTGAATATTTTAAATATACATGCATTCTCTCCGTCTACACTTATTTGAAGAATACTCTCATCCAAGCTAATAGCAAGAGCTAAACCATAAAAAGGCTTTTTTACAGCCACGTATATGCAAAGAACTATTACCGGTCTGGTGTTTTATCAGGAACAAACATACCGGTAATCCTAATCAATAAACTCAGAGAAGCATTATCAATCTAATAAGTGTTATATTTACAAATACAAAATCCATATTGTACATGTGCATAAATATAACAACTTGCACAAGTGAAAGGACAATTTCTGCACAAGTTATATTATATTATTATACACAACTTATGAGTGTAAAACACAATTGTTGGAAATAAAAGAACATTTCACATACAACTTTAAAACATATTAAATATTTCATATTATATTGCTATTCATGCTCATAGGTGTGCTAGAGTCTCACCCTGGAATAAAAACTGGTAATCAGACCTGATGAAACTCTGTGTTCTTATTCATTTAATTTATTATGATTACAAATTGTATTACAATATAATATTGAATGAATAATGAACTGAATGGCATTAGGACAAAACATTCTACTACTGTACATTCTTACACTAAAATCTGTAGTAAAATAAACTCTTGTACTTTAAAGTACTACTGACTAGGGGTGTGACAAAATATCGAAATGGTGATATATCGTGATACTTTGTATCCCAAAAGGTTATCGATATGCTCCTGCAAAAATCGAGATATCGTTTTAAAAAGGTGCTAATGTCTATTGAGAGAAAAAAAAAAAAAAAAAAAAAGAAACCAACAAGTTGCTACCAAAATCTTCCACCATAATAGTGTCTCTGTTAACTCTAAGGCTGCCTTGATGGTGCTCGACACCCAATCCATTTAGACTGGGAATGTTCGTTCATTCGAAACCAGAGCATTCACAGTCATTCTGTCAGATTTTCAGGGCATTTACAGGTCACTTGCTGTTCATTTTAGGGCATTTCCTCCTGTTGAGTTTGAGTCACTGCCTATTCATTTGGGTGATTCCCAGGTCACTTTCTGTTTTGTAACACAAAATAAACAGGAAGTGACCCATAAAATACCCCAAAATCAACAGGAAGTAACTGAAAATCAACAGGTAAATGACCATAAATGGCCCAAAATTACCTCATTGCCTGGCATTGGTTACCACTGACGGCCATAGATGTTCAATCCGTTTGAAGTGGGAGGGATGGCAGCGAATGAACAACCCTCCCAGTTCAAATGGATTGGACGTCGACTAGTGATAAACTCATTCCAATTCACAGCAGAAGCTTGTTTTTCTATTTATTAGTTGTTTTTAGAATATCTTATAGAATGATTTCCTGACCAATGTTTCGATAATATTTGTATCGTCAGATCGTTATTGTGAGCTTTGTATCGCAAACCGTATCGTATCGTGAGGCACCAAGAGGGTCCCACTCCTACTACTGACAGCAGAACTCCACAAAAATCAACACAAATTCTTACAACAAACTGTCTCAAATAGTTTCAAATACATTTCTCTATCTCACCCAGCAAGACATAGTGGTAAATATCTACTACCATGGTAGAGCTAAAGGTGTGTGAAATTTACAATTCTTAAGATTATTCGCAAATCGCCGTGGAAGATTCAAAAACGATTCACAAACATCCATATTTTGATTATTTAAATATGCCAAGTGAAGCGGAACTAAAACACAGTCAGCGCGGTCTTCGGGACGCAATGAGGAGCGGACCCAGAGTAAACATCCACAACTCATGCCGCTAGATACAAAACAGCAACAAGCATGGCTGACCTAACCAACCAACCTCTCTGTGAGATCAGACCTGCTCCCATAAATTTAAAAGCAGACGTCTGGAATTATTTTGGATTCTACGAGAGAATTTTCTATAAAATAGAGGATTTTGAAAAATGTTGAAAGCAAGCCGAGGTACGTCATCCCATCCCGACGCCGTTTGACTGACACAGCACTCTACATGAAGACGAAAGTAGAAATCATGTCATCGCTTTCGAATGTAGAAAGAGTCGCCGTTATGTGTGATGCGTGGACATCTGTAGCCCCCGAATTGTTTGTTCCAGTAACTGCTCATTTCATATCCGATGAGTGGAAGCTGACAGTACACGTGCTTCAAAAAAGAGAAATGAACAAGGTTGCTAATATGGTTGAGCTGCTAAGCAGTGCTGTAAATGATCATAAACACCAAATCGCAAGGACTATTCTGTTGTTACAGACAACGCAGCTATTATGGATGTCGCTAGCCAGCTGACATGATTGTGCAGCAATAATCGATTTATAATTGAATCGTAGTCTCTGAATCGTAATCCAATCGTGAGGTGCCCCAAGAATCCCACCTCTAACGGTTACGTTAATGCATGAAATTTACTATTCTCATGCCTAAAATGTGCAGAACAAAAATAGAGTAACACTTGCACATATTTAACAGATCATATTTACAGTAGAATTAAAGGGCTTTCGTTCAACGGGGACCCTGGGAAGGGGAAAAAAAAGACGATTGCACTATTGGTTTTAAACCCATCCATGAGAGGCCAATAGTGAAAGCTGAGGAATTGTAACAGAGGTCAAGCATTAGCTCATGCTTGAAGCCTGTATCAGAAATTTGAGTGGTAAAGCAGAAAAACATCCCAAAGATCTTTTTTTTTTTTTTTTTTTTTTAATTTAATGACAAAAACAACCTTATGCTGAAATAGGTTGCATGCACACTTGCACAATGAGTAATCTGATTCAAAAGTACTCACTTTTAACTGTTCCTCTCTATGGCAACACAATCCCACTCTGAGTCATTCATTCTGTTACATGCCACTGCACATTCACTCATCTTTACAAGGCAGAAACCAAGACAGTGAGGGTGAAAAAGAAAAAGGGTGCTGAGATATGAGACTTGCAAACAAAACTATGGACAAGTATCTATACAATAGTCAGATTGTATGATCTCCAGAAAAGCTGCTTTACTCTTGCAGACTAATGCAAACATAGAATATCCTCTTCATCGGTACTTGTTATGAGTTTGACGCAAATTATTGAACAATATCGATGTTTAACTTTGGCATTTGTTCTGTGTGAATGAGGAAGTGTTTCCAGTGTTCGACATTAAAATTTAAGCAAAAAATTGGTATCAGCTAACTGTGTCTGTGTGCGCGCGTGCACGCACATGTGTGTGAGTTTTAATGTGCACTAGCACTGAACCAACAAGATTTGACGGTCAAGCCAAAATGTGTGCCATGTAAACAGTGACTATACAATAGCTCCTTTGTTTATCCAAGTTGCTACAGAAACCAATTCACGCTCATCTGGCCGTTTCAGCCGATAACAACTCTGCTGATAGACGACTGTTATTTTCTGTTGTTCTTCTATATCTGAAACACTTCAGAAATGTCATGGCTGCCTTTACATTTGTTAAATAAATCAGTTTGTCTATGAGTGTGTCTCAAAACCTTTGACCCTGTGTGTAGGCCTACCTACTATTTATCTCAATGATTTATGTGTGTGGACGAGTTCATGAAACGAACAAGAACAATTTTTTTTATTTGCACCTCACTTGAACATGCTGGATTTAAGCAGTATTCGTGGTTATTTTTATACTTTTCTGAAACAATTTATTTTTGCGGTATATGGCATAAGCATGAGTAGAAAACTACTAATTGAATTAGGCCTCTGAATAAAGTCTCTGCATTCATATCTAAACAACATTAAACATATGAACATGTTAAGAAGTAAATTACTTTAGGAAAAATAAAATTACAAAGTAGAGTAGGCAATTGACAATACCATTACAAAAAGTTAATATCATATTTAACAAACAAAAGCTTACTTTCAAAATGTGATGAGGTGTACGTACCATATTTCAAATATGTTTTCTTTGTGTTAGGACAATTAGGGTTTAGAGAAATACATGGTATGAGAAACAAGGATATATATAAATCTCAGGATAAATGAAGAACAGATGTCTGATGGAAGACAGTGCTAAAACAGAATTCATAGATCAAGTTTGTGTTCCACAAAGGATTGTGCCATATACAACATGTAGAAAATGCCAAAAACTAAACACAAGAGAAATAATGGTTGCCATATGTATACAGAGATAGAGCTCGGCCAATCTGCAGATAAAGGCCAGAGTATCCATAAATGGGAAGTTTGGAATAATGGCACGTTAAGGAATCGGCAGTATGCCAAACTCTTGGAGGCTTCTTATTGAGATGCTAGTATCGTTTCTCTTTAAAGAATTAATTTGGCATATGTATCAAGAATCTGATCTGTGCTTTGCGCATGTGTGTTTATGTGACTGAGTGAGTGTTGCGGCAGTATTTTGGCCTAAATTCTATGATGTTGGAATTTCCTTTAGCTCACCCGCCAGAGCACGATGGCTACCATATGCCAGATATTCACACAATGCAAAATGCACACACACAGTTGGATCTGCCTTGAAACCTCACATGTAAAAAATAAATAAAAAATATGCATACATAAATCATTACATCATAAAAACATAAGCAACAAAACTTCCGTCTACAAAACAATCAAATTCTTGCTTGGGTTGCTGCTGGTTCAGCACTAATAATGTCATAATTAGTAGGTTTTGTTGGATTAATATAAGTTCAAAGGAGCAAGGAATCTAAGTTATCCATTAATATGCAGGAAGTAAACTAATCTCAAATTAACCCTGATCATTGTGCATCAGCAAAGTTACTCATATATTCTTTTGAGGAAGTGTGGCCAATACTTGGTCATCAAAAAGCCAGCCATTCATAACAAACATTTGCGAGGGTAAAGGTTTCAGAACTGAAAGAGTCATGAGGACAAGATCTTTTAAGACATAAAATAAGTACATTTGATGCCCTGATCAAAACCATAAATAAAACAGTAAAACTGCATTGATGCAATAATGCACCTTATAATCAGGTGCAACTTATGTGTGTAAATTATTTCATTCCTTGATGGTGCACCTTATAATCCAGTGTGCTTCATAGTCTGGAAAATACACTGTACAGTGGTACCTCTACATACAACGTTAATTTGTTCCACGACCTTGTTTGTAAGTCGAAATGGTCGTATGCCGAGCAGGATTTTCCCATAAGAATCTATTATAATTCCATTAATTCGTTCCACAGCCCAAAAACTTACACTAAATCCTTAATAAATACTGCTGTTACTATTGCAAATTGCAATTACAAAGAGCAAAACAAATAAATTATGAATAAAAATCGGAATAATAATATAATAATAGTACCGTATTTTTCGGACGATAAATCGCAGTTTTTTCATATTTTGGCTGGGGGTGCGACTTATACTCTGGAGCCACTTATATGTAAAATTATTAACACATTATTATATCATTTCAAATGTTATTTTGGTGTTTTGGAGTAACAATGACAGTTTGGTAAACTTGTTAGCATGTTCTTTATGCTATAGTTATCTGAATAACTCTTAATACCTATGTTACATTAACATACCGGCCACGTTCGCATTTCGTTGATCATGCATCATGTAACATTATCATACTGTACACTTATTCAGCATGTTGTTCTCTATTGTATTTTTATTTTAAATTGCCTTTCAAGATGATATATCTGTTCTATGTGTTGGATTTTATCAAGTAAATTTTCAAAAAAAAACTGCGACTTATACTCCGGTGCAACTTATATATGTTTTTTTCCTCTTCGTTGGGCATTTTATGGCTGGTGCGACTTATACTCAGGTGCGACTTATAGTCCGAAAAATATGGTAATAATAATGACAGTAATAATTAGAGAATACGATCGATCGGGTCCGATCACGTCATTTTCAAGTATCGGAATCGGCAAAAAAATATCGGCCATGCCTTTTTTTAATATATATATATTTTAATTAAATCCTTTTCTAGTTGTATTTAACGTTACAGACATAATATGTTAACACTCATCCAGAGTCTTTAGTTTAGGCTTAAGGTAGGGTTATTAATAATATCCCGGTAACGGCAGCAATTAATTTATTAAAAATGTGTCACGTTAAAATATTTAACGCAATTAATGTATGCACTGCACATCCCCCTCACTCATTGACGCACTCAATCTGTAATGACGCCGACTTACCTAAATAGGGGGATAAAAGGCAGCGCAAAATGAGTAGAGTGAATTTTTGCAGCCTTTGTAGGGTTCTTTTCATTGGCTAAAGCCTTGCAATCCCTCTCCCCATGATTAGAAATATCATGGGAAGCAATGTGGGGAAGCAAGGTGGCAATTGATCTTTGTCTTAACACCTTAAGTTATTTCCCAACGCAGAGAAGATATATCAATTGCTAGCACGACACAGTCATGGTTCCACTACCCATCATGGGTTCACTACCCATCATGCATTTGTGATGGCCACAGTATCATTTACTGAAAGCTCAACAGATACACTAGATGGCAATATTTAGTCACAATATACAAACTCACAAGTCTTCCTATCCGTGGATCCCTCTCACAGAAAGAATGTTAATAATGTAAATGCCATCTTGAGGATTTATTGTCATAATAAACAAATACAGTACTTATGTACTGTATGTTGAATGTATATATTCGTCCGAGTTTTATTCATTTTTTTCTTAATGCATTGCCAAAATGTATATGATCGGGAAAAATTATCGGGAATGATTGGAATTGAATCGGGAGCAAGAAAAAGCAATCGGATCAGGAAATATCAGGATCGGCAGATACTCAAACTAAAACGATCGGGATCGGATCGGAGCAAAAATACATGATCGGAACAACCCTAGTAATAATACCTGTAATAATGTAACGAATCGGGTTCTAATATGGCGGATATATTTTGCGTGGTGTACCTGAACGCACCGCATGGCTGACGACAGAGTTAGAGAGACTATTACAGTTTTTTTCTTTCACTTTTCCGTGTTCTGTTGTTGGGCGTCAGCTGCTGGGGACTGTAGGCATGTTGTGAAGGCAAGTTCTGAAATAAATGATTAAAAACCTGACGAACCTGGCAATTTCTTTGGCTATGTTTCAATAATAATAATTGTCACCTTAACTTATAAAGACTGGCGAACGGAGGAGGACCGCCAAGCTCATAGCCATTCTACCGTCATATTGTCCAGCCAGTTTACGGACGCGGACACCACGCTCATATTTCCCTATCATTTCAAACTTCATTTTAATTGCAAGCCTCACCCTTTTCATTTTTTTCACCACCTGCACTAACATTGTTGGTACCCATCTTGATTTCTCTCACAAGAAAATCCACCTTGTGGGGAAAAAAAAGACAACCGTCGTATTTCGAGCATGTCGTCGGATGTAGAAACAAATGCGAGTCAAATTTTACGTCGGCGATCGAAAGATCGGGTGTCGAAGCGATCTGTATGTCAAGGTACCATTGTATATCACTTCATTTTAACAAATGTCTGAAAGGGCTTCACAGGCCCACGGTTAACAAACAATTACAGTATGACAACTGGTCTGAACCCCCAAAAGAGCAAGGAAAAACCCAAAGGCCCCATCAGGGGAAAATAGGAAACCTTGAAAAGGAGCCGCAGATGGTGGATCTCCCTATCTGGATTACCAGGCTGCAATCGAGGTAGAGTTGGGAATCATTTAAAAAATTAATTTATTCTGTAGAATGATATCAAACCAACATTAGATTCCATTGCAGAATACAGAATAAAGCTAAACAAACAGTTAAAGACTAGAAGTCTATGATATCTGAAGATACATTTTTACAATGTTGTTTTTGGTTTTTTTTTTTTTTTTTTTTTTAACAAGAGAACAGCCATTTACTTGGATTGTTCTCAAAGCCCCGCAATTAATAACTATCAAATGCAAAAACTCACACATGCACACGGTTAGTTACAGGCGATGATTGCTATACTTAAGTCAATCCAAGTCCATAAGACAGCAGGTTGACTAGCCAACAAAAAAATCCTGCTTAGGTCTGACTTATCACAGTATGTGAAAGTGCGAGAGCGAAAGAGCGAGAGAGAGAGAAACAGAGCGAGAAAGTAAATGCAGTGTCCAAGTGCATTTGACTGGCGCCACTCTACTGCTGGAAGTAATTATAGAGACATAAAGCAGATAGTTGGAGATTGCCATTTTATGCAACACTGAGGATCAAAAATGCATGCATATACACAAAATATGATGTGGAGACTTAGCTGTGATTGATGAATGTGTCATTTCACAACAATGAGACAATTTTAAACACTAGGCAGTAGGCATCCCAGAGGCCATATACCATTCCAAACTGCGTAGTGTAAGATTCTAATGTAACGAATGACAGAATTGTAAATTGTTGCGTTTTAAGAATTAAGGTAAAATCAAATATCTTGTAATACTGGTTAAAACATTTTTATTTTCTTTATTTTTTTTTGTTTTTTTGGGGGGTTCGAAAGAAAACAAGTGTCCGAAAGATTTTGCAGATGTGTGCTGTCGTAGTAAGCAGTAGTAGTAGTAACTGCCATTTTTCAGGAAAGAAAAGTGGGTAACACTTCCACTCTTTCAGCCACACAAAAAACATTGTGACCATCGCAAGCTCCGAATTTCTTGAGTAGTGAGTCATTCTGCTCGGAATTCCTTGCCTGTGTCCATAACTACTGACTCTCCTCATCCACTGAGGAGAGGAAGTTGAGAGTAGTTTTGCTGGGGAAAAAAAGTCAAGAAATTGATATTAAGAGGGAGAACAAACAGATGTGACTATATTTAATGTGCAGAACAAAAAGCGCTGTCCATACATAGAAACCATCAAACCTGACTGAAATGAAGATGTTTTGTAAAGAGGAATGGTCCAAAACACTTTCACCTAGAATCAAAACCCTCAATGGGAGCTGTAAAAATCATTTAGAGAACGTTATTTTTGCAAATATAGGATCTAATAAATTTTTCTGTAGCGGTGCTCAAATTCATGCAACTTGATTATTTTGTTTACATAATTATTGCACTTTTCATCACTCATATAAACTTTTTTCCCCCCACCTATCAAATATTAATGTGTTTCTGCAATTGTATAGACTTAATTTGCCGGCTGATACAACTAAATATTTATCAAGTAAAATCTTGAAAAAGATCAGAGGTGCCCTGACGTGTTCATACCACTGTATACCAATACAGACAGCTTTTACATACAGCTCCAAGCAATTTGTCTGGGTCTTTCTCTGGAAAACTGCTGGAAAACAGGAAGTGATGCATGTTTGTAATAGCTGATATGAGCAGTGGCGAAGACCAGATAACACATAATAACATTAACAATGTTATTGTCAGTTGAAAAGTGTCCATTTACAATCAGAGCTTTAGTCACAATCTGAGCCTTAATCTGACTCATCCATTTGCATGTTTATGTGAAAAATAAATAGATAAATGATATCAATGATGACACAGGACAATTCTCTTATAAAGGATTTAGCAATTGCCAAATGCAGGTACTGTATGTCAGGCCAATTTATATACACAGCAGGTCAAAGAGTATACCCATTTCTTAATTATTTAGAGAAAGCCATCCACCATGAACAAGTACCTGGAAATACTGGGGAGGGAAAAAGAAATGACGAAGGGCTGAAGAAATGTCCTAGGCCTCTGGCCATTGAGTTGGATGTCAGTTTACACTTTACAAGTTATAAATAAGTTATAAATTGAAAGTTCTGTAGTGAAAGAGTGGAAGTGAAACAAGGGCATGAAAATAAATTTTGCTGGGAACTGGATCAGACCGAATGGATGTTTATTGGTCCTCTGCAGTCTTCTGCCACGTACAGTGAGACACAACCTATAAACTAACACATTTAAAATATTACACCAATATGTTTCAAAACAAAGGCTGTCAGCTTGTTATTACAGATGCCAATTTGATATGTCAATTTGTTCTCGAGAATAAGAACGTGTCGACGGTGTTATTGTCCGAGTCAAGGGTTATGTGAGGGCTTGACATTAGGCTTAATCTTCGAGTTAGCGGGGGTTTAGTTGGTGGAGTTGATTCCAACAAATTCCGTGCAGTTTGTAAATTATTTGTTAGTTTCAGGGCTCCGGGGTAGCTAAGCTAGCGCGAGTCAATGGGGCCAACTTAGCATGCTGATTAAAAAAATACGATACAGACCTACGAACAGATCCAACAAAGTCAGATAAATTCAAATTGCAGATCATTGTTCCAAAATACCCACACAGCCAAAACAATGTCACAAAAAACTGCTGCTATTCATTTCATTCTGCGGGACTATTTTTTTAGATGCGTAATACAACCACAATAGGGACGAGTGCTTCGGCCACCCATGCTGCATTTGAGGAAGGTGGGAAGTCGAACTTATCCTGCTCGGAGGGTACAAGTTGCGACCTCAAAGCGTGCCAAGCGAATGTAAACAGCAAAGATGGCTGATCGCGACAAGTTGTTTTTTATTTTGGCCATCAAAAGACATTTCGACCTGCAGCAAACCAGCGATCAAATAGTGGAGGTGTTACAATTATATTTTTCCAGATCGGAGGTTGGAAAACCTGACTTCCCACCTTCCTCGAATGCAGCATGAGTCTGCTGACTTAACTGATGGCCAGCAACATGGTAAAATGTGCATTTAGAGGCTGTGGACACAGACAGAAGAAATGGGCAGAGGAAAGTTTCCACAAACTCCCTATTAAGAATGATGAACAATACAAACTGGTTACTTGCTGCTGGCTATGACGTAAAAGATCAGAGGTGAAAAAAAACGATGTGATATCACTCTGCCCTGCTCCTCTGCAGAGCTTTTGGATTACAATGTTGCTGTTCATACTGCAATTATTGACATGCAATGGTAAGTTTTAATAAGTTTATCCTGAAAACATAGCCAGCACTATAGATTGCATTGGTCATCAATGATTTTTATGTGTGCATATGTGCTAAATTGGTCCAATTGACTAGCGCTAGCATAGCCACTCCGGAGCCCTGAAACTAACAAATAACTAACAAACTACAAGGAATTTGTTGAAATCAACTCCACGACCCTCGCTAACTCGAACTTTAAGCCTGATGTAAAAAATGTTTAACTTTGAACTTCCCTTTTAAGTGTTTCCCAATTGCCCGGGGCAAGGAAAAAACACTCCCAAGCAAGCTCCTCTCTTTATAGTGCATGCCCAATCAGGCAAGCAAATGATCAGTAGATCCAAAATGAGATTATTGTACAATCTATTTAAGGGACTAAGCAGGATCATTAAAAAAAAATGAAGGACAAGAAATATAATAAATTATCAACAAATCACTTGCAAAGGCTAGTTCCATCCTAATAAGAAAAAGCAATATAGAACATTGCATTTGACATTACTGACTACGCAATGATCAGAGGTGGGTAGTCAGTAACGCATTACATTTACGCTGTTACATTTACTTAGGTAACTTTTTGAGAAAAAATTTACTTTTAAGAGTAGTTTTACTAAACAATACTTTTTACTTTTACTTGAGTAGATTTGTGAAGAAGAAACGCTACTCTTACTCCACTACTTTGGGCTACAATAGTCGTTACATTTTTCCTCTTTATTTTACATATTAGAGTTTACTTTTTTTGCCAGACATGCCAACAATGACTCCACCAGTTTCACTAATGAGATGTCGAAACAATAATCATATGACTTCATTATACCAACTCAAGCTTGCCGATCTATGATCACGCTGGCCTGTTCAATCATGTGCCGTCTTTGAAGCACCGTAAAAAATTAAGTATTTGACATAGAGCACCACAGTCAACATGACTCGAAAGAACGGATTTTAACTTCTCTTCCAGATTTTATCTGGAACCGATTGACCACGGAAAACTGGAGCTATTATCCTTTTGATGTCATGATAGAAAATATGATTTCGCCACGAGAGGGAACTCATGCTCTTTGGACGAATGATGCTTGATTTCTGTAGATTTTTTTTGTCTCACCAGAATTCAATAACTTTTTTGTAATTTATTTGGCTTAATGTGGTTATGTAATAGGTTATAGCACAGTATAATAATTATATATATATATATATATATATATATATATATATATATATATATATATATATATATATATATATATATTATTTTATACTTATAGAAAACTTAACACTTTCTCTTACTTAAATAAAATTTTGGGCTACTCAAGCCACCTCTGGCAATTGATGTGGGACATTAGGAGTGGGAACCTCTTGGTACCTCACGATACGATACAATTTGCGATACAAAGCTCACGACAGCGATGATCTGACGATATGGCGATACAACGATTACCGATACATTGGTCAGGAAATCATTCACTGCCATCCCTCCCACTTCAAACGGATTTAACGTCTATGGCTGGTAGTGGCAGCCAATGGCAGCCAATGAGGTAATCTGGGCCATTTAAGGTCATTTTCCTGTTGATTTTCAGTTACCGTATTTTCCCCCCTATAAGGCGCACCGGATTGTAAGGTGCACCTTCAATAAATGACTAATAATAATAATAATAATAATAATAACTAATAACTAATAATAAACGCTACAGTAGAGGCTGGGGTTATTTTATGCATGCATTAGACGGTGCTGCGCTAAAGGGAATGCCAAACAAACAGCAACACAACAGCAAGGTGAAACATGTAGTGCAACGTTTATATCACATAGTGGAGGGGAACTTTTTTCTTTTCCACACTCACCCTTTTTGTATTAGATGGGTTATAATTTTTCCACTGTTTTGCAATGTATGCACTGCATTTGACCAGGGCATGTATAAAGGCCAAAAACGCCTATTACTATACCTTCGGCTTATGCTGAATTATCAAATATAAAACTATTTACTCAAATTTTGGGGGGAATTTTTTAACTTTTTGGTCCCCGAATGTAGATTTATAATTGGTAAGTGAAGAAAACAAAAGTTTGGACATGAAATTCAAGGTGTCCTAAAAAAAGGAACCAAACCAGGCCATTGTGAACAGTTCTTTCTTTGAAATATAAATGCAATATATAAAAAAAAATAAAATAAAACCAAAAAAAACTTTCGAGAAAATTTAAGGCTTTTAGGTCTCTCTTCCGTTTATTTTGAGTTACAAAACAGGAAGTGACCTGGGAATCACCCAAATGAATAGGCAGTGACTCAAACTCAACAGAAAATGACCTGTATATGCCCTAAAATGAACAGCGAGTGACCTGTAAATGCCCTGAAATTGGACAGAATGACTGTGAATGCTCTGGTTTCAAATGAACGAACGTTCCCAGTCTAAATGGATTGGGCGTCATGCGCCGTCAATGCAGCCTAAAGAGTTAACCGAGATACTATTATGGTGGAAGATTTGGTAGCAACTTGTTCGTTCATTTTTCTTTAAGACATTTACACCTTTTTAAAACGATATCTCGATTCTTGGCAGGAGCATATCGATAACCTTTTGGGATACAAAGTATCACGATATATCACCATTTCGATAGTTTGTCACACCCATATAGGACATATTTCAATAAAACTATTTACTACCATTTATGGGTTAAAATGAACTTCCTTGCCATCTCCTCTTTTATACATTACCTTCTTTTCTTTCATTCTTCTTGAAAAATCAGCTCCAAAAAAGGTAAGCCAACAATTTCTTTTGTTGGTAATGAACATATGTTCATACAGTGGGAAATTAATGCATGTGGTAATGTGACTAAAAGAGATGTAAAGTAACCTAAGTAATCTGCAGCACAATCTAGTGAATGTATAACGCAACCCCAACCAATGTACTACAACTACTGTGCATTATAATGCAGTACGCCGTATATATGAAAACAGTTTTAAAATAGGCCATTCATTGAAGGTGCGCCTTATACTCCGATGCGGCCTACAAGTGCGGAAAGTACGTTATATATGTATTTTTCACTAGCTTGTTCCAATAAATCCCGCACAATTTGCAATCCAGTTCCATAAGAGGCATGACAGGAAGGAAATGTATTGTGTTGTTACTAGGAGCTGCCGTGCAGTCCCAGACTCCGTCCCTGTCCTGTTATATAATGTCTCTAACTCTTTGGATAGCACACAGGATTTAAATGAGAAAAAAAGTGCCTTCCCAAGTTTAAAAGACTGCAATTATAACATATTTTAGCATCAAATTATCAGAATATTAAAGAAAGAAAGAGAATAATCCAAGAAGCAATGTTAAATTATATGACCTGACTGTAAAGTTTCCTTGACAATTACAGCTACAATTTCCAAATAAAATCAAATTCCACAAATTCCACAAGAGACCTAAGAGTAATACAAACTGACGTGCTGGACTTACATGCCATCCACAAGTTATCATTATCAAAAAAGTCTTAACTTTGTTGCAGTGTGATGATAATCTAAAAGAAATCACTTGTGCTGTTATTACTTCATTTTCATGATTTTCTCTCATGAATCTGCCAAATCTGATATCATCTCCACACTCCATAATGTCTGGTTTACCTCCTTTAAAAACACTGATGCTTCAACAAACACAGCGGGAGCAAGCAGCTAGCAGGTATAAAACCATAGAGCGAGTGAACCTATGAAATCACAAAAAGGCAACGATAAATAGAGGAGGAACAAAAGACCTCAAATTTGTGTCAAAGGTTATGGCATGAATTCATTGAAAAGAGAGCTGGTTCATACGCATCTTCAATAGACATTCCAGTAGAATTGTGTCACAACCAAAGCATACAAACACTCACGTGCCAAAAAGAGCTCACAAACACTGACAGATGAAATTCAAAACTAAGAACTCTCTCCTAAACTGCATGTAAGATCAAACATAAATGAGTAGAACAAAATGTCCTCCTTGGTAGGTCATACTAAAAATACAGTTTCCTCAAAGACAGAATTTTCTCAGAAACACATTTTGGCCCCATCAAAACACTCACTAAAAAGAAACTGACAAGTTTATGAATTATCAATGATGGGTCCAAAACAGTTACCTTGCTGGAAAGGAAAACATTATTATTAAGTTTGGACTCAAAAGATGTAGTTGAATTACTGCATATCATTCTTAGTTAAATTTCTTTCTTCTTTTTTCTAGGGCTGTCAAATTTATCGCGTTAACGGGCGGGAATTATTTTCTTTTATTCATTCATTCATTCATTCATTTTCCATGCCGCTTTTTCCTCACGAGGGTCGTGTTAAAATATTTAACGCATTTAAACGCCACTAAATGAGCCACTAAAGTATTGCCACAAACAGACGACAATGGCGCCGTTTTTTGTTCATTGAAAGCTAAGAGGCAGAGAAAAACGAGTGGACACAGGCATTCATCGGGGCCGCGCAATTTATTGGCATAAGCGTTGGCATTTCTTTCACAACAATCATAACCATTGTGGCGAGTGGCGTGGGGAAGAATTACTGGAGATGATATTTTCTTAACACACTTCATTGAACACAACGCAGAACATATACCTTTTGCAGTCACCAATAACAGTCATGGTTGCCCAACTTCCCATCATGCATTTGGGCAGAACAGTTACGTTGCTACAGTATCATTTACTGAAAGCACAACAAAAATAATATTCCTATCTCTCAAAAAAAAAAAAATAATGTTCACAAAAAGAAAATCGCTCAATGCAAAGAGAACTGGCATTCCCAATCAAAATACCTAAGCAAAATACACATAAAACCTACTCAGACTTTGGTCAAACTCTATTCAAACATTTTGTTAAGCTCAACAAATACACTAAAAGGCAATATTTAGTCACAATATACAAGCTATCAGAGGTCTCGTACGTTGTGAAGTCAACACTCAAATGAATGTATGGTACAATGAACCCGGAAACTACGGCATCAGTCGAGGGGCAAAACGCACTAGAAAAACTTGGCTAGATCTCTAATTAATTTAAAACTCGACCATGACACCTTGTGGTGTATTTCAATCACTACCGTACGTAGTCAAAGACACTGTGGAAGAACGGCTGTGACGTCCCGCTCGGCGACGTCAACAATGGCGAGCTATTAGTTTATTTTTTGATTGAAAATTTTACAAATTTTATGAAAACGAAAACATACAGAAGGGTTTTAATATAAAATTACTATACCTTGTACTCAAATTTATCTTTTAAGAACTACAAGTCTTCCTATTCGTGGATCCTTTTAACAGAAAGAATGACAATAATGTTAATGCCATCTATAATAATAATAAACAAATACAGTAAAAATATGGCATATTTTAGAGATGGTTTGAATTGCGATTAATTACGATAATTAATTTTTAGGCTGTGATTAACTCGATTAAAAATTTTAATCGTTTGATAGCCTTACTTTTTTCACAATGCGAAGCAGCTTCTACCTTGTTGACTCAGTAACACCGTATGTTTGTTTACGGAACCAAAGTTCATGACATTAATATCTCTCTTCCATGCTAGATCATACTAAAAATTTAGTTCGTCTCAAAGATAGAATTTTCTCAGAAATACATACATTTTGTCCAATCAAAACAGACTCACTAAGAAGAAAGTGACGTTTATGAATGATGAATGATGAATCCAAAATAGTTACCCTGATGCAGAGGAAAAACATTAGGCCTGGACTAGAGCAGGGCGTTAAACCGAAAATTTACCGGCACCAAAATTCTTCACGATTACCAGCGTAATTTTGACCATGACGGTAAATTCGGTAATTTAATAAAACAAGAAAATATAGTCTTTTCATCCCGCTTTGACTCTGTGTTGTTCATCAATGTTCATTCCCCTTTAAGAAAGCAGAAAGTGTGCTTACGTATGGAGTCACGTGGTTATCAGGAAGCCAAACAAACAAGAGCCCTGTGGCTAACGCTAGCGGCTAACGCTACAAGCAAACGTGATGGAGTGTGGCTTAAGGGAGGTTCGCCAAACTTTCACAAATAGACTCTTGGCGGCATCCAGACAGGCTTTCACCCGCTGTCCTCCATTGTTCTCACGATTTCCAAAGAGGATGCTTTCAATGCTTTCTACTAGTAGCCAAGCCACAGGCTAACGCTAGTGGCTAACACTAGCGGCTAACGCTACAAATAAACCTGATGAGTCGGATAGCGGCTTTAACCTTGGCGAAACAGCTGAACTTAATGAGTGGATTGGACACGGACTGCATTTAGCAATTAGTATGTCACGTTATTGTGTATCTCTGTCTATGTGTGATTTCTGATGGCTGTTGTGATAGTAAAGCATTCAGCATAAAGTACAATCCAACAGTAAAAATTTTAATATGACTGTTTAATGGCCCCAGCTATTTTTCTTTATGTGCTTAATTCTGTGTCATTAGATCAATGCAGCTTTAATGTGTGTGTGTCTGTGTGGGGGTTCATGTGTGCTTGCATGTTTTAAAGAATGCACTGGGGGGAAAAAAACTGAAACCTTGAAGTAAACACTTGTGTTAAGTAAATATGTCAGAGCAGCCATTAACAAAAAGTTGTCTTTTTGAAGTGTACTGTTCAAGTTGTAAGTCATTTGCATTACAATGACATGTTTGCACAGGCATATTGATTTTGACAGTGTACATTGTTCAAGCCATACAAGCTGTTATAAATGTTCATACTTGAATTCTTATTGTTTACAATAAATTTTTGTATACTTAATGTTTAGACTGCATGTACGATTGTTAAACATATTGAATTGAAAGCTGTTAAATAAATCAACAAGAAATGGTTAATCTGTATTTCATGCATTGATTCAGATTTTCAAATTATATAACAGTCCGCTTGGGCGAATTTATCGTCCTTTATCGTTATCAAGGTAAATCTGCTCAATTTACCGCGATACGTGCTTAAGGCCATATCGCCCAGCCCCAGCTTGGACACAAAAGATGTACTTGAATTACTGCATATCATTCTTAGTTTAATTTCTTTGTTTAATTCCTCACAGCAGCTTCTACCTTATCGACTCAGTAGCACCAGATGTTTGTTCATGGAACCTAGGTTCGCAACATGAACATCTCTAGATGAGTTAGAGAGTAAAAAAAAATTCCACAGGGTCAAGAGCATTTGCTATTCGGGCTCCAATACTCTGGAACCCCTAACTCTTGAAATTAGAACAGCTACCTAAGTAGAAATTAGAGCTCGACTGATATGGGTTTTTCAGGACCAGTACCGATTATTAACAGTTAGAAGGGTCAACAACCGATTTTTGGAGCCGACATTCATTTGCAGTATAACTGTAAAAATTGGCCTAAAAAAATTGAATAATACAAACACTCAACTTTATTGAAATGCCTAACGCATGTTTACGGAATCACACACATAGAAATTAATAGCTCCAGAAGTGCCTGGATTTCCTAGCCTCAGAAACATCTCTTATAAAGTTGAATAAAAGGTTGTGGGTTCGATTCTCCGCCCGGATGACCTTGTCTAAGTATTCTTGAGCAAGATACTAAACCCCACGTTGCTCCTGGTGCTGCGTCACCAGTAGGTAGATGAGGATATACTGTGAAGCGCTTTGAAGGCCTTAAAAAGGTGGAAAGGAGCAATACAAGTGAAACTCCATTTACCATTACCATTTAACCAATCAGAGGACGAGGTGAATACTAGAGTGGCAGACAGCAGGCAGGAGACAGAGGCGCGGGTGAATCTGAGCCTATATAACGAAGTTATAAATTGACTTTTTCATATGAACCTGTCGGATTAAAAAAAGGCAATATTCATCAAATTTCCAAAGATTGGCGCCGATAATCGGTCTATCTCTAGCAGAAATGTTTAAATCTTGACTTACGACGACAGTCTAGCATTTACCGTAATGTCCGAACAATAGAGCACATCTGACTACAAAACACACAGCCGAAATTTCCCTCTTGTTTTTCACTCTCAGCGCAAAGTGCACTCTCTCACAAAGAAAAACCAAGTACTTCCAGTTTTACGGTGTTCAATGCAAAGTGTGAAACAATGGCACGCCCTCAGAAGTCACAAGACTAGGGATGTCCTCGATCTGATCACGTGATCTGAAATTGGGCCGATCGGGCCATTTTTCAGATTGGAATCGGGTGAAAAGGATCGGGTTTTAAATTTAAATGTTATTTATTTATTTTTAAGTCTAAAGAGTAACCAAATAATCCATAAATATATAAAATAATACATGTATATGTTTTATACTACGGATGAGGAAGTACTATAAACAGCACAGTATTGTAACCTGTTTGGAACTTTTGTTCAAAAAAAAAAATAAATAAATAAAATAAAGACTTTTTTCAGTATCGGATTGGGATTCGGTACTGGCAGAATCTCAAATTCAGGTGACCCGGACTTGGGTGCAAAAATATGCCATTGGGACATTGTGTCAAAATAAAAGCATTGATTCTGGGAAGTATGAATGAACTTTAAACTATACCTGACAGGCAAACACCTTTATGTCCAGCCCGCGGGCCGTGCATTCGACCCCGTTGCTTTAGTGATACATGCCACTGTCTTTAAGGCAAAGGATTTCATTCTCACTGAGTACACTAATTCCCAACCACTGTAGTTTCTAAAGACAGAAATGGATGGGTTATATTTAAGGCGGGCATTCAACGTAAATAAGAAAAAAAATAATGAATTGTGCATCAAGCAAATGACTTGTTGTATCAACCAATGACTGAGATTTTCTTTAATCAGTCTCCAATTAAGATGCACAGGACCCCCTTATCAATTTCATTGGCATTCTGGATGATAAACTACAAAATCCTTAATAAAATGACTTTTTTCTTATTGTTTTAGGTATCTGTCACAGCCATCCATAATCGGTACTGCTTATCTGTCACAGATTACTGTAATTTGACACCGATTTTCTTTATTGAAATAATGCACCACTTTTCATACAATCCGGGTTTAGTTAGACTTTTTGGAATGGGATATATCAAAAAAAAAAAAAAAAGTTCTATTGTACATTTTACATACAGGTTAAACTTTTTTTCCAGAAAAAAAATTGTCATGAGCATGAAAACTATATCACTATTTTTGTTGGTCAGCTAAGCTTAAAGGAAGCCACAACTCTACGCCACAAGACCAGTCTCCACTTTAGAGGCTTCACCATGTGGCTTGGAGTAGTAGGAACTGTAATTAATATCTGGGACCAAGGTCATACTAGAAAGGGCCCAACAGCAACAGCAGAGATTAATTTTGAGATTGTGTTTTTTTGTTCGAAAGTACTGACTAAAAACTACTGAGCTCTGCTTTTACGGATTATGACCAGGGATAAACTACATAAAAAGAAGCCGAGTGGAGAAGAAATGTCCCATTGTAGGCCCCTCAAACTTGGTTCAATATCAAAAGCTGGCTCTTTCTGCCTCTCTCACACAAACACACACACACGCACATACCAAGAAAAGTATGGCTTCAGAGTCAGAGTTGGCAAGCCATGCTCCAGTCCTTGGAGAAGCTCTCACTCTAATTTTGAATTGATTACCGAGGGCCCACATGTGTGCAACTAGTGAAATATATGGTAAGTGCAGAGATCCAAATATGAAGGCTCTGGAGTACTAGGCGCATTTGATTATGTGTTTATAAGTGCGTTCCGAACCTTTAGGTCTGTTAACATATGTCAAATGCATTTTTTTTGCATGCAATGAGTTGAGTATGTGGTCCATATGGAGCCAGCGCGTGTACACATACCGTATACAGAATGTCTATGTGTTTTTTGGCTAGATCTGGAGAAGTGATTGGACTGCCAGTAAGAGCTGTCTGCAGGCTATCAAGTGAAGTTGAAGAGAAACTAAAATCAGAACCTCTCTAAAAATTGATTCAGGAGTCAAGAGAAATTTTAGCAGTGGGGAAAAGTAACTTAGCGATGCCAAATATTTCATTTGTGCCAAAAGAAAAAAATGTTGGCTCACTCTAAAACGAATTATTGGTATGTTGAAAAAGTGGCAAATCACATGCTAGGTAATTGACAATTCTAAATCACAGGTGTCAAACTCAAAGCCCGCAGGGCAGGTTCGGCCCACCGCATTACTTTATGTGACTGTGAAAGGCAAGCATGTGCATTGACTTCATGTTTCTTGCTCTACCACCAAAATGTGAGGTTGTCACCATTTCCTCAATAAAACTGAGATATTACCAGGATTGGTTATGAGAGGTCCTCTTTCACGTACTTCTAAATTCAGAACCATTGTTTTTTCCTTGGTTTGCTCATTTACGGCCACAAATGTTAATTTTGGTTAGAGGTGCACGATAATTATCGATCCGATAATAGGAATTATGACGTCATCCCAATAAATCTGATAACATAATGTATTATCGGCCCTATTAATAATCTTTTTGGCATGGTGTCGGATTGGGATGTGTGCGTTTTGTTTCCACTCCTGTTTTTCCAGTATGCAAAGCTTTATTACTGTCTTTCGTTTGTTTATTATAATAATGTTCATGTCATCATGAAAATTCTGGTTCGGTCAAAAGCAAATCTATGCTGAATCAACAGTTAGTATTTTTGACCTACAGGTGTTCAAAAACTCAGGTGAATATACATTGAAAAATTATTAGGGCTGTCAAACGATTAAAATTTTCAATCGAGTTAATTACAGCTTAAAAATTAATTAATCGTAATTAATCGCAATTCAAACCATCTATAAAATATGCCATATTTTTCTGTAAATTATTGTTAGAATGGAAAGATAAGACACAAGATGGATATATACATTCAACATATGGTACATAAGGACTGTATTTGTTTATCATAACAATAAATCAACAAGATGGCATTAACATTATTAACATTCTGTTTAAGCGATCCATGGATAGAAAGACTTGTAGTTCTTAAAAGATAAATGTTAGTACAACTTATAGAAATGTTATATTAAAACCCCTCTTAATGTTTTCGTTTTAATAAAATTTGTAAAATGTTCAATCAAAAAATAAACTAGTAGCCCGCCATTGTTGATGTCAATAATTACTTATACAATGCTCATGGGTGCTGAAGCCTATAAAATCAGTCGCACCCAAGCGCCAGCAGAGGGCGGCAAAACTCCATAAAACACAACAAGTGAGCGTTTCACTGTACTGTCATTTAAATCTGTCTGAGCGGAGCATCTGCGTTAAATGCGTCAAATATTTTTATGTGATTAATTAGAAAAATTAATTAACGCCCGTTAACGCGATAATTTTGACAGCCCTAAAAATTATATATATATTATTGGTTATCGTATCGGTATCGGCCTTGAGGAGCAGGAAGTTATCGATCTCGGTATCAGTTTCAAAAAATGGATATCGTGCACCCCTAATTTTGGTGTATTTCTCAATGGAACCTCTACTAAGTGACCTAATTTCTTAAATTGCAAAAATCACAAATTTTAGTGGAAAGTAAAGTGTCCCACCGAAAAACTAAGGGTCCACATTAAGTACGATGCCACGAGATGCTTTCACATATTTATCTCCTCAGTACATCTTGCAAAACTGCATTCATTGTGAGAATTAGGTCCAGACTGTTGTTTTTTTTTTTTTTTTTTTTTTTTTTTTGCAGATGGTGATCTTAAAGAGTGTCCAAGTAGATGAAGATACAATGTGGAAACTGATGGATGATGTAGGAAACTGGAATACATGGTTCCCATTTTTTTACTCAATAAGAACAAGAAATTGATGCACTTTGAAACTAGAAGGTGAACTGTTTTAGTGTTTATATGAATCGACTTACAATGCAAGTGCAAAGAGTTCTTCAGGTCTGTCACCCATGTTATTATTCTATCCTCATCTTTACATCAGTGAACGTCTTTTTACACTTTTATGGCAGTTGAGAAAGTTTAAAAAGTGATCTGTGCAAAGTTTGTATGACATGAATCCTCAACAAAGCAGATATGGGATGAACTATTTCATATAAGAAACTTTTCAGTCAACCATGATCCTGGAATGGACTGTGCTCAATATTGGCGGTTCAAATCTAACATTAATTTGATATATATATATATTTTTTTTTAAGTGTGAATTAGACAAATGACTTGATTTGGGAAGGACTTATTAAACAAATAGGCACAGTTTATTTTAACTAATCTATTCAGATTAGGATTTACACGGTGGAAAAAACACCACATACCGAATATATTTCTTGGTTATTAGGGGAATCAAATTCCCTCCCAAAAATGGACAAAGAGATTACATTTCAGATACCTCGCCTGATTAGGCCAGAAAGATTGAGAATAAGAAAAAGGTCAATGTCACAGCAGCTCAAGTAACAACGCACAGTAAATCAGGACCATATTAAGACTGTCTTAAAGGCTTGTAGTGTTAAATCTACTAGCCTAAGCTTCTGTACAAGTGAAATCCATGCTATTTATTTATTTATCTATCTATTTGATAGGGACAGTGCACATTATGAACATCTATTTAGACACACAAAACATCCAAAATGAGAAAATGTCAAACCTGTCAAAATGCATTTTTTTAAATATTATAATTTGTCTCTTTAAGAACTTTAAGAACAGTTGAAAAGCGGCATCTCCTTACATGATATATCCTTACACAACATGTCTTTTCTAATTGGATTGACATTCAAGAGGAGGGCACAAATTGCTGCTTATTTTAAGCAAAATACCTTTACTCTACAATTCCCAAGAAACCCCCAGGCCTGGTCTTTGCTGGGTCTGTTTGCATTCCAGTTGGGCTCTATTTAAAGCCTCGATCACCTCACTGGTAACAGGAATGCACATCTGCAGTCTTGAGACCAATGTCTGCAACTTTATTCTGTCTCTAGTGGCAATCACTGCATGTAAACAGGTAAGATGCTTTGTAAAGTTTTAGGTTGTGTGGCATACATGTATAGTAAACCAGACAACTGAGAGTTGTAATCTCTTACTGGGGGGGGGGGGACAAATGAACTGCACCCGTGCGTAAAAGTAAACCCCAAAAAGAAATAACAAGATCACAAATCTTGATAGCATCATTAACTGTGATAATAAACAATTCGTTTGATTGAATATTTTTGGGGCACCCCTACTACACAATATTCGATCATTGAGCTAAAACACAAAATACTAGGATGTATACAACTACTGTACATGTTGAGGTTTGTCGACACACAGGCTAATAGCATGACACATCGGGGACAAACACTGGAGTAATTTCCCCCCTGTCCAGGGGCGGACTGGTAATCTGTGGGTTCTGGAGGATCACAGAACGGCCGGTGCCCTGGACGGCCGGCGGCCGCCATTCATTATGCATCAATGTTTTTATCCCCCCTATCCTCTGATTATCTACAGTTCGCATCCAATCCGACAGGTGGCAGCAATGCGCCTGGTTTTTCACCGCTAATCTGATAGACTAGGAACGACGAAAGCACAGAGTAGCCTTCATTGGTTCCTTCCTTGTGGAAGCAAAATAGCGACGAGTGTTAATGCACAATATGGATGGTGGTGGCAAAAAAACTGAAAAGAGCAGGGTGGCGCAGAGAAGGTTAGAGAGAAAAAATTAAAGAAACTGGAGAGTGAAGCATTAAAATGTCATAAATCGACAAATATTTTCGCAAGCAGCAGTCTGGCTGCAACGGCCACGTCGGGTAACAACAGCTCAGCTCCCGGCGATGGTGAGAGGGAGCTGCAGCCGCTCTGACGTGCAGACGGTGCTGGGAGAGAGAAAAGAAGAGGGAGGGGGCAACGATAAACTGTTGGAAGTTCCCCAGACAAGCGCAGGGCAAGTAAATTGGGATGAAGAGGGTTACTTGCTCTGTAAACTGGCAATTGTTATCCATCAGGTAGCTACATTTTAAATCAAATAAATGACAATTAAAGGGTTCGTGCCAGCTAGTCGATGTACCCGTTTGCAATCGTGTCAAGTTACAGTATGCTAGTCCTACTATCCCTCTCCTAAGAAAAAATATTTTAGCCGTAAAACAATGTATGCACACGCAGCATAGCAATATTAATTCAGAAGAAATATAACAAAATATTAATAAAATGAATGGTTTTACTTTAAAGTTTAGGTAGTTAAATTGATGTTATATACATTATTAATCATTTATATATCGTTTTGTTTTCTGGTTAATACTTTCCAATGAAGTTTATGTATACAGGATTTGTCTTGAAATGTGTATTGTATTTTCATTGAAATTTATTATTTGTATGGCAAGATTAATTATGGCAGGGGTCTCCAAACCGGTCCTCAAGGGCCGCTGTGGGGCCTGGTTTTTGTTTTAACCGATCGAGTACCGACAGTTTAACCAATGAAGTTTCTGCTAAAACAAGCAGCACCTGACTGCAATCAACTGATTACACTTGTAAGACACCAGATTGGTGCAGAGGTTTTGTCTTGTTTTGTTGGAATGAAATCCTGCGCCCGCCGCAGCCCTATGTGGAATAGTTTGGAGACCACTGAATTATGGCATAAACAATGAAGTCATTTTATAGACAGAGATCTATAGAGATATATTATAATCAATTGGATACGTAAAACTTGCTTTGAAAAATAAATTCTTTCATTTGTTTATTCAGGTTGATCATAGAGCTAGTACAGAAAATGAATCCAACTCCAGTTCAGCCTTGCAGTACTTTGAGCGCCCGTAGTCAGACAGTCACAGTCTAGACACATTTTCTTCATTTTTCTCTCAAAGTGCACGAAATTGGTGCATTTTACAATAAAATGTAAAAAAAAAAAAAAAATTCTCCCGGGAGGGGCATGTTCCCGGACCCCCCTATGGGGTCTGTGTTTCCCTTCGTATAGCGATTCTTATGGGCTGGGCTGAGTCAAAGTCCAGGGCTGCTTTTTAGTCCCAGTCCGCCCCTGCCCCTGTCCCGAATTCCGAATAGTGAGCCGGATAAACTTTCTGCCAACAGCACGCGCAGCCACCCGTTTGCCAAATTCCCGCCTCTCACTCTCGCTTCATTTGATCGGCTCAAAATGAAAAAAAAACTCACCTTGGAAAATCTCCCCACGGGTCAAACGGACATTATTATGTTGTCCCCTTCCATGTTTGTTGCTTTCTGTAGGTGTTCTTCGGCTTCCCGGAGAGAAGAGAGGTGAGTTACCAGAGGGAGACAGCGAGCGATTCGGACAAGGAGGAGGAGGAGGGCGGAAGGGGAGAGGAGGCCGGTCAACATTGCAGGAATATCATTGGATAAAAGAGTCGTCAATCATTGCATGAATGGGCGGAGTGTGCCTGTAAAGAGATTATATTGAGTCTGAGAAAAACAGCTCTAAAGAGTCAACAGTACAGCACAGATCTGAGAAGAGTGGCATTAAAGGACAGAACAACAAACAGGATGTTGTTGATGTTTGTTCAAAACGTCAACTGTCTTACTGCTGAATTCAAACGCTGCAAATAAAATGTCAAAGTGGACTATTGGATAAACATAAGGTGTCCAAACGTCCTCTTTTGCCCGGACATATCCACTTTTTACATCTTGTCCGGGGCGTCCGGCGGGGTTGTATAAATTCATTAAAATGTCCGGTTTTCATTATTTTCATGGGACCAATAAACGTGTGTTGAAATTGACTGACGGTTTGCACAGAATACTACTGTACTCTGAGAGCCTAGGCAGTCGGTCCAGTTGTTAAGACTTTTATTATGGTTAATACGTAAATAATCAAATGCTCATGTACCCAAAAAAGTAATTAAATTAAAAAAAATACTCTACTTTGGATATAAATTTGCACGTGTGTGCGCAGTCACACAATGGCTGCCCAAACAAACCTTCATCACGCCAGGAGCTAACAAGCCATCAATATGTACACTTGCTAAATTTACCTTTTGGCAACTGTTGACTAGTGTTGTTAACTCATTTGCTCCCAAAAACGTATAAATACGTTCTATTTTTAAGTGTTTGAGTGTCCCAAAAACGTATTTATGTGTCTTTTACGTTTTTTGTTGTTGTTGTTTTTTTTCGCGAGAGACATCTCTAGGTTCTCATGCAACTTTGCTCCAAAGCACAACGCCCAAAATTAATTTTAAAGCGATAAAACTGGCCACTGCAGTGCAGTAGCGCATTTGGTATGAACTCATATCTGACCATGAAGGGAAATGACTGCAGAGAAATAGTCAGGAAACGGAAGTTGAAAGAAATAAGGAGCGTCAGAAAAATGTGAAGAATGATGCAAAACACAAGGCACATGCCCCACACAAGTTCCCAAGGTGAATTCTGTTATGAGGTAGTGGTCACTACTCTTACATTCAGCTAACTAAGTTACTAACTCAAATACTTTTTGGGAGAAGTAATTTGTAACTGTAATTAATTACTTTTTTAAAGTAAGGTTAACAACACTTCTGTTGAGTTCTGTTGGACCTTTGTACTGGTGTGATCTGTAAAATCTCATTTGGTGTCGCATCGTTGCGCTGCTGATAACTGTAAACCTTTATAACAATGTTTCATTTTTGCCTCGGCTACCAGTGCTCGCTGATAAGGTAGCTGTCAGTGAGCTTAGCCGCGGTAGGCATTATGGGAAATGGAGTTTGTAACTGCTGCATTCGGAAATATGCTGTTTGAATTGTTTGTCAGTTTATTTCGGTGATTGTTTTTGTGCAATCTAGAACATTGAATTGAAGATATTTAGCTATTAGTTTTTGAACAACCTCTGTGTAATGATGACTGAATGATGACGCTGCTGACTGTGATTATATGGAGGTAGATTTGTGTCTTCTTATTCAATCCGAAAAAAAAGTTGCTTCAATCAAAAAAAAAAAACTGTTCAGTCAAAGAAAAAAAAGTCTTTGAATGCAAAAATTAAACTCAATTTTCCTATCCAGATTGAGGAGGTACACCTTATAATATATTAAAAAGATAAAGCATCGTTGAGTGAACTTCGAATCAAATGTAAGTATCTCGAGGCCAGGCCAAGTGTCCTCTTTTTTGGATATCAAAATATGGTCACCCTAACATGAGAGAACATGAGAAGTGTTGTTGTTCATATTGTCTCACCTCTCATTGAATACATGTGTACAGTCTGTTTACAAGCATGTTAATGTATAATCCAAATTTATTCTTCATTAGTGTCATGAATCAAATTACAGTTCTGTTGAAGGGTAATAAAAGTAGATAAATCATTTACCCGTTGGCACAATTGTGTTGCATCATTTAAAATAGATTCTCATCTGTTACATGAGTCATTGTCTATATGCGGACCCAAGATTGTTTCACTTACCGATACAGGATACTGACCCATTACTATATTTATCAGTTACAGAATGTGAAAACGTAATCACAACAAAACCATTAATGTTTCCACCAACTAATGCAAAATTACATAAATGTCATTAATAGAATGTTCTCCAAACAATAGGTCTGTAGGATAAAAAAAAAAAAACATTGCTCTCAATCTAATGCAGTCAACAAAACTCAAACCGTGACCTCTAAATTACGCGACACTGTTTTCATTGGGGAGTTGGAGAGCAATTTGCAAATTGAAAAAGTAAAAGCATTTGTATCAATACCACTTATGACAAGAACATTACATTTGTGACTCATAGTGTACCTAACCTAACCGTGTGTAACCCCAAAAGCTGTTTAACATTACACAACGAATAAACTCTTTGTGTGTGTGCGGGGGAAGGGGGGGTGTTCTGTAAATCTAACCTCTACATAAAATAACATCAGAGAAGTGCTCAGATGATCAGCTACGTACACACATAGCAGCTAGGTGATGCAATAGCACCTGACCGTTTGCCTTGTTGGAATAAAAAGTTTCAATTTTGCCTCGTTGGAAAAAAAATCCCTTTATGCTGCGGACCATTGTCACACTATTTTTTCATCATTATTTTTGTCATTCATTCATTACCCGTACCGCTATTTTTATAATCTAATTTAAGTTAATGTTGAATCCCAGAAGAAAAAAGGTGATGACAAACGTTCATCAGTATAATGTCAATGTTTTATTATGAAAGCTTCCTGACCTAATCTCTGTGTAGAAAAACATTTTACTGAAGGAGAAATGTGTATGTTAACGTTTATAATTAAAACTAGGGCTGTCAAAATTATCGCGTTAACGCACGGTAATTAATTTTTTAAATTAATCACGTTAAAATATTTGACGCAATTAACGCACATGTCCCGCTCAGACAGTATTCTGCCTTTTGGTAAGTTTTACAGCAAGGTTTTTTGTGCTGTCTAACAGCGAACTCTTGTGGTCGCTTTGCGACATGGTTTATTGCTTTCTTGCCAGTTCAATATGGCTGCACGACGTCTTGGGCTGACGCCTACGTTGTAATGTTGTGCTTATATGATCCTTGGACAAGATTTGTCCGTAAGTATAGTTGTTGTAAAGAATGTACATATTATGTTAGTAAGCGAAATGTTATATTTTTTGTATGAGACGCTTTTTATTTCTGTTTAGTGAACCTGTATAGCGTGCTAAGCTAACGTTGTTGCTAATGCAATGCTTGTGTACTTTTTTTTTGTAGTTTCACTACGGTCTAAAGAGGACAATGGTTTGAGGCCATTTTATTAATAAATCAGATGAAAAAGGAAGAAGTCTGATTATTAAGGCGTCGTTCACTAGCTGTCTAGCTTTGGAAAAAGTAGACACTTCGGAGTGAGGACAGCATAGACAGATTTAAATGACAGTAGAGTGAAATGCCCACTACAGTCCTTATGTACCGTATGTTAAATGTATATATCCATCTTGTGTCTTATCTTTCCATTCCAACAAATTATTTTACAGAATATATATATAATTTACAGAAAAATATGGAAATATTTTATAGATGGTTTGAATTGCGATTAATTGTGATTAATTACGATTAATTAAATTTTAAGCTGTAATTAACTCGATTAAAAATTTTAATCGTTTGACAGCCCTAATTAAAACAATTGAGTTTATATTAATTTCTTATATAAAAGCGAGTTGTCAAATGGGCTGTTTTCATGGTGACGGTGCGACACCAAGACGCAACAATTTATTTTGGAATGGCTTGGCCTTTATGTGGTGATGACGAAAACGGAAGGCGAAGACGCAAACCTTTGATTCCTCTAGGGCCTAGCATGAATACTACATCGTTTTAACAGGGAATCGCGACATCGTTTGAATGGAGAAGTAATCAAGATGAAACCATGTAAATATAAACATATAGGAGGCATCTACATGATGACACTCCAGAATACGACTTGCCTGGAACGGCCAGACTGTTCCCCCAGTGTTTTTCAAACACTGAGAGAATATTCTGGGACCTAGCTCATTAACGGACTTTCGAGCAAGTACAAAATCAATCGACAAATCAGATTCATTTATTTGCGTGACGTGTTCTTAACGAGGAACGTCACTCTTCCGCGTCGGAAGTCGTCTCCACAACAACACAGATGGCGAACAGGAGAGCCAAGAATATGTTCCAATCCACGGTAAAATCAGTTTTAAATTACCAAAAACACATCGACACAAGTCATTGACAACAGTCTGTCTCGCGCTAGCCATGTTGAATAAACTCCGCTCTCCTCGTATGTTTACTTCCGCGCGCAAGTCCCTCATCCCGCCCGTCGCTGATTGGTCCACTCCGCTGTCTGTTTGCTGTGGCTTGCTCCGCCCTGGAAATTTTATCCGCTTAATGGTGGCCAGACTCAATAGCTGGAACAGCTGGAGTACCAGGCTAGAATACGACATATTTCAAGTTTGCATTTACATGGTTTCGTCTAGGTTTCGTCTCCATTTTTTCCTCTTTATTTTATCGAGAAGATAAAAGAAAGAGGAAAACATTTGTTTTTACAGTTTTTACAGTTTTACTCACGTTTTTTTTTCAATATAATTAATCCCCATTTCTTGTATGTATGCTGTTCTTCACAAGTTTAAATGATTGTATAACATTGGTTGTCGATAAAAAAAATAAAAAAAAAATCTTTAAAATAAAATAATTTCAAATTTAAAATATTATAAAAACAGTCAATTAAAGCCACCGTTCCACCATGTTTGCTGTTTTGATTGTTTACTAGCAGTGACTATGCATGCCCAAAGTGACGTGTGCGAGTGCTGATTTCAACGGAGGGAGAACGTTCCATTCATATATGGTTGCGAAGCAGTCCCCACAATCGAATCCTTCTGTGTTGGAGGCCGGAATCAAAAGTTTGTGTCATCGGCTTCCGTTTTCGCCGTCACCATGTAAAGGCGGGGCCATTCCGCAACACAATTGTTGCTTCTTGGTGGCACAGTGTCACCATGTAAACGGCACAGAAACTTGTAGTATTCTAGGAGCGTCACCATGTACAGTAAACGGCCCCGAAGATAAATAAATGCATCCCCTTACTGCTTTGTACAAGCCCTGATGGTGTCCCACTTTGTAGCATGAATTTGCATGAAAATAAATAATGCTTGTGTATATTTAATTTCTAATTTAAAACTAACTGGGCCTCAACTCGGTTGAAATCCAAGTACCGTATCTGGATTGCAGCTTTTCTCTAGCCATCGTTGATCAGGAGAATTGCTTTGTTGTGGACACCATGCAACACCCTCTTTACTTGTTTTTCTGATTACCACATGAGCTGTGGTATCAGAAAAGTGCCTGCCAGAACCTTACAATTCATTTGAAATTTGACTCCCTTTGTCACATTCTTGTGCACCAAATATTGGAAACATACATTCTGTCATTTTTGGGCTATAAGACGCAGCTAACTATAAGCTGCTGGTGTCGAGATTGTTTTGCGAATTGTGAGATAGTTATATATAAATACATTAATTTTATCAAGCTGTAAAAATCCTTACATAAGCCACACTCGACTTGAAATAGCAGGGTTCAAAACCGAGGGGAAAAGTAGTGGTAGTCCGAAAATTACATTTACGGGTATATACATTATACAGTATGTATATGACTGTTAATCTTTTTGTAGTATATTTCCATTTAAAAGGGGATTTGAAAACAAAGCAAAAACTATTTTATGATTCTGTTGTATAGTACTACTTCACACATGCACACATGCACGCACACCTCCCACCCCAGCATATTGTTTTGGGTCGTCGACAGGGTTTGTGAATGTTCATGCTCCACAGTTCTTGGCTCATTTACAAAGCAGTGCTAATAAGATGTACTGAGTATGTTACTGCTGCATTCAACTAAAAGGGTTGTTGCTTCATTTGTGGGAACCATTTAAATTTGATGTAATACTGTTTAATTGATGAGTGGATGAGTCACAGTCTGTCTCATGAAAAAAATGTGAAAAAGACAATCTAAAGTCAAATAGTTTTAATTACGTATTGGCAATAAAAGTAGGACGTGATGAATAGAGTATTTGCAAGAACTATAATGATCTAAACTCATCACATTTATCAAATATGTTTGGATTCATTCAGGCGTGTGCATAACATTTTAACATAAAATATGTTCAAACCTACGGAAGCAGATTGCATTCTCATGAAAAATAAAAAAGAAATGGGGGACGGTTTTTTGAACAGATTTTTTTTCCCAACTCTCCGTATTTCTGAGTACTGTAATTTATTTTTGGGGCTGTTTTTTGAATCTTTTTTTTTTTTTTTTTTTCAGCTGTCCGTTTTTCTGCGTAATTTCTTATGGAGGTCGATTTTTGAATTAATTTGTTTTCCAACTTTGTATTTCAAAATTGTTTCTTTTTTGGGTTGTTTGTTTTTAATTAACTTTTTTCTTGGTAGCCGTTAGAATTAGCAAGCACAGGGAAAAAAAATATTTATTTGAAAAAAGGCCATTTGAAGGTGTCGCGAGAGGTGTCTTCCAGTATTGAACTTGCAGGATGCAGTTCGCGCGAGACATCCAAGTGCTTGAATTTTGAATAAATATTTTTTCCTCGGTAGCCAAGCTCAGGAAAAAAAAAAGCTCAGGAAAAAAATAAAAAATTCAAAAAACAAACCCAAAAACAAATTGTTTTGAAAAACAAAGTTGGAAAAACATTAATTACAAAAACAAACCCGGAAATAAATTATTTTGAAAAACAAGGTTGGAAAAAAACTAATTAATTCAAAAAACAAACCCAAAAATAAATTACTCGGAAAAACAAAGTTGGTTAAAAAAATTAATTACAAAAACGACCTCCAAAATAAGGAGGGTTGAAAAAAAAATAAAAAAAACAGCCCCAAAATTAATTTACTCAGAAAAACGGAGAGTTGAAAAAAAAAAATTCAAAAAACAGCCCCCCATTTTAAAATTTTTTTCATTTGAATGCAATACGCTTCCGTAAAAAACCCATCTCTTAATACTATTGGTTCTATAATATTTGTTTCCCCACCTATATATTTCCCTGTTTACCTAACGTCCTTAATTTGTTTCCTTTTACCAAAGCATCCCCAAAGCATTGTTTTAAGAACTTTCTGTAACTCTTTATGATAAATGCACAATGAATGTTGCGACCTCTGCAGGATATAAAGCGTAATTGCACAAAAGTTTGGAGAAAAATACTGGATTGTCGCAAATGCAAATAGAAAAAATGTCGCATGTGGCTACTGTGTAAGTATTAATTTGACTAATTTACATCTTTAATCAGTGAGTGCTGACGTTATCATCAAATAAAGAGAAACGCTTTTGAAAAGCAATTTAATTCTCAGTAGCCTATCATTTATGTTATGCAAAGGAATGTTCAAACCACAATACAATTGATTATCAGTTTCATTCATGACAACGCTGACCTCCATGTATTTATTCCCACCATTCGAAATATCGAGACCGTCTAATACAAATGACAAAATGACAATATTGGTGTGCTCTGTGATATCACAGTATTGTACAACCCCAATCGGGAAAAATAAAGAAAAACAGTGAAAATAAATGCATTCATTCTGATAAACATCCATATCCAGAGCCTTGCAAAAATATTAACTTTGCTTTGTATATGGCGGAAAACACTCAGGTGACTTGAAGTTCCGCTCTGAGACCCCCAATTTAGCCACCTTTCAAAATTTTCCGATATGCATGTGTGATAGATCATTGGAAAGCTTAAAATCTCAATTTTCTGGGGGAAGAAAAATTTTGAACAGGAGGGCTTTTTTTTTTTTTTTTTTTTTTTTTTAATGTTTTTTAAACAGCAGAACCCTATCTGGAGGTGAGAGCACATGAGAACAGAATTACAGATGCCATGACTTTAACGAGATATTAGCGCATACTTACCTTGTTTCGATCCAAAAACTCCATCACTGAGTGTCAAGAGAGCTGTGAATGGCCACAGCTGGATTTTTGGGTGATTTTATGGGTGAAACATGGTAATACAGTATAACAAGGGTCGCGATGCAGAAATCGCAGACTTTCTTTTTCATATATTTACCCTTTTTAACATTTTTTCTCAATTTTTCCTTGTTTGGATCAATTATTTATCATCTAACATATCGGACAAAATGCGACAGTAACAAAAAAAAAATACAATTAAGTGATAGTTATGAGGTAGATATCCGTGACTTATTTACGGACGCCATTTTTTTCATAGTGACATAATTTGTTTAAAAGTTTAAAATATGGGAGTAAATAATTTTTTAAAGTCTTTTTTTTTTTTTTTTTAATGAAATATGAGACATCAATTAATGATTCTAAGCTAAAAACGACAGATATTTTGAATAATAAATATAATTAATTACCTTCGTTTTACGGCTGTGTTGAAACAAAAGCAGTTGCGCGACGTCTGTAAACGGGGGTTTTCAGGGTAAAACGGACAAATCAAAAATAGTTCGGGGGCTTAATGCGCCATGAATCTGCTATGGCAGTATATAGACATATTGTTCTATAAAACACAACAGTTGTTTTGGCTTAAACTACATCAGTTTCTTTTAAAGAGGAGTTTAAAGAGCAGAAACTGCTTTTTCAGTCTCGTCTGTGTTTTCTGCCATATATTTAATTAGATTCCAACTTTTAATTCAAATATTTTTCATGTGAATATTTCATGTCTTAGATCTGTACAAAGTAATCTAAGTTGGTAAAATGAAATGGAAAAAAAAATATGTAAAAGAATATTTTAAAGAAATAAAAAGGTGAAAATTGGCATGTACTTATGTATTCATAATTTAAGGGTAGCATGACGTGTCAATGCCCTGCGATTGGCTGGCAACCAATTCAGGGTGTCCCCTGCCTACTGCCCGAAGTTAGCTGGGACAGGCTCCAGCACCTCCGCGACCCTCGTGAGAAATAAGCGGCATGGAAAATGAATGAATGAATGAATGACGTGTCAATGTAGACACACCTTTTCTGAGAGGCCTGAATGGGCTCCAACACCACTTAGCAAGAAGCTTCCCATAATGAAGATCAAGGAGCTCGCCAAACAAGCCAGGGACAAAGATATAGAGAAATACAAGTTAGGACTGGATTCTAGTAAAATATCCACATCTTTGATGATCCTGTGCGCACCATCAAAGCCATAACAGTCAATTGTAAACAACAAAAGCCCACAACAAACCTGCTAAGACATGGCCGACCACTAAAACTCATAAGACTGTGAAAAGATGTATTGATCAAAGAGACAACAGAGGCAACGATGATGGAACTGCTGAGTACTACAGCGAACGCAGGTTCCCACAATAAGCCGTACACTCCCTAGAGCTGGGCTTTATGGAAATGTGGCCAGAAAAGGTCTTTACTTTGAGTAAAAAAGTTGGCCAAAAAGCATGTGACTGACCCCCCTAAATGCATGGCCTTAGATCATGTGGTCAGACGAGACTAAAATTTGAACATTTTGCCACAAACGGAAATGTTATTACTGGCAGAAACCCAACACATCCCATCACCCCAAGAACACCGTCCCCACAGTAAAATATAGTGGTGTCAGCATTGTGCTGTGGGATATTTGCAACAGTATGGACTAGGAATAAAAGAGATAAAAGATAGATGGTGTTAAATACAGGGGCATCCTGGAGCAAAACCTGTTTAAGTGTCCCTGTGATTTGTGATCAGCACGAAGGTTCACCTTCCAGCAGGACAATAACAGGAAGCATACTGCTAAAGCCTCACTTGAATGGTTTAAAGACAAGAAATTAACAGTGTTAGAATTGCCTATAGTCAAAGCCCGGACCTCAATCCAACTGAAAATATTTGGATTACCTTGGAGACTGCCGTTCACAAGGGGAAACCATCCGAGTTGGAGAAGTTGGACATGTTTTGCCACAAGGAATTGGCAAAATAATCACAGGTGGAAGACTCATAGACTTATAAGTAGAGATTTTCAGTTTTAATTACTGCAAAATGTGGCACCTACAAAGTACTGCCTTTCAAGAGGGTGAATAATTATGCACACCGATTTTTTGTTTTGTTTTTTGGCCTTTTTGTTGTTTACTTCACAATAAAAAACGAATCCCATCTTCAAAGTTGCTGGCATGTTCTGCACATTAAAAGATGAAAATGCTCGAACAATACATTTTTATTCCAGGTTGTGAGGTATTAAATCGTGAATAATTCCCAGGGAGTGAATACTTTTGCAAGTTGCTGTACATTAACACAATACGCTGACCGTTTCATGCATGAATTATAATTTTTTTATTAACCCGTGCAGGGCACTCATTTAGCATGCAATGAGTTAAATACTATTTTGGGAATCAACTTTAGGGTTTTACCTGTGGATGTGAACAGTGTGTATTTTTATTCATTTTTATTTCATTAATTTATTTCATGATCAATACTGTATTCATTTATAAATGTATTTATAATGATACAAGTAATATAAAAATACAATAATGATAACTAATTTAAAAAATAAAAATAATTGGTAATATTTAAACATTTTTAATGACCCGAAATAGTCACTTGCCTTATTAAGGATTAAAGGTCTTTAGTGTCAGTAAATTAAAAATAAATAAATAAATTACTAAAAATAGTCACATGCTCTATATAGAGTTAAAAGTCTTAAGTGCCAACTTTTGAATACCTGTCCGCTGTAGTGACGACCGGCCCTGAAAGAGACACCTTTAAAAAATTTAACGCCACATATCATGACAATATGGAGAACGTATGCTTGGGGAAATGTCTTCTTTGTTCCAGCATATATTGTATATGCCCAATAGCACAAAAAAAATCCCACAAAGGGGTGATAAAATACTTTTGTTGTGGAAGAAGTTACTAGTCTGGCCATTTGTCAAGATTTATGCAGCACAAATATTCATTGAAATGCCTCATCCAGAAAGTGTTGTTAATTTACCTCAAAATCTGATACGCTGTCATATCAAGTTGTAGGCGCCACTTCGACAGAGTCATTTTCCATTGTCAAAGCAGTGGCTGTTAACAAGAGGGAATTGGTGAGTTTAGTTTGGTTGTTTGTTTTAGCATCCCAGCAGTGAGCCGCATTCCACATTAGACTCGGCAGTAGTTGTTGTTGTTGCTGGACTCCTTTACCTTTTGTAAATGTTCTAAATATATGTTAATATGTTTTTTGCTCACTTAAAAAAACCTTCTTGTATCATGTCAGTTTCACGTTTTTAGCATGCACCTGTTTTTTTCCCTTACCGTTGTTTACATGAAATGTCAATAAGACATGTGATTTGTATTTTGTATCTCTTTTCATGCATGTATACTGTATATAGCCACAAATATTCTGCTTTCTGGCACTTGATTGACCCCCAAAAAGAAAGATACCGTGAACAAATAATGTCCCCCTTCAGCTGGTAACAAAGCCAGTGAGCATCAAGGGGTTAAAAACAAACTCAGTGTTGGTACACCCACAGAATAGTTGACGTTTGACTCTTGTCCACACTACGCACATGCACAGACGAGCTCTAAAGGCACTAATGACCATTTAATCCTTGTGCCCATGTCATCTTTTCCAGTCAGTGGGTGGGTCGACTCGTCACTGACTTGTGAAACATACCAGACAAGAAGTTCTGTAAAGTCACCACCATTAACAAACAAGAAGCTCCTTCTCTCTCACTCTGCTTCAGTGTTTCTCCAGAACCCAGAGGGTGAAGTCACACTTTTAAATCTGAAAAGGCAAGTTGTTCTAATAATTTTCAGTTTTTAGCTCTATTCCTTTTGTATATACCAAAATTTTAATATCAGTACTCATTATTTTTTTTCCTCCTCTAGGTGGAATATTTTCTTGGAGAAAATATTTTACCTCATCTGGACTGATTGGCAAAAGTGGTTCAAACTTACCAACTCGTGTGGATATTCTCCAGCATCTTTTCTACACTCAGCTAGGTGGCACACAACAAGATGTATCTCCATCTGTCAGTGCTATTATTTCTTTCACTTGCTAGGATATGTGTGGGGGACGAACTTGTAGAGGAAGTTATTGTACCAAGTAAGTAAAGTGCATGTTGCTGACCAAAAATATACCATATTGAATTGAATGTGAAAAAAAGCAGCAACAGCAGGAACAAGCAAGTGCAATTACTCTTACAAATGTTATACACATATACAGTGCTGTTGGTGTTGGCAATGGAAATTGTCGGATGTTGACAATAATTAAGAAAAACATTGGTTAATAAATAGAAATAAATATCTAGATTTACATTACATACTTTATTACAAGCACATACTGTGTATACTAAACTTGGTAAATGACAGTACTGTTCACTGTAGTTACTGTGACACAATGGCAAAATGCAGTCTTGCCCAGTAATACGGTATGAGTCAGTGGCTTTGGCTTTGTCAGAGAAAACCACCATTGCTGTGCTGTTATTTCTGTTGGCTGAGTGGAGTTGGAGTAGGGAGTCACATGCGAAGAAAAAGGAGCGGACCTATTCGGCACCAACGTTGTGACAGTGGAAAGAATATAGTACATATATAGGAGAGATTGCATTAGTTTTTTGAAAGAATAAAATACAGTAACTTCTTTCTTTACATGTTGGTTTTGCAGCTAACAGCTGGCAGTTAAAAGGAAATTTTGCCTATTCTCTTAGTGCTTTATTCTGTACAATCTCATAATGTATTTACATCCTGATATTAAACCTTAGGGATCACTTTTTTGTTGCTTATTCGGAAGGTAACTCTATTTGCATGATATTTATCTCATGCTCTTGCATCATACTGTACATTTTTACAGAGCAGCCTAAGTCATGGAACACTTGACAAGGCATGGGAGGAAAAAGCTACAACTTAAGTGGTGACAGTCCTGATTTTCCGTAGTGATTTAGAAAGAGGGAATTAGCCAGATGGTGGCACAAGGGATGAAAGGAAGGTTGTTTGAATGCTATTCCCAAACTACTTTGTTACTGTTCTAGACTTTGTAGTGTTTGTGGTTTGAGCTTTTGAAACTATCTCAAAATAGATTGCACACAATCTCACATTTTCTCTCAAGTGTTTATTTTATATTTTTCTCAAATTACCCCTAAGGAAAAGTACATCTATTGGGTGGCTGGTTTGACAGAAGCCCAGAGTTGCCAGAGGTTCAAGCGGCCACTCAACACGCTGTGGACATGTTCAACACACATTCAAAGGTCAAGAGGTTGTTCAAACTGGTATCCATCACAACTGCACAGACACAGGTTAGTTTTACAACATAAATGTGTTGCACTTCCCACCCAATGTTTTAACTTCGCACTCATCACTCTACTCCATAGGTGACCAACAGCATCAACTACAGGATCAATGCTGTACTGAGAAAAACCAAGTGTCTCAAGGGTGAAAATCATGACTTGAACAATTGCAAGGTTGAGAAAAAGGTAAATATAGAATATATATAGCTTTCATGCTATCTATAAGTTTTTTTTTTTTTTTTTTTTTTTACAGTAGAAAAATATTTTTAATAATAAAACACATTCAATACCTGCACCGTCTTTATAAAATTTTTATTGCACTAGTTTCTTTATACTAATGCTGCAACGATTAATCAATTAACTCGAGTATTCGATTAGAAGAAAAGATTCAAACTAAATTTTGCCGCTTCGAGTATTCGTTTAGTTAAAGTGGCTTTGTAATGGTTTATTTTGAAAGTGTTTGCACTTAGTTTTATTGATTTGGGTGGATACACTGCCCCGTAGTCTGATTCATTTCACATGGCTGAATCCAGCTGCTCCATGTTAAGACCAACATAAGCCAATTTTTTGTTTGCGCTGTTTTTTCGAATTCATTCCTAATTTAGTTTTTAGGTATATTTAGCCATTTTCTGTGGGAATATGTGTCCGAACCATTTGCGGCGAGCATTGTTGAGAAAAACAAAACAAAACAAAACAAAACAAAACAAAAAAACAGTAGCGTTTTATAGCATTTAAGCTAGTGGACTTTTGCTATGTAAGTTAGCCAATTGTTCTTTTGTTGTACATAGATCCTTATTGATTTATCTTTTTATACCGTTATTTTAATTTTCGTGTTCCTCATCCGATTACTCGATTATTCGAACTAGCTAGTTCATCGATTAATCGACTACTAAAATAATCAATAGCTGCAGCCCTACTTTATACATTAGTCTATCTGCCATGAATTATATGTTGCTATGTTAAACAAAACAAAAATAGACAAACAAACAAACAAAAAAAAAAACACTCAATGAGGCGGAATGGTAGGACCTCGGACTCACTCTTAGATCAAAGGTTCAAACCTTGGCTCCGGCCTTCCTGTATAAAGTTTTCGTCTTCTCTATTTTGTCTGCATGGGTTTTCTTTGGGCAGAAACCCAGAAAAATTAAGGCACACTGAATTGACTTTTCAATATTTTGACATTTTTGAGAATTCTGTGTGGCAGGGCACAGAACAACAACAGCGAACTTTCTTTCAAAATCCTTAATACAGTATAGAAATAAAAAATACATAAACTTTATTTGAAAGTGTCAATTTTGTTTTTGTAAAGACAGGATTTTTAAGAATAAAAAAATAAGGAAAGAATGTACTTTTTATGACTGACCTTTAGCACTGGTGTAGCTAATCCAATTCTTGTTTCCTGTGCAGCACCTGAAATGCCACTTTGAGGTGATGTTTAACCCCCGCAACGAAAAACATGAGGTTCAGATGCACAAGTGCAAGAGGCATATCCCCGACATTCAAGATTAACAGTTTTGCTTTTTTCCCTTAGATTTTGTTCTAGTATAATGATTAGAAATGTTGCATGTGTAAACAACAACTTTAGCCTGGCAAACAAGTCTGACTTTTGCCATGTACAACATACATGACAAGTCAGTCTGGTCTTTAATGGTTTCAATTAGTTTTCCACTATGGTCCAATCTGGGCCAGTAAATGAGGCTGGACTTTGTGATGCATCATGAAGGGGAGCCACGGTGAATCTTACACACTCATAGGAATTTGGAAGGTGCATTCTCGTCTTTTTTCCCATTTATCTTATGAAGAGGCTGCTGTATGGGGCACGATGGAATTTTTTCAGCATCCTTTGCATATACGCCTTGGCTTGCTGTCAGAGTCAAAGGCAGACTCAACTTTTTCAAATTGACTTTTAGTATTTATTCTTTTCTAAAAAAAAAAAAAAAAAAAAAAAAAAAAAAAAAAAAAACCTGTATGCGACAATATACATTGCACTCTTAGATTTTTGCAACAAAAATGGCAGTTATCGTATCACATTACTAAAGATTGTTTGTGAACTATAAATTGTCTACAACCAACAGCGTGAGTCGCATCGCGTTTACCGTGCTTTATCCGTGCTTCTTTTATTGGTTCTTTCTGATTCAGTCAATGCTTCTTACTCCACCTCTAGCATCAATTTTGAAATCCAGCACAAACCACTCAAGACCAGATTGACTTTGCTCTTATCTTGTACATGCCGAAAGTCAGGCTGGCTTGCCAGGCTAGAAAAACTTACGATGTTACCATGACAAAACAAATAAATAAAGTGTTTGCTTTGTAGTAAATAGAAGGAAGGTGTGAGAATGGTGTATGTCTCAATTATTTTTAAATTTTATTATCATTGCAAACAGTGTATAAAATACTGTCACATACAGCAACGGTATTTATGTTTTCAGTCATGTGTAAATTCTTTGCTACTGTACCTTTGTAGAAATTGTTGTGTTGGTTAAGCTTGTTGAACAATAGTCCAATTTAAGCTTAATACAGCACTTTGTTTTGTAACTTGCGCCCACAGTGGAATGTTAATGAAATCAGCAGACACACCGGTATGCAACCCAAATTCCAATGAAGTTGGGATATTGTGTTAAACAACAACAATAACAGAATACAATGATTTGCAGATCATGTTCAACCTATACACCACAGACACTGAAAGACTATTGAACAGCTGAAGCTGTACATCAAGCAAAAATGGGAAAGAATTCCACCTTCAAAGCTTCAGTAATTAGTGTTCTCAGTTCCCAGACTCATAGTGAATGTTGTTTAAAGGAAGGTTGTTCTAACACAGTGGTAAACATGACCCCAACCCAGCTTTTAGAACATGTGGCAGCCATATAATTCTAAGTTGAATAATTATTTTCTAAAAACAATCAAGTTTATCAGTTTGAACATTAAATATAATGTATTTGTAGACAGGTTGAACATGATTTACAAATTATTGCATTCTGTTTTAGGATTAGGGTTAACAACATCCCACCTTCATTGGAATTGGACAGTATACATACAGTATATGAAGCTGATGTTTTATTTCGCATTTCTGTTTTATTGCACTCCATCGGTCTACAGTTTGTGTATTGTCATCAAACACTGGTTTCAATGTGAGGAGAAATCTTGCGACTTAACATTCGGGACAGGACTCTGTGATGTTTATGGTACCTAGAAGAAATACACGCACACACACAGATGTTTACATAATTAAATCAGCTAAAGAAAATACAACTTTTACATACATTTTATGTAGTTGTCGTTGTGAAATGTTTTTCTTTTCTTTATATGTTGTGTAAAATCCACTATGTGATTGACTAAATGATTGTGTCTTAATGTATACAGTGGTATGAAAAAGTATCTGAACTTTATAGAATTTCTCACATTTCTGCATAAAATCACCATCAAATGTGATCTGATCTTTGTCAAAATCGTGCAGATGAAAAACAGTGTCTGCTTTAACTAAAACCAGCCAAACATTTATTGATTTTCATATTTTAATGAGGATAGTATGGAAACAATGACAGAAGGGGGGGGGAAATAAGTAAGTGAAACATCACATTTAATATTTTGTGTGTTAGTTTTACATATAGTTGATATGTGCACAGGGATAGATTTGACTGTGTCTTTAGCCGACACTCTAAGATTTTTTTTTTTACCTCTCTGAGTATTCTGCGCTGAACTCTTGAAGTCATCTTCGGTGGGCAGCCACTCCTTGGGAGAGAAGCAACAGTGCCAAAGTCTCTCCATTTGTAGACAACTTCTCTGACTGTCTATTTATGCACATCCAGACTTTTAGAGATGGTTTTGTATCCTTTCTTAGCTATATACAAATCAACAGGCAGATCTTTTGACCGAGCCATGATGCATATCAGACAATACTTCTCAACAAGACAGTTCTTACCAGGTGTGTGTTTTATAGTGGGCAGCACAGCTTTAAACCACTCATCAGTGATTGGGCACACATCCGACTTAAATTGTTTGGTAAAAATTGCTTTCATTTGCTCTTCAAGTCTCCTTAGGCAGAGGGTTCACTTACTTATTTTTCCAATTCTGTCATTATTTGCATGCTATCCTCTTTAAAATATGATAACCTATAAATATTTGGGTGGTTTTAGTTAAAGCAGACACTGTTTTTTCATCTGTGTGATTTTGACAAATATCAGATCACATTTGATGGTGATTTTATGCAGAAATGTGAGGCAAGGCAAATTTATTTATGTAGCACAATTCAACACAAGGCAATTCAAAGTGCTTTAAATCGCATGAAGATCATAAAACTCACATTAAATCAATAGAACGTAAAAACAAAGACAATCAAAACAGGAAATAGAATAAAAAAAATACTTCTTCTACTTCTACGAATGATAAAACAAATAGCTTGAAATACATAGACAGCTATGGATATGATGTGCTGAATAAAAGCGTTTTTAGCCCTGATTTAAAGGAGCTAACAGTTTGAGCATACATCAGACCTTAAGGTAACTTGTTCCAGTGGTGAGGAGCATAATAACTAAATGCTGATTCACTGTGCTTGGTTCTTGTTCTTGGAACATACAGGAGACCGATTCCAGACGACCTTAGGGGTCTAGATGTTTCATAGGAATCTAACAAATCAAGCATGCATTTTGGTCCAAGGCCATTAAGTGTTTTGTAGACGAGCAGTGGTATTTCATAATGTAATGTGTAATGATGTACAGTGTAATGATTTCAAAACCTGTGTAGTGTGGTCCAGTTTCCTTGTATTTGTGAGGACTCTGGCTGCAGCATTCTGTACTAGCTCCAGCTTCCTGACTGATTTTTTATCAAGACCTGTAAATATACAATTGCAATAGTGCAATCCACTGAAAATGAACGCATGCATATGTTTTTCAATGTCTTGTTGAGTCAGAAGCCCCTTAATTCTGGCTATATTTTTTAGGTGGTAATAAGCAGATTTAGTGACAGACTTTAGATGGCTATCAAATTTTAGGTCTGAGTCAATAATTACGCTAAGATTTCTGACTTGATTTGTAGCTGTAAGTGACATTGTGCTAAGGTGTCTGCTTATCTTTGACCTTTCCTTTTTTTCCTTTTCTGTCTTCTCCTGAGAAATTCCAAAAGATTCAGATACAGATATGTTTTTGCTTTGCTATAAGTATTTAACAGAAGCTCTTTGGGATTTTTTTTGTGTGTGGAGGATTTAGGGATATAAATAAATTTGACTTTTAGTCGGTCAGGTGATGGTGGTCTACCTATGTACAGACTATTAACAAAATAAAAAAGACGTGATTGTCATCAAAACCCAAGAAAAACAAAGTATATAACAGTGATACTAACTTGCTAATAACCATTTGTATCTCCCTGTTCTCCTCTTCTTTCAAATTCAACAGAACCTGCTCCAAGATGGGGAGCTCCAAATTCAGATATTGGGCCACCTGGAAGATTATTATTGACAGAATGTAATGAAGTTCATTCATCATTTATAGTTTATTCTGCAGGAAATGCACATTTGGTCATTAGCAGTGAAATGAGGTAGGTGAATTGAAATAATTTTCAGCGTTAAATTACTGGGTGTCTTATCTCAATGCCTCATACAGTGCCTTGCAAAAGTATTCGGCCCCCTTGAACCTTGCAACCTTTCGCCACATTTCAGGCTTCAAACATAAAGATATAAAATTTTAATTTTTTGTCAAGAATCAACAACAAGTGGGACACAATCGTGAAGTGGAACAAAATTTATTGGATAATTTAAACTTTTTTAACAAATAAAAAACTGAAAAGTGGGGCGTGCAATATTATTCGGCCCCCTTGCGTTAATACTTTGTAGCACCACCTTTTGCTCCAATTACAGCTGCAAGTCGCTTGGGGTATGTTTGTATCAGTTTTACACATCGAGAGACTGACATTCTTGCCCATTCTTCCTTGCAAAACAGCTCGAGCTCAGTGAGGTTGGATGGAGAGTGTTTGTGAACAGCAGTCTTCAGCTCTTTCCACAGATTCTCGATTGGATTCAGGTCTGGACTTTGACTTGGCCATTCTAACACCTGGATACGTTTATTTTTGAACCATTCCATTGTAGATTTGGCTTTATGTTTTGGATCATTGTCCTGTTGGAAGATAAATCTCCGTCCCAGTCTCAGGTCTTGTGCAGATACCAACAGGTTTTCTTCCAGAATGTTCCTGTATTTGGCTGCATCCATCTTCCCGTCAATTTTAACCATCTTTCCTGTCCCTGCTGAAGAAAAACAGGCCCAAACCATGATGCTGCCACCACCATGTTTGACAGTGGGGATGGTGTGTTCAGGGTGATGAGCTGTGTTGCTTTTACGCCAAACATATCGTTTTGCATTGTGGCCAAAAAGTTCAATTTTGGTTTCATCTGACCAGAGCACCTTCCACATCTTTGGTGTGTCTCCCAGGTGGCTTGTGGCAAACTTTAAACAAGACTTTTTATGGATATCTTTGAGAAATGGCTTTCTTCTTGCCACTCTTCCATAAAGGCCAGATTTGTGCAGTGTACGACTGATTGTTGTCCTATGGACAGACTCTCCCACCTCAGCTGTAGATCTCTGCAGTTCATCCAGAGTGATAATGGGCCTCTTGGCTGCATCTCTGATCAGTTTTCTCCTTGTTTGAGAAGAAAGTTTGGAAGGACGGCCGGGTCTTGGTAGATTTGCAGTGGTCTGATGCTCCTTCCATTTCAATATGATGGCTTGCACAGTGCTCCTTGAGATGTTTAAAGCTTGGGAAATCTTTTTGTATCCAAACCCGGCTTTAAATTTCTCCACAACAGTATCTCGGACCTGCCTGGTGTGTTCCTTGGTTTTCATAACACTCTCTGCACTTTAAACAGAACCCTGAGACTATCACAGAGCAGGTGCATTTACACGGAGACTTGATTACACACAGGTGGATTCTATTTATCATCATCGGTCATTTAGGACAACACTGGATCATTCAGAGATCCTCACTGAACTTCTGGAGTGAGTTTGCTGCACTGAAAGTAAAGGGGCCGAATAATATTGCACGCCCCACTTTTCAGTTTTTTATTTGTTAAAAAAGTTTAAATTATCCAATAAATGTTGTTCCACTTCACGATTGTGTCCCACTTGTTGTTGATTCTTGACAAAAAAATTAAATTTCATATCTTTATGTTTGAAGCCTGAAATGTGGCGAAAGGTTGCAAGATTCAAGGGGGCCGAATACTTTTGCAAGGCACTGTATATCACCAGAAATGCAAATTACAGCAAAAATACTCACATCATTGCTCACTTCCTCTTCATCCATATCCATTAAAAAAATCTTCATGGCATCCTCAGAGGGCCCCTGCAGAATGCGCTCCCACAGTGGCTGGTCACTATTGTTCATCTTCTTCTTTTCTACATATATCAACACAAACTTACACAAGTCATTAAAACCTATGGTGATTTGTACTTTTATCTTTACTTTGTGACATAATATTTGGTATAACAAATAAAACTTACCACCACTCTGGTGAACACAATATAGGGCAAACTCCTGGGGATCATTCTCTATCTGTGATGTGAATATTCAAGGACAATATACATTTTTAAGTCATATGGAAACCCCAAGTATAAATGTTAACTTTTGTCTATGAAAATACAATCCTGTGACAAAAAAGAACAAGTGTTTTACTGATTGCTTACTTTAGATAAATAGTGACTTCCCACACTTTATACACCTCACCTTGAATTTGCTTAGTAGCTGTTCAATGACTTGGTTTGTAGTCATATTACTCTTAATGCGGACTTTGGTTTTTGTGCCAAAACAAGGAGTGAAGATGGATGTCTAGAGAAAATGATAAAACACAGATGAGCAATCTTGTTGACTCGGGTTAATGACATAAACACACACACTCGCTTAAAAAATATGTTAAAGTAGTAGTAAAGTAGAAAATACTGGAAGATTATTGTTGGATACTGTCCCTAATGTTGTGACCAGCGAGTGTATGCCAATGTATAAAACTTTCCTACAGACACACCTTATAATTATAGAAGTGTCCATTGATAGAAAAGCGGTGCTGCCGCTCTCTCTCTCTTTGTGCTGCTGACTTGCCTCGGCGACTTCTCCTTTTGACCAGCGATGCATCACTCATACAGCGAAACAGATTCGAATCAGACTCCAGGTCGTAGCTCTTCTGCCTCAAAGGACGCAATGTTGTGGTCTCATAAACAGCCCCTTTGGAATTTGAATATGAACATAAAATATGTATATTGCAGACCAAATTGTGTATTGTGATTGTGAGAAAAATAAATGTTGATTTAGGTAGTGTAAAAAAAAACTAAAAAAAAAAAAAAAATGTAAATATATAAACACTGACCTATTCGGAAAGATAGGATAGAAATATTTCTAAACTACATTTGTGCAATTTGTTAAAGACATATGAATTTAGTTTTATTTAGATTTTTTAGTGAGTTGTTATTTTTCCAACATTACCTACAGTACCTACAGTAATCCTGCATTTGGAACAGCCGTTAAAAGCAAAAAACAAACAAACAAACAAAAAACAGCAGTACTAAATATTTTGCTTGTAAATCAAAATTTACAGTTATTGAAAAAGTGACAAAATACCTGGGAGAGGATTTTTGTTCACTGCTTCATGTGTTGTGCCATCTAGCTCATCTATTTGGTGCAGGTCGACATATTCTCCCCACCGTGACATGCCCCTACAAAGACATATGGTTGTGTTTTCATTTGAACAATCTAAACAAATTGGTACAGATTAGTAGTGAGGAACATTGCCTACAGCAACAACAAGAACAACAAGAACTACATGTTCTAAAACGCTAAAGGGCAGGCAATTGAACATAAATAAATAAATAAATAAATAAATAAATAAATAAAACGGGCCTCTTGCTTTTCTTCTGCACTGTTACTCAAAAAATAAAAATACAGTCAGACTGAAAATAAATAAATAAATAAAACAGGCCTCTTGCTTTTCTTCTCTACAATTACTCAAAAAACAAAAATACACAACTGAAATCTACCTCCTATTTCCAAGTGGGCTGACTGGGCTGGTTGGGTCAGATGAGAGCAGAGGAGCACTAGGAATCATTTGCTTCTCATCTTGTATTTTCAGCCGAATGGGTCTTCGAACTCCCCAACAGATATTTAGGAAGCCTTCCACTACCACTCTCTGATCATCATCCTGAATTTGAACCAAATCAATATGAAAAAGATTCATAAATCATTTTCGTTATAAAGGCCACAACATTTGATATATACTGTAATGAAATATCAAGTCAGAAAAAAAAACACAACGTACAATTCCATCTACTTTCTACACCTTTTGTCCTTATTAGGGACATAGGTAAACTGAAAGTTGGCATTTTTCGGTAAAAGTTGGCGTAGGCTGTGTACTTGATGGAAGCAAATAACAGGAGACAAAATAGACAATCACTTACACTCACAACTGCACCAGTAAACATTTTAGTTTTCAACTGTCTTAAAATACCTGTTTTTGGAATTGGAGCTTGTTGGACATAACCAAACAAACCACACGCACGCACTAAGAGATCTCGCACATAAAGGCTGGAAGTTTCAAACCCAACAACTATGAGCTAAGTGCGCCAATTACTTGCAATGATCTCCCCTGTTGCCACTAATGGCAAGAAAACGTTGCCATTCTCATTTAGCTAAAATGGCACTATTAATTCAACAACACCATGTTTTTTTTGCTGTCGTGTGTGTGACCAAAATAAGAAAAAGGTACACAAAACAGCAAAGTATGGAATTATTTCAAGCATAATAAAATAAATACTTCATTAAGATTATATTTTGTAATGTGATGATAGATACCTGGAAGTAACTGAGATGCAGTTGAGTCTGATCCTTGAGGAAGCAGTTGTATGTGTTTAGCAATGATAGAAACTCTGCTCTAAAATCAATAGGGATGGACAACAAAACCCAAGATAAATACGACTAGTACATTCTCTTTAGACTTCAATTGATCCTTGTACCATGAAAAACATTTTTTTATGGGTTAACCCACCTGGATAGAGTCCTTCCGTCTCCTGCCTGGATCAGTGGAAGAAGCGCTGCCTCATTCATATCTGATAGCATCTACTCCTTCCCAAAACACAAAGGCAATCAGGTATAATGTTCGAGCAGGCAAAAGAAAATGCCAACTTGAGCTTAGCAAAATAAGCAAACATGAAAATGCTGAAAATATATGCAGAGGAATGGTCAATTATTACACACAATAAATGAATCTTACATTTAATACTAAACAGACATGGATCTTCTTTCCTCTATCTTCCTTGCCTGAAGTGCTTTCTTTTCTTTGTGTTTCAACTACATTTCTTCCCAGTCACTCTTCCTCTCTCTCTCCCTCTGTAGTTTTTGTGTTATATTTATCCTCCTCCTTCACTCTTACACTCTTCAAGAGAGTTAATAACAGTACTCCACCCAGTAACCAGTGATGGCAGTATATACTGTTTATCCTTCAGTCAGAAACACTCATATCCATTTATATTCTCTCTCTGTCTTCATTGCTTGATTTTCCTTTGTCCCTTTCCTCAGTTTCCCTTAGTGATACAACATTACAACTTATCCATTGCTGCTCTGCAGCGCTGTCTCAGCATGTTTGCTGCTAGGAAACATCTTAGGAATTTAGTAGTTGTCACCAATAACCAACACCCCTTCCCTGCTCCTCCTGATTTCTTCACAAAGTGCATTTCACACAGTGAAAAAAAAAACAATATGCTATTGAATGTTGCTAATTGTAAGAAATGTAAATTATTTACATAAAAGCTGTGGGAAATGTTCCTAAACACATAATTTGGCAGTCCCACGTTTGCTTATGTGATGAAATCAGTGGTTAATAAGGGTGAACTCAGCATTTATTCATAATCATTTTATTACCGTAATTTTCGGACTATAAGGCGCACCTGACTCTATGGCGCCATCCATCAAATTTGACACGAAAACGATATTTGTTCATAGATTAGCTGTCCTCACTGTATATGAGATATTTACACCAAAACATATTAACCGGTAACACTTTATTTGACGGGGCATCATGACTGTCAGAAGATCAAATGAAAACCATGAAGCTTTGAACTAATTAGCTGCAAAGCTTCATTGCTTAAAGAAGCTTCATTTTGCCATCACTGCTTCCTTGGGGGAGACAGTCAACCTCTGCTGCCACCTGCTGTCAACACTGTTGTCATCCAACATGGCTCCTAGCATGCATTGCAGTGTTACAGATGTAAATACCGTATTGGCCCGAATATAAGACGGCCCTGATTATAAGACGACCCCCTCTTTTCAAGACTCAAGTTTGAAAAAAGACTTTTTCAACACCAAATTTTTATACAGAAAATAATTACAGAACATCCGAAACAAATGATTATAACAATATATTTGAGAGAAAAAGCATGTTATTTTGCCTTATTCATATCTTAATATATGAACATTTAAATATGTAAACTAAAGCGCAATCACATTCGTAAATGAATGGCTTCTGGTTTTTGAAACGCAAATATACCAATCTATTGTGATAAAACAACAAAATTACAATAACTGCATTAACCATCAAAGTGAAGCCTAACTGTAACTGTAGTCTTGAAACAAACCTGAATAAGGAAAAACATTGCAATAAAATAAACTGGTTAAACCTGAGTAGCTGAGATCTGTCATGACAGAACATCTCTTCAATGATATCTGGCGCCATCTAGCGTCGTGAATGGGGAGAGTAACTGAGAGCTATCATGACAGAACATCGCTTCAATGATATCTGGCGCCATCTAGCATCATGAATGGGTATAATGTCTAGACCGGTAATATAAAATGAACCCCTCTTTTTCAGTCTTATTTCAATGCAAAAAACACCATCTTATATTCGGGCCAATACGGTAACAATCAAAATTCATGTTCTGTGCTAATTATTTCTTCAGTTACTGTTCCAGTTGTTTCATTAATTGCTAGTTTATGGTGCCACTGTCATAAGACCATCATAATTATGACATGACACTGTCATGAGCCTAAATGAATGCTTATAACAGATGTTATTTAATGTCATTCGGCAAATTATCTCCCTTTTGAATGGATATAAAAGATCCGAGCTGGACATAAATGGAGTTAGTGCCAGAATTTGCCGGATTACACTTAACGACATCTGTCGTAAGCATTCAGTAATGCCCATGATAGTGCCATGTCATAATTATGACGGTCTTATGACAGTCTTATGATGAAAGTGTCAAGTAAATCGTTACCTAGTAACCCAAATAAATCAACAAATAAGCCGCACTGGAGTTTAAGACGCAGGATTCAAAATGAGGGAAACAAGTAGCGGCTTATAGTCCGAAAATTACGGTAATCCATCAGAGTCTAAATAGAAATCTTTGTCAGTCAGAAGCTAAATCACTGAGCATGGAACTAAGCAGTTCTCTTCTGTGCTTTGAACATTTTGGGAACTCTGAGTGTTAAGTGCTCATAAAACTCATAAACACTTGTGGAAGAAGTGATTTTCATTAATTTATGATGACTTTTTAATACTCGTTTCCTCTTTTCCAAGTGCAATAAACATTTAATTTCATTTCATATTTTTTCAATTAATATTAAAATACATTACAATACTACAGTACTGTGTACGGAACTGGAATGGATTTCCCTGTGTTGACAGCAGAGGGAGTAGTAGCATCAGATCAAAATTATAATGACCAGGCTTCAGCAAAGTCAGATGACATTTTCCCTAAATCTTATTTTAGACCTTGATAATAGAATGAATACAGGAGGTAAACATGTGAATTAGGTTATGTACATTTAAAGCTTTAAGACCATTCTACAAGCTTGAGCTGAAGTGTGAGTGAATTTTGTTGTTTGCCTTTTGTCAAGTCCTGACTTGTGAAGTTTGTTCAAAGGCCGGGAGCAGGGAATTGCCACCTTCATTGTGTGAGTGTGTGTGTGTGTGTGCAATTGATATTGTTATTTATACAAAGGCATGTTTGTTTACATGTGACATGGTGCAGCAGTAAAGAAATGCAATCTTTTTTTTTTTTTTTTTTGTAGAAATGTTGTTTTCACTAATTGGTCTTTTACAATTCTTACTGTATGCAAACAAATGTACCCTTTTTAAAGTGTTTTTGAACTGGCTGATTGTGCTACCATATTTTTACACGGCAAAATAAAAGGTGTTTATTATGAAGTTGTAAAGGAGAAGGTTGATGCACCCAGGAGGAAAGAAGGAAAATACCTGGTGACACACCTACAGTCTCTCTTTACTACATTCTTCTTACATTACTAGTATTTTTATCCCTCTCATTTTTCTCTTACAAGGCGATAATGTTAGTATCATTTCCCCACGAATTTCACTCAACAGAAATGTAACTGCACATCTCTGAATGATGGAAACACTCTGCTATAATTAACTATGTGGGCATTAACTATTCTATTTTAAAACAGGATGGATTATTATTGTCTGCATGGGAAATGAGAAGTTTACATTACTATTTTTATTGTCTTTGAGGTTTAACCCACATTTACAAGGCACAAAAGAGCATATGATAAAAAGATCAGTCCTACCTGGTTAACAATTCAATCTCTCAACGGTTGATTATGATTTTTTTTTTTTTTCACGGTTGAAGTCTTCTACCGTGTGTGGGTGTGTGTTTGTGTAAGTGTTGATGGGTCCAGAGTGCAGCACATTTAGTTGTATAGGTCATAGGATCTCAGGTATCAAAATGCAGCACTTGGTTAATTATTGTAGGAGGAGGAAGGGAAAAAAAGATAGAGCTTTACTGACATCAAACACAACTTTGTGCTCAAACTGTGTATATGCATGCGCACATGTGCATGCACATGTATGCTTGTGTGCAATGTATTTACATTTCATCCATAGTCAAGTACAGATTCATAATATTCTTGCAGGAAAATTCATGAAATACAATATAGCTAGAAGTTCAAGGCTATCCATGCGCTTGAATAGCGAGGAAAAGTACATTAATTTTTAACAATGTTTTTAAAAAAGAGAAACTTTGTTCAGCACACACAAAGTCATGTATTTCTAACCAAAATTTGTTTCAATTTTGATGATCATGGCAAAAAGAAAAAACAATCCTGCAGGAATCCCGTTCTTCAAAAAATTAAAATAGTTCACATGACAAAGAAAAGGTTTGCTTTACTATGCACTCAACACTTTGTTGGCCCTCCTTTTGACTTAATTAAATGCATCAAGGAGCCAGGATATCTAGGTGATCAGTGGCTGAGCATATTATAGTCGCATATTATAGTCGCATATTATAGTCAAATCTGTGTGATATTGGCCTTCAGATTGTCTGCTTTTCATGTTCCCTCATGTCTCTCTTGCCAATACCCCATAATTTATTCAATAAAATAAAATTAAAATAAATAAAATCACTAATATCAAGGAAGTTTGCCAGCCAATCAAGTACTGTTATTCCATTAGTATTGGAAGTTTTGACTTTGTGGGTAGGTGCTAAATTCTGGTGGAAAATTCATGTCAAAACGTTTGTTGGAAAGGGAAAGGGCTCTATAAATTCCTGGTAGGCAACTGTGTTGGCTATAGACTTAATAAAAGACAATGGCGCCATATTGCAGTAATCCTTAGTTAGCCTTACACTATCATGTGCAGCACCGTCAATGTTTGGGATAATAGCACCATCCAGTGTTTAAACTGTTTTAAGAACATGCTACAGGGCACTTTTGGGACTTGGAGCACTACATATAAATACAGTATTTATGAAAAGCCTCATCCCAACAAAGAAACATTATACAACCAAGACAGGATGATTCTATTTAAAGGCAAAATTTCTTATAGTGTTGCACACACTACAAATTTATAAGGTCTTAATTAGATTATTGTTCTTAAATATAGTCAAATAATTCTCTTCATCTTGTTTTGTGTGCTAAAAACCTGTTAACAGACTAATGCTTAAAGTTATTCCAAACAAGTTTTTTATTTTTTTATTTTATTTTTTTTAAATAAATCTGTTAACCTTATTTTCAGCTAGCTATTTTTCTTATTTCAAGAAAACTAATTGAGTAAAATTTACTTAAAGCACTGGTAGATAATAGACTTCATAATATATTGACGAGACATGGGGCCTGGGGCCGATTCATAGGGGGCGTATGTAAAAAAAAAAAAAAAAAAAATTAGAATACAAATATTTTCAATACCAAAACTGCTACCGACCTAAAACCAAAACAGGCACCTACCTTAGGCATATATGAGTCTCCATGAGCAACGCCATCAAAAAATTAAAAGTCGTTCCCTAATAAAACCCCGAATAATTATTTTTTAATATAAGTATAACAAAACTTAAAATGGCTATAACATTCTCAGTTTTTACATTAGATGTACAAAAATCACCAAATACAGAGAATATCACCTATATTTTCAGGATCAATAGCAATATTTAACATATACGTCTTTCCCCAAAATAGCAACTTAATTTTTTTTTTTAATTTACTTCATTTTTAACAGCTAATAAATCACTCAATTTTCACATCAGAAGCTTAATACTTGAGGTAAATATGCAGAATCAATTATAAATAATATATAGATTATTAATAAAATCAATATACTATCACAACTTATTATAGAATAGAATAGCCTTTTATTGTCATTATACAAATGTACAATTAAATTATGGGGCATCTCCCTTTACAGTGCAGGATAAGTTAAAATTTAAAAGTGACTTGCAAGTATAAAGTATAAAATCTAAATACAAATAAATAGAAAATGGATATGAGGTTGTCCTATGTTTAGGCAGTGCAAATAATCGAAGTGAAGTAGCAGCAGTTTGACAGGGAAGGAATTGAATATTTCACGTTAATATTGCACGTAAGTAAGTATTCCACATAGAATATGTGTGAATAGAAGTGAAGTAGCAGCAGTTTCACAGTGGAGGCGTTTAATATTGCACGTTAATATTGCACGTGAGTATGTATTGCACATACAATATTGCATGTAAATGAATATTGGACATTGGGTGATGTGGTGTTAACTAAAGCTGGGAATCTTTGGGCACCTAACGATTCGATTACGATTACGATTCAGAGGCTCCGATTCGAATATAAAACGATTATTGATGCACCCCCCTCCTTTTTTTTTTTTTTTTTTTTTCTTAAATGTTTTGTACATTAGTTCCAAACTTGTTCAAAAATACTCTCAGGCTACACCAAACTACTATTTCAGTATCAAGTTAACATATAGCAGTAAAAAAAATATACAAAAATAACAGTAAATAAAAAACTCCAGTCCCCATTCTGTATCAGCAGCTTTAAACTACATTCAATTAATTTAATGTTGTGAATCAACCGTTAAAGTTGTTAAAATTGCTCCCGTTATTCCATAATTTCCCTTTTGTCTACTTTCGACATGTAAAAGTTTTAAAACTATTTTAAAGATAGATTCAAGTCAATATTTTACCGATTTAGGAGTATTTTAGATAAAAAGTTAATTAGGTTCGCTTGGAAGGTTCGCTACAACAGCCCTTGCAGGGAAGTGCACTGCTTTAAGATGGCGGCCGTTTACTAACGCCCGCATCTAGCTTTTTGTAGATGTGCTGCTAACGCTACCGAATCTATATAGCATCTAGTCCTATATAAATGATATCTACCGTAACATTATGTGGATGTACTTTGTAGCAGCTTTTCGGCAGCAGTCAGGTATGTTGTTGTGTTTTTTTTTTTTTTATCTCGTAGCATGAGTTGAGCCAGAGCCGTGAGTTGAGCATTGGCATTACCCGAGGGGCCGGGTGATGAGAAGCATGATGTTTAGCTACTCTCGCTCCGTTCCTCATCTTCCCGAAGACCGCGCGGTGCGCTGAGTGTGTTGTACTTCTGCTTTACTTGGCATATTTCAATAATCGGAATTTGGATGTTTGCGAATCGTTCTCGAATCTTCCACGGCCGAATCGCGAATAATCTAAGAATCAGAAATTTTGCACACCTCTAGTGTTAACAGGATGTGAGCTGTCCTTGAGGATGTTTAGAGCTCTGCTGAGGCACCGGGAGAAGTAGATGTCAATCAGGGAGGGGAGAGGACAGACAATTATTTATTGAATTCCAATGTCACTATTGGCTCAGCACTATTGTCAGCTATCTGGCCTTCATCTTTCTACAATCACATAGCCTCCTTATGTGCCTTGTGTTTTCCGGTCAGCTTCCTCGACTTGTACAAGTCCCTGTTCCTCGCCGTCTCCTTGAATATAAGTCTCGTAAGTCTATGGGCAGATGAGTTCACTTATTTCTAGTAGATTTACATTGAAAACAAGTAAATTTAACTAGTTTTAGTGAGGTGTATTTTTGCAGTGCACAACTTCACTCAGAAGATGAGCTGTAGTAGCTGCATCCCATCACTATGCAAAGTAAGTCAGGACTATCACTTACAAAGGTATAACAATATTTGACTACATCCAAAGCAGGAAGGATGAAAAGCCATTGAAATGACATTCCTTTCCTAAAATAAATCTGTGCAATCTGCAGGCAACAGGTGGACACAAAGTCTACATCCTGTGTATACTGTATGTGCTATGTGTCCTATAGTAAAATTGTGAAACAAATGCTTTCGGTAGGTCTATTTGTTTTTTAAGAGTATACACTGTACGTAATGTGTGACATGTAACAAACATACATTAATCTATAATTAGTATATTTTTAAACAGTCCATCAATTCATCTCCTGATACCTATTGTACAAAATGTCCCTGTGTTCTAAAAATAGAATTGTGCACTGTAGTTTTTCTTGGTCATACAACTATAAGGTTTGGTCATCATTGTGTGGTATTACTCCTTCTTTATTGTTGTTGTCCTGAAATAATATTCTGACTTCATGACTCAACTTCATCGATGTGGTTCTGCAACACAGGAGCCTTTGGAGCTTTGTGTGTAGCTCCAAACTCTGAGTGACTGCATGTGAGCATAGCTAGCACCTGCCAGTGTCACTCATAATGTTAACACACATTGAGAGAGCTAGTCCTTATCGAGCATGGCTGTCTGACTACTACGGTACACACTGAAGTAACGAGAAGGTATGAGACTATAAACACAGTCTATGGAGCAGAAGAAACTGGACTGAAGTGGCTCATTTTTGGGCCAAAATGAAGACTATTGGACTCATTTCAGTCATACAGATCCTCTCGTTGGCCAGCTTGAGTAATGGCATACAGAGAGGTAAGTGGAGTCTCCACATTTTAGCATAGAAAAGTTGCACTCATTAAATGTCTGACTCTTGTAATAATTAAATTATAAAACGGAAAAGCAGAAATGAAACGGATAAGCTCTACCCTGTTTTCCGACAGTCTGTTTTGTAAAGACTTTAAATGCGTGTACAGTATGTCACCCTGAAATGACCTGCTGATCAGCACATCATGCAAGGGCAAGAGAGATGGTGTTTAATGACTGACATAAATGTAATGCTTTTTTTGGGGAGGGGGGCAAGAATATGAACTTAATGACAATGTGTATTAACATGGTAGGGTTAGTAAGAAAACAGCTGCCTACTCATGGAGCTTTCTCACTTGAATGTAAACAGTGTGTTTATTTTGGTACTCCATCGAGTAAACAGTCGTTTGTTTGTGCTTATACAGGTCAAGTTTTAAAAAACTAAAAAATATATTTTTAATATATTAAACATTTCATTAAGCAGTCTACTACTGTAGGAAAACACGTTAAAACCTCATAATCTATACTGTAACAGTTATTGCATCCCATACAAAGTTTAATGCAAACCTAATGTCTCTGATCAGATACTGTATATGTGGATGTGATTTAGTCCCTCAGCTATTATGATTGTCCATGTTTGTGTTGGTATCCTTCACAGTATATTCCTCTACTATGGTATTGTTTTCTTTATCGTTTCTTTGCCTGTGTCAGGATCATAATTTATTATATTTTTTAGGTGTCGCACAATATACAGTGCCTTGCAAAAGTATTCGCCCCCCTTGAATCTTGCAACCTTTCGCCACATTTCAGGCTTCAAACATAAAGATATGAAATTTAATTTTTTTGTCAAGAATCAACAACAAGTGGGACACAATCGTGAAGTGGAACAACATTTATTGGATAATTTAAACTTTTTTAACAAATAAAAAACTGAAAAGTGGGGTGTGCAATATTATTCGGCCCCTTTACTTTCAGTGCAGCAAACTCACTCCAGAAGTTCAGTGAGGATCTCTGAATGATCCAATGTTGTCCTAAATGACCGATGATGATAAGTAGAATCCACCTGTGTGTAATCAAGTCTCCGTATAAATGCACCTGCTCTGTGATAGTCTCAGGGTTCTTTTTAAAGTGCAGAGAGCATTATGAAAACCAAGGAACACACCAGGCAGGTCCGAGATAGTTGTGGAGAAGTTTAAAGCCGGATTTGGATACAAAAAGATTTCCCAAGCTTTAAACATCTCAAGGAGCACTGTGCAAGCCATCATATTGAAATGGAAGGAGCATCAGACCACTGCAAATCTACCAAGACCCGGCCGTCCTTCCAAACTTTCTTCTCAAACAAGGAGAAAACTGATCAGAGATGCAGCCAAGAGGCCCATGACCACTCTGGATGAACTGCAGAGATCTACAGCTGAGGTGGGAGAGTCTGTCCATTGGACAACAATCAGTCGTACACTGCACAAATCTGGCCTTTATGGAACAGTGGCAAGAAGAAAGCCATTTCTCAAAGATATCCATAACAAGTCTCGTTTAAAGTTTGCCACAAGCCACCTGGGAGACACACCAAACATGTGGAAGAAGGTGCTCTGGTCAGATGAAACCAAAATTGAACTTTTTGGCCACAATGCAAAACGATATGTTTGGCGTAAAAGCAACACAGCTCATCACCCTGAACACACCATCCACACTGTCAAACATGGTGGTGGCAGCATCATGGTTTGGGCCTGCTTTTCTTCAGCAGGGACAGGGAAGATGGTTAAAATTGACGGGAAGATGGATGCAGCCAAATACAGGAACATTCTGGAAGAAAACCTGTTGGAATCTGCACAAGACCTGAGACTGGGACGGAGATTTATCTTCCAACAGGACAATGATCCAAAACATAAAGCCAAATCTATAATGGAATGGTTAAAAAATAAACGTATCCAGGTGTTAGAATGGCCAAGTCAAAGTCCAGACCTGAATCCAATGGAGAATCTGTGGAAAGAGCTGAAGACTGCTGTTCACAAACACTCTCCATCCAACCTCACTGAGCTCAAGCTGTTTTGCAAGGAAGAATGGGCAAGAATGTCAGTCTCTCGATGTGCAAAACTGATAGAAACATACCCCAAGCGACTTGCAGCTGTAATTGGAGCAAAAGGTGGCGCTACAAAGTATTAACGCAAGGGGGCCGAATAATATTGCACGCCCCACTTTTCAGTTTTTTATTTGTTAAAAAAGTTTAAATTATCCAATAAATTTTGTTCCACTTCACGATTGTGTCCCACTTGTTGTTGATTCTTGACAAAAAATTAAAATTTTATATCTTTATGTTTGAAGCCTGAAATGTGGCAAAAGGCTGCAAGGTTCAAGGGGGCCGAATACTTTTGCAAGGCACTGTATTATTGAAATAACTACAGGTTGAATTAAATACTACAGAAAACCAAATCAAAATAATTTTCCTCAACCATTTTGTGCATGAGTTATTAAATCCAGGATTAATTCCAATCCTATTCTTCTGCATGTTTTTCATATTTTTTAATTGTCTAAAACGATACATTTTCATGAAGTTACAAACATGTCTGATCCTGTGAACTTTGAGCACCTAAGGAGTTGATAAAGGCCAATTATGTAAACCAAGATTATGTGTGTGGGTGGGGTGGTGGTGGGGGGAACTAGTTATTTTTTGGAATAGTTAACTTAGTTCAACTTTATAGTATGTATTAAGAACTGATCTGGAGGCGGCATGGCTCATGAGTAGTCGTCTCCCAAGAGGTATCCTTCATCGAGATACTGAAGCACATGTTGCTAGTGATGCTGTATGATCAGTAGTTCAATGTGGTGACTGTGTAAAAGTTGTTTGATTGCTTTGAAGGAAGAAAAACACAATACAACCAGTGGTGTTACCAGGATGCCAGGTGTGGGTGGGCATTAGTCTTACCGAGGGGGTAAAAAAAAAAAAAAAAAACTACAATGCTAAAGTAGGTCGAAATCCAGCTTAGGGCTACTGCACCTTAAAACATGTTTTGTTTTCACCTTGTTATGACGGCAAGCCGTTAATGTGGATCCAAAAACACAGACCAGGAGATCAATAGAGCAAATGTTTGTGTTTAATTAGTACAACAAAGGGAGCACGCTAGAAAACGCGGATATAACAAGTACAACTTAGGGAGCACGCTAGAAAACGCGGATATAACAAGTATAACTTAGGGAGCACGCTAGAAAACGCGAATGTAACAAGTACAATTTAGGGAGCACGCTAGAAAACGCGGATATAACAAGATATAACTAAAAGAGCACCCAAGATGGCGTGAATATAACAGAGTACAAAATCCTAACTACAAAATCCAGAAGAGCACAAAAGTAAATAAGATCAAACCAGAACACGACCGAAGAACGTCGGAAGGCACCGAGGATGACGATGAGCACACAGCGGTAAGCAAGGCAGGAACAAGCATATGCAATAGTCCGACACTCTCAGACGGTGACAGGAGTCCTTAAATAATGAGCGCTCCTAATGCGCCACAGGTGTGCGGCCACGGCCCCGCCCATCCAGCTGAATCAGATGCTGGAAAGAAAAAACAACTGAGAAGGCATACAGATATGACACACCTTGAGATAACTGTTGTTGTGATTTGGTATAAACTAATAAAAGTTGATTTGATTTTATTTGACTTAGAACACATCCATAACTGAACAGTATGGACATGCAGGTGACAATGTTTTTTTTAGGTAACCTATTGTGGTTCCTTGGTTTTATTATTATTATTATTATAGTTATTTTTTGTTCCGCAGCCCCTTTGAGCTCAATTTGACCCCCTTAGAATGCTTCAAAATGGACCAAAATCGGCAGACAGGTCAAGACAGGTGCAATCTTTGATAACATGTAAAGACAAATTCCAAATACACTATGTAGCGCCCCCTAGCAGTCATTCTTTGTCCCGCCGACGCTTTGAGCCCTACTTTGACCCCCTCAGAATGCTTCAAAACTCACCAAACTCAACAGTCAGGTGAACACTGGTGAAAACTTTGATAAAATGTAGGGGGAAAAAAATCAAAATATGCGTAAATGTGTGTAGCGCCCCCTAGGAACAAAACCAACATTTCATTTAATTTTTATTTTATTTTTATTTTTTTTAAAGTTGAAAGAGGAGGTAACAACGCAAAGGTTAAAACTTAGAACACCTCAGTACTATATGAATGGAATACAATAAGCAGTGCCCTGACTGCCGTTAGTACTACATTCAGTTTTCTTTTGGTGGCAGAGGGTGTCCGTGGGTGGCCACTGACACCCCCCCCCCCCTCCCCCGGTAACGCCCCTGAATACAACTGAAATTTATTTACTAGTTGCTTTTTAAAATGTGTAACATAACTGAGCTAATTTGAATAAAAAAAAAAAAACTCTCATTATTAATGGCTAATGCCAGCAATTGCCTGGCAACCAATTCAGTGTGTACCCCACCTACTGCAACACTTGGGAGTATAAGCAGCTTGGAATATGAACAAATAATATTTACTTATTAGACGATACTGTATGTTACTCACTGCAAGTACATATAAGGTTTTGCTTAGAATTGCTTTTTTTAAAAAAACATTTCTTTCTAGCACCTCGTATTATCACATTATTGGAGACAGTAGACGTACGACTGGATCACAATGCAACCTTCATATGTGAGGTAGAATCCCGACCTTCAGCAGACATTACATGGATCAAGAATAACCAACCTATCATGTAAGTAACTTTTAAAACATCATCTGCCACAATACACCATTTATATGTTAGCAGGCTTTGACAAGCTGCATGCTGAACAAACTGAATACCGTATTTTTCGGACTATAAGTCTCAGTCTTTTTCATAGTTTGGCTGGGGGTGCGACCTACACTCTGGAGCGACTTATGTGTGAAATTATTAACACATTATTATATAATTTCATATGTTATTTTGGTGTTTTGGAGTGACACTGATGGTTTCGTAAACTTGTTAGCATGTTCTTTATGCTATAGTTATCTGAATAACTCTTAATAGCAATGTTACGTTAACATACCGGCCACCTTCGCATTTTGTTTGTCATGCATCACATAACATTATTATATTGTACACTTATTCAGAATGTTGTTCTCTATTGTATCTTTTATTTTAGATTGCCTTTCAAAATGACATATCTGTTCTATGTGTTGGATTTTATCAAGTAAATTTCCCTCAAAAATGCGACTTGTATGTTTTTTTTTTTTCCCTCTTCATTGTGCATTTTTGGGATGGTGCGACTGATACTCAGGTGTGACTTATAGTCCGAAAAATATGGTAATTGGAAATGTCTCTAATGACTTTGTTCAACTGTGATAAGACACTTCAAAGCCAGGATATGGATCAGGTAACTTTCCAGCCCAGAGCGTGAGACTTTGAAGGTTGGGGATTTTTGCTCACACTCATTTATCGTCCTAGTCAACAAGTCCGGGACAGAAGGACACAACAAGAACTCACAAGCCATAGTCTTCATAGCACAATCCCCAACAGCTGGTAGGAAACGGAAAACAAATGCGCTGTATCAAAACTTGTTCCGGTATCAGAAGACTGGTGCAATGAACCACAAAAGGCAAATGTCACATGATATGGCTAAGTTTGTGCTCAGAGATGGAGAGAAAAGCATAAAAGTCTTGCCAGTCATGGATATTTCACTGTGATTGGCTGCCATGGCAGACTGTAACACTTGTTAAGAACTTCATTGTGCAACATGTCCAAGCGCCGGCGCCCATCTCCGCCCCTCCAGGTTCGGCAATCTGAACCCGACTCCCTTTCGATCGGCCATCGTAGGCCATCGCCCCGCACTTACGCGTCAGCTAACCAAAAATTTTACTCAAGTAAGAGTAGCGTTATTTCAAAAATAATATTACTCAATTAAAAGTAGTCATCCAAAAAATGTACTCAAGTACAAGAATACTAGGACTTACTGCAACTACTTACTACTCAAAACAATGTTTTTTTTATTCTCCTCAGCACAACATAATCTTTTTGAATTGTTATTAAAACAGTGTCTGCCTCAACCTTGCCTAAGAGTAGTGTTTCTTCTTCAAAAATCTAATCAAGTAAAAGTAAAACGTGTGGTGTGGCTATTCTCAGAAGTACATTTTTCTTAAAAAGTTACTAGAATAAATGTAACGGAGTAAATGTAACGCGTTACTACACATATCTGTATCCATGCGGACAAAACAGACATTCCGTTGTGATTTTTTTTTTTTTTTTTGCTCTCAAGACTGCCTGTCATCTTTCTTTTGCTATTTTGTTATTGTACGTATATTCAAGCACCACTAAAAGTAATAATTCAAACGAATCATATTCAAACCAATCCAAAAATTCTCTTCTGACAAATGCATTCCTCATTGCCTTTATGTTATTAATTGTTGACTTCTGCCCTACTAGGTACTATGACTCCCGGTACCTTACTCGGGAGCAGGGACAAATTCTTATAATTCCCCATGTAAGAGAAAATGACAACGGGGAGTACTGCTGCCTCGCCAGTAACGGTATTGGAAAGCCAGCCAAAAGTTGTGGAGCACTGCAGTTAAAAATGAGTATGTCTGCTTTGTATCAAAACTCTCCGAAACACTTGATTGTAAAAGTTCAAACTATCAATCTAAAATGATTCCAGAACATTTTTAGCCACCTGAAGTAAATGTCTTTTTGAACCAGAACCACAAATCAAGCGGCATCCAACAAATGTGACTCTTTTGGTGGAGTCCAAAGCAGTATTGCCATGCATTACCCTTGGTAACCCAAAACCAGACATTACATGGCTGAAAGATGATGAGCTTATTAAGGTAAAATGTGACTTCCATACTTTTGTCTTTGTCAAGATATAAGTTTAACAAATGCTATTTCACATTTCACAGGTCAGTGACCGTGTTAATATTCTGGACTATGGCGCACTGAAGATCAATTATATTCAGAAGGAAGATGCTGGACAGTATCGATGTGTCGCTAAGAATAGCTTTGGTTTGGCATTTTCTAAACCTGCCACCATTGAAGTACAAGGTAAGAATTCAAACCAGATTTGTCCGTCCAAGTTAATGGGGGTGGGGGGGTGGGGGGGGCTCTGAAGATATTCAGTGGTAGATGGATAATGTATAGTATTAACTGTAAATTGAATTGCATATCTTAGGGCTTGGCATCTTATACAGTAATTGTGCCATTTGTAAATTCATTTGGAAACCTCATAGAAATCTCATTCCAGCTATACCCTAAACTGAGCTTTAATTAGCAGGAAATAGCAGATAACACATGGTGCTGTATAAAGAATGAGGTTGCTTAATTCCCTTTACTGTCATAGCCAACTTTTCAGGGGGCTGAAAATTAGGCAGTATAGCAAGTGCTTCTTAATTGTTTCCATATGGTGAAAAAAAACTGAACACTCTGTACCTCTTCTTTTTTTTTTCTACTTGTGTGTGTGTGGTCTGTCTGTGACATGTGCAGCTCCAGCACGAATCCTGAGAGTTCCCAAGGAGAAGCGAGTAGTGTATGGGAGCCAAATATCTCTGGAGTGTAATGCCACTGGAAATCCAATTCCCACTGTCACCTGGTTAGAAAATGGGAATACTGTGAGTGTACTGCATGGGTCTCCAGACTAACATGGTGACTGTTAGATGGTTTGAACAAATATGTCGTTTTAATAATTTTAACACATTTGCACATAATCATAACATAACTGAAAAAAAAACTTTTTACAGTATGATATTGAACTAATTCATTTTTATATAATCATCGGGGTTTGTTGGGCGGTGTCAATTTGTATGCTTCTTTTTGTGAAAATATAAAAGAAAATATTTACATAAAGGGTTTGGCACCAGTTTGTTGTGGAAAATCCACATGGTAGCGTATTTCTGTCACAAAAACGATGATAGAACCACGTACAGTGGTTGAAAGCTAAGGATTTGTATCAAAAATTTTGCAAGGCTGTTTTTTGTCTGGAAACACAACAATTGTATTAAACATTTTCTTAACTATGAAACCAAAAGAATATCCAAGATTAAAAACTTTATGATTTTGTGTCGCTTCATCAATATATTGGTACTCATGAGTCATTATAGACCTATTGGTATATAATGTTCAGTACACGCATACAGTAGACTACATAATTTGGAACCGTGCGATACATTTGAATTCAATACAAGCGTAGTATAAACACTTGAGAAATGTAAGAGGGCTTTGGTTTGATTGACACCATCAGTAGGCTACACTGCTGGCCAAAAGTATTGGCACCCCTGCAATTCTGTCAGATAATGCTCAATTTATCCCAGAAAGTGATTGCAATTACAAATGCTTTGGTAGTAATATTTTCATTTTAATTTTTATTTATTTGCAATGAAAAAACACAAAAGAGAATGAAAAAAAAAATTAGATCATTATCATTTTACACAAAACTTAAAAAAATAGGCTGGACAAGTATTGGCAGCCTTTGAAACCATGTGATGCGTCTCTAATTTGTGTAATTAACAACACCTGTTAATTACCTGTGGCACATAGCAGGTGGTGGCAATAACTAAATCACACTTGCAGCCAGTTAAAATGGATTAAAGTTGACTCAACCTCTGTCCCATGTCCTTGTGTGTACCACATTGAGCATGGAGAAAAGAAAGAAGACCAAAGAACTGTTTAAGGACTTGGGAAGCAAAATTGTGAGGAAGCATGGGCAATCTCAAGGCTACAAGTCCATCTCCACACACCTGAATGTTCCTGTGACTACCATGCGCAGTGTCATCAATAAGTGTAAAGGCCATGACACTGTGGCTATCCTCCATAGATGTGGACGGAAAAGAAAAATTGATGACAGATTTCAACTAAAGATTGTGCAGATGGTGGATAAAGAACTTAGACTAACATCCAAACAAGTTCAGGCTGTCCTGCGGTCTGAGTGTCAACCCGTACGATAAGTCGGCATCTGAATGAAAAGGGATTCTATGGGAGGATACCGAGGAAGACCCTACTTCTGACCCAGAGACATAAAAAAGCCAGGCTGGAGAATGTTCTCTGGTCAGCTGAGAAAAAAAGTAGAGCTTTTTGAGAAAAGGCATTAAAACAGAGTTTACAGGAAAAACACGAGGCCTTCAAAGAAAAGAACACGGTCCCCACAGTCAAACATGGTGGAGGTTCCCTGATGTTTGGGGTTGCTTTGCTACCTCTGGCACTGGACTGCTTGACCGTGTGCATGGCATGATGAAGTCTGAAGGCTAGCAACAAATTTTGCAGCATAATGTAGGGCCCAGTGTAAGAAAGCTGGGTCTCTCTGAGGTCATGGGTCTTCCAGCAGGACAATGACCCAAAACACACTTCAAAAAGAACTAGAAAATGGTTTGAGAGAAAGCACTGGAGACTCCAAGAATGGCCAGCAATGATTCCAGACCTGAATCCCATTGAAAACCTGCGGAGAGGTCTGAAAATGGCACTTTGGAGAAGGCACCCTTCAAATCTCAGAGACCTGGAGCAGTTTGCCAAAGAAGAATGGTCTAAAATTCCAGCAGAGCATTGTAAGAAACTCATTGATGGATACCGAAAGCAGTTTTTCGCAGTTATTTTGTCTAAAGGTTGTGCTACCAAGTATTAGGCTGAGGGTGCCAATAATTTTCTCTGGCCCATTTTTGGAGTTTTGTGTAAAATGATAACGATTTAATCATTTTTTATTCTCTTTTGTGTTTTTTCATTGCAAGCAAAATAAATGAAGATATTACTCCCACAGCATTTGTAATTGCTATCATTTTCAGGGAGAAATTGAGCATTATCTGACAGAATATCAGGGGTGCCAGTACATTTGGCCAGCAATGTACCGTAATTTCCCGAATATAACGCGCACTTTTTTTCCCCAAAATCAACTTGTAAACTCATGGTGCGCATTATAAACGGGTAGATGGATGGAGACAGAAATATATATGTATTACATATATATATATAAACCGATTTTTTTTCATTGACACGGCCACGTTGTGTTGAAGAAACGTATGCGGCGACCCGTTGCCGACCATTACGGTACGTGACGTCACCATTTTGTTTCGGTAATACTTCACACTAATCGGCCGAATGATTTCGTCTGTGTGAAATTCTGCTTTTTTCACTCTTCATAAAGCACAGAATTTAGTTTCTTGAACTCATTTGAGTCGACGTTTATTGCAGCTCCACAATTCGGAGCATAACAAATGTAAGGACACACACTTCCTGTCTCCGTCAACTATATCGGTCCCTCGGGAAACTCAAACCCAAATAACAATAGTTCAGTAGTTTTACCGTATCAATCCATGGAAGAAACATTTATTCATCATGAGGAAATGAGCAAGTTATACAGCAGCCTTTAAAAGAAAAGTCACATCCGTTTTGTTTTCTCCTAGATTCTGGTAAGTTGGAGAAGTTGTCAAATCATATTATTACCGTAAATATTGTCAGTTTACGGAAATGTTTTGAACTACCAATGTGCTATGCTTGTGCTGTGTTTCACCAGTCAGTAAAATGACATCTCTGTATCTGTACACGAGCTCTGTTTTCTTGTATTCTTCTATTTATTGGTGCTAAAATTAGGGTGCGCGTTATAAACGGGTACAATAATTTCCCCCAAAATTTACAAGTAAATTTGGGGTGCGCATTATACACGGGTGCGCCTTATATTCGGGAAATTACGGTATTAAAATTTGATCCAGGTGTTCTTAATGTCGTGAATAATGAGTGGATAGTTGGGAAATACAATTTAAAATTACTAAATCATATTTAAAGACTCATTAAGCTGGAATGTGAAACGATTTATGCGTGTATCTAATATAATGACAGGTTGATCACATTCTTTCACAATCGGGGTGATTTGTTATAATCATCACAAGATTGATCAACATTTGGAACTCGTTCATCTAGATGTAGTCATTTTCAAGAATTATAGCAACAACAAGCTTGTAATTCAAATTGTTCACTCATTTTTACAAGGGACATTGTTCAACGGTAGTGAGCATGCAATTAGATAAAACTGAACAGTCGTTATTTACGGTCTATCATAATATACAGTTATTTGAGCATAGTATGCAATTAAAAATGACATTGCCAGCACGGCAAGAGGCATTAAGTGTGATATTGCGGGCAGACAAAAACATTCATATTCTCTTGGCAGACGTTGGTGCTTATTATAAAAATGATTAACAGTAATACTTGTAAATACTTGTGTGCGCGTGCATGCATGTGAATGTATCAAAATGTTTCCTGGCACAATGTTAATTTATTTGATTTTAGCAGCGCTGGTACAAGCTCATCGAAAGAACAGACATGTGCTACTTGAATTGTGTACTCATGTGTTTGGATTGTTGATTATATGTGCACCCCAGGAATATTACCATTTACAGGGTTTCCACAGATCCTTGAAAAATATATATACATACATTGTATACATATATTGTATATATATGGCGAAAAACACTCAGGTGACTTGAAATTCCGCTCTGAGACCCCCAATTTAGCCAACTTTCAAAATTGTCCGATATGCATGTGTAATACATCATTGGAAAGCTTAAATCTGAATTTTCTGGGGGAAGAAAAATTATGAACAGGAGTCATTTAAAATTTTTTTTTTTTTTGGTATATTTTTTAAGCAGCAAAACCCTATCTGGAAGTGAGAGCACACAAGAGCAGAATTACAGACGCCATGACTTTAACGAGATATTGTCGCGTACTTACCTAAAACTCCATGCAGCATGTATCACTGAGTGTCAAGACACAGCTGTGAATGGCTGGAACAGCTGGATTTTTTGGGGGGATTTTATGGTTAAATATGTTAATATAACAAGGGTCGCGATGCAGAAATCGCAGACATCAAGGAGTGGTCGAGATGTTCTTATTCATATATATTTACCCTTTTAAACGTTTTTTTTTCAATATTTTTTTCTTTTGGATCGATTATTTATCATCTAACATATCGGAGAAAATGCAACAGTAAGAAAAAAACACAAGCAATAGTTATGAGGTAGATATCGGTGACATTTTTACAGACACCATTTTTTTTCATTGTGACGTAATTTGTTTTAAAGTTTAAAATATGCGAGTGAATAATTTTTTAAAGTTGTCTTTTTTTAAAAACTAAATATTAGACATCAATTAATGATTCTAAGCTAAAAATGACTGACATTTTGAATAATAAATATTAATTACCTTCATTTTATGGCTGGGTTGAAACAAAAGCGGTTGCGCGACGTCTGTAAAGGGGGGTTTTCAGGGTAAAACGGACAAATTAAAAATAGTTCGGGGGCTTAATACGCCATGAATCTGCTATGGCAGCATATAGACATATTGTTCTATCAAACATTGTTTTGACTTAAAATACCGCAGTTTCATTTAAAGAGGAGTGCAAGAGCAGAAACTGCTTTTTCAGTCTTGTCTGTGTTTTCCGCCATATATTTTTTTTTGCAGTCAGAATAAAACCGAAACGATTAAGTGATGTTACTTCCTGATTATCTCCGTTGTTGTATCTCCACTTCTGGTTATGACATGCGGTTGTGTGTTACTTTTAGCAACGACCACATTACTGGGTGGCCTGTTGTGTGTGTGGTTTTTTTTGTTTTTTTTTTCATCCCCAAATGTTGGTTTATTGTTGAGTTGGCCTTAAAGTCTTAAATGTTTAGAATTTAACTTGCCTTGACATGTACGAACCGATGTCATATAATATTGGGGATCCTTTTTTAATATATACAGTAATATCAAAATATATAATACACATCGACTTTTGGTGCAACTATGAAGTTGTGCCATTAATGTCTTAAACATTTGAGCTGTTAAAATGTTAATCTGCGAAAATTGCACTCTGTTTATATTTGCCCGTTCATTGTTTTATTAATGTACCACATTTAAGAATGCGAATTCTCTTTTTTTCACATCTCAAACTCCCATTACTTCTGTGTGGGTGTTTGAGAGACCGAAAATACACTGACAGTAATTTCCTCATTATTGAGTGTAAAGCAACCTTTTCAAATTGGACATATGTTCTAAAAGATAATTATACAGGAGTCCTACTTTTTTGAAAACCAATAAACTGTGCAACACACTTGAAAATGACACTCGTGCTTCCATCTTTCTTCTCCTCCCTAAAGATCTCGGGTGCATCAATTGATGAGACCTTGGTGGGAGAAGTGGTTTTGTCGGTTCTTAAGGTCACAGTGAATAAACCAGCTCTTTATACATGTCTGGCCTCTAATAGACACAGTGCAGGAGCTAACACTGTCAAAGCAACGGCTAGAGTGACCGTCGCAGGTGAGTCTTTATATTCTACACTTGAATCTTTGAATCAATTGTTGGATTTATCAAAGGAGAATCAACTACTTAACTCTGGGTCCTGTGTTTTGTTAGCTGTCAGTCTGTTAACATGGCGTCAGCTGTCCATTTCTAGGCCCATATGTTTCTTTTTAAACTTCACCCCACTCAACACCACAAGTCACCTAAGAACAACATGCATGCTGACCACACACATTGGCAAATCACTTCCTAGTTGCTGTTTTTTCGCAGTACTATGTTAAACGTATGACTAGTTTAGATCAGCATCATGCTTGATTTTCTCTTCCATGCGAGACTAAATATAAGGACGTTGCCTTCTTCCTTCTCTCTTTTATTCATGCTGGGTCTACTACAACCAACCACATCTGGATATTGCCATTTTCCTATAGAATGGAGGTAAGTCATATGAATGTGTCTTTTTTGAAACACTTGAGCCCTTAAAGTCAATACAGTGGTTGAATTTATACTAGAAGAAAAACATCAGAACTAACCTGTATTTCAATATATTCTTCAAAATTTTTGTTTTGTGATGTATTTGGTCTTGGAATAAATTATCCAAGCTGCTTTATCAGGTCACCTAAGTAATGTTTTCTAAACTTCCAACCAGGGTATCAACTTTCTAAAACGCATTTTCTGATTTTGCTTTCTTTGTATTATTTCTGTGAGTTTAACATTTCCTTTATTTGACCTTAGAACTTATATTTTGTGCAATTATTAGTGCTTGCTTCAGGACTTAAGGCTATTTTGAAGTCGTATGGTCCATTTGATACCTCTTTTGAGAACATTTCTGTTATGGCAACATTAACTATGGATGCAGCAATAATCTATATCATTTTGTAATGTGTTGTATTACAACAAAACTACCTTTGTCTCTCGTCATATGTTAACTTATGGTGCCTCAATTATATGACAATGAAGTCATATATTTGGAACCAATTTCATTTACAGTATCTATTGCAGCTATCTCAATTCAGTTAAATCACAATTTTAAGTATCAGGCTCAAACTATTTTCACCTATTAGTATGTTGTGGCCCCACACAGAAACAAGCAACAGGAGCCAAGCTATCCAACTGTGTCACTTTTGTATGATGCGTAATCTTAGAACAATTTATACATGATGACCATATAATTATTGGACTACTTTGAGTCAGATGACTTCCAGTAGAAGGCAGACAAACTCCCTGAACTTGTCGCTTATACTGTAAGTAGCAGGGCAAATACCCAGGTAGATAATTCACGGACAATTTGGAACAGAATCTATTGTATGTTGCCTGCACCAGTGTCAGGGAATATACCACGACACCATCACATGAAACCATCTGTTTTTACTCAGTCTAAAGATGCTTGGTTGAGAATCTGCTTCTAATACAATTTTCTGCCTATCACCAATCTGATACACAGGCAGTGGCTGATTCTGATGTAATCATGTGGTGGGAGATGAATTTGAACTTTGCTAAACCTCAACATGACCACAATTACCACATGTGGACAGTGAATCTATGGAGTAAAGTGAAGTGAAACATTTTGTGACTACATTCTGATTTATCCTACTCTACAACCGGCCTTCTACCATAGTTACACAAACAATATTTTTACAGTATGTGTTTTGGCAATTGCTCCTTGTACAGCTGCATTATGTGATTCTGAAATAGAATCAAAGAAGAAAAAAATGGTTGTAGCGTCATGGGATCAGGATTCAAAGGATATGAGGAGACCAGGTTTGAAAGCCTGTTGATGTATGGCTACATCTGGATTCTTGATGCAGACAGTCATGAGAAAGAAATTAGGGAGATAATAGTCATGGTGGGAGTTGGTAGATTTACGTGTTAGTTTTATGTTGATGGTTTGATTTAATAACTGACCAGAGATCCAGCCTCCCTTGAAGGCAGCATCTGGAGTTTGTGAGAGTAACTGTAGATGCAGGGTGAGAGGAAACAGAGTGAAAATTACCTAACGGGCAGCTCAGAAGGACATCATGTGTGGAGCAAATGCAGACAATAGCCTGCTGCCATATTTATTCTATTACTGATTCAATATAGTATCCAATAGTAATAACATTTAAAGTGCCTGTGATAGCATAAAAAAAATCTTAAATAGCATTATTATGCGAATTAGAATCATATTTTGAGACAATTTGACTATATACAACAATTTGACAAAGCGTAGATGACGAGAAATTAGTCTTTCAATCTGCCGTTTACACCCGTTGACAAGGATGCACTAAAGGACCCAAATGCTCGACAGTTCAATCCAAACAAAGATTTATTTTCCAGTTCATAAAGTCCAAAATAGGAAGTTAACAAAAATTCACAGCAATGGCTGGATATTAATCAACGAAAATTCACAGCAACAGCTGGACATCAATCAACTGAGTAGATTTCACTAGAAACAAAAAAGGCATTGGTTCAAAAACATGAATCGTTCTCAAAAAGGGGCTTACACAAGGACGTGGCGTAGGACATGGCAGGATAGCAGACAAACCGACACTGGGCAAGGTTAGAAGCAGGCTATTTATACAGAGGGTCACAGGTGGACATGATTAGCCTGATTGGCAAGGGCAGGAAGTAAAGTTAACTCATGAAGGCACACCACTACCAAAATAAAATAAAAGGATCTGACATGAATCTACACAAAACGTTAAGACCTCAGAGACGTGACACCCGCTAGTCATTATAGCGCTCTCGCGTCCCAGGCTGGATGATGACGATGGCAGGGTCAAGATTTCATCTGATTTAGAATTCAGCCCATTGAGGGGGGAAGATTCAGAACGAGGAAAATACGACAGAGAGGAGAAAAATGTCATGAATGTTTCAATCTCACTACTCCAATATTTTTACAGGATAGTCTTTTTATCCAAGTCTTTTTCCCCAATTGCTAAATAAATGGTATGGTCATGACAAATAACAGTCTTGTGCTAAATGGAATATGAAATATTAAAAAAGCATTTATTAAGTACGTCTGGGCAAAATTACTGCATAATGGTCAGAACTGGCAACTTCTTCCTCTCCTGCTCGTATTTTATGCCACCGGAGTTAGTCCGACTATTATCATTTCCCTGCCCCGGCTTCGGAGACGGAGGAAAGAGCGTCGTTCTGCTGTGGCCACGGCAGAGCTCGTCGTCGGGAATGAATGCCGAAAATAGCCTATTCTCGGTGGACAAACCGGACGATGTCGGAGCGGGGTGCTGCTCGTTGCCAAGCCGAGGAAAGCGCATTCTCGGTGGGCACGCGAATAGGACCTAGCGGGCTTAATCAACCAGTCAAACCAGCCAATGTCGGAGCGGGGTGCTGCTCGTGGCCAAGCCATGAAAAGTGCATTCTCGGCGAACATGCCTTTATCAGCCGGTGAGGGATGTGTGGCTTTCTCGGTGGACAGGGAGTATTTTCACTTCACCCACAAAATGCAACCCACCTCCTTGTTAAAACGTGTGCCATTTTCCCAGTACAGTATTTGACATACTATAAAACACGTAGCTTACTCACCTCACAATGGTCCCACAGTTGTCTGACTTGTTTTGGCCATTATCAGCGGTGAATTGGAATTTTTTGAAACCAAAAGGCTCACACGCCTGTCCTTGGTGCAGCAGCAAAAGCCTGCAGCACACTGGGCTGACGTGATGGAAAAATAAACGAAACAATCCGCAAATTCAGCGGAATCAGCAGTCGTTCTGCAAACTGTAGTATTGGCTGTATACTGAAGATGTTTATCCCGCTGACATCACATTCGCATTCTTTGTAAATCCAGGAAGTTGAATAAATATATCGATCGCTTCATCCAAGCGGTCCATTTAATTCAGGAGCATAAAATACCACGTGAAATATGATATAAACATGCCTTTTTCTGTCATAGGCAGTTTAATTTTAAATACATATTTTTTTTATTAAAAAACAATTAACAGTTTTTAAACATTATTGAAAAATTCATGTCCCCATTTCTGGTCGATAAAAAATATTTTTATAAGTAATGAAGCCAAGGCTTCCATGTACGGGTACAACCTAGTACAGGTACAAGCCACCACCCACTCAATCACAGAGCACTAACAAACCGCTCCAACTTATATTACAGTATGTCAAAGTAATGTACGATGAAGAGTCACCTAACATGCATGATTTTTGGAATGTTGGAGACGGCCAGAGTACCTTGAGCAAAACCTATGCAAGCAAAGGGCAAAAATGCAAACAAATGTGAATGAAATTTAGTGTAGCAATATACTAAATATGACTTTCAGGTACTCATGCAAATAATGTATTTAGTATGCATGCCATTTCTTCTTCATTTTTCTTGTCAGACTGTACAAGGGAGTTGGAGGCTTCTGTAGTGCGTATCGTGGAGATGTGTGCCGCACAATTTTACATGAAGATTCATTGGTTTTCTTCAACACATCCATCTCTGATCCGGAGGACATGCAGGAGTACCTGGTTCAGAGCTGGTGGACGGAGTTCGACGGACTCAGTAAACTATGTGGCCCTGCAGTGCATTCACTCCTGTGTCATACCTCCTTCCCTGATTGTAATCCGTCAGGATTGGGACCTGCACCTAAACCTGTCTGCAGGTAAAACATTGTGTGAAAGTTCTTCCTCCTGTTTAGGTAACTGGATATGTACAGTAACTGTTAGTATGATTGTCGATTATTTTTTTTAAACAAAGTGGAGAGAATGCAAAATAAAACATCAACTTGGTCTTTTACTGCAGGGAGCATTGCCTTGCGGTGAAGGAACTGTATTGTCAGAAAGAATGGTTGATACTTGACGGTAGCATGTCCATCCAGCCTGAACCCAACAGTTCAGCCACAAACTCCAACATACCCCGTTTGTCATTGCCCAAATGTCAAACTTTGCCAAGTCTCCATTCAGACCCTGACGGTTGTACTCGTGTCCCTTTTGTGGGTAAGTTCTCGTTGACTAAAGCACTTCAGCCTGTTGTGGTTAGAGATTATATATATATTAGGGCTGTCAAACGATTAAAATTTTTAATCGAGGTAATTACAGCTTAAAAATTAATTAATCATAATTAATCGCAATTAATCGCAATTCAAACCATCTATAAAATATGCCATATTTTTCTGTAAATTATTGTTGGAATGGAAAGATAAGACACAAGATGGATATATACATTCAACATACGGTACATAGGGACTGTATTTGTTTATTATAGCAATAAATCAGCAAGATGGCATTAACATTATTAACATTCTGTTAAAGCGATCCATGGATAGAAAGACTTGTAATTCTTAAAAGATAAATGTTAGTACAAGTTATAGAAATTTTATATTAAAACCCCTCTTAATTTTTTCGTTTTAATAAAATTTGTAAAAATGTCAATCAAAAAATAAACTAGTAGCCCCCCATTGTTGATGTCAATAATTACTTAGACAATGCTCATGGGTGCTGAAGCCTATAAAATCAGTCACACCCAAGCGCCAGCAGAGGGCGGCAAAACTCCATAAAACACAATTAACATGTGGGCATTTCACTGTACTGTCATTTAAATCTGTCTGAGCGGGGCATGTGCGTTAATTGCGTCAAATATTTTAATGTGATTAATTAAGAAAATTAATTATCGCCTGTTAACGCGATAATTTTGACAGCCCTAATATATATATATATATATATTTTTTTTTTCCCCCCCCCGAGCCTAAAATAACCATTTCTACAAAAAAGTGTTTATCCCAGACTGTATACCTTCTTTATGATTCAAGATGATTCATCTTTTTTATATATTTATTTTTTTATATTTCAGACATCAAGTCAGATCAAATGACAAGTAAGTATGGAAGATATTGAATAGATATTAATTACCATTATTTGGAAAAAAAAAAAAATCTTCCATTATTTCTGTTTGGTATCAACAGCAACATGTTACACTGACAGAGGACGTTTTTACCAAGGCAACATTAACGTGACAAGGTCAGGGATACCGTGTCAACCATGGGACCAACAGGTACTCATTTGTACGTGTGTACTCTGTGTAATGTGTTAGGAATGCTGAAATCGAAATGAGATGTCCATATGTAATTAACACTGGGTGAAAAATGTATTTAACACTAACTGAATATTTGAACATTTACCAGTGCACGGTAGTGACATCTGTAATAAGTGAAGTGGCCATATGCTGAAAGTTTTTTTTTTTTTTTTTTTAAATGACTGTTAATCTACCAATGTTGAATTATAAAATTGTCCAGATTAAAACATAAATGCTATCAAGAAGAGCCACAAGGAGGGAAAAACGAAAAACATTTATATGTGAAGGGCATAATGTTCATTTGAGTTTAGTTTAAAACACTGATGTACGATATAATATCAAAACGATATAAAATGACTTACCGTCAAGAGTATTTTATATTGCCGTTTGGCACACAGTAAAATTACAAGCCTGCAGCCCTTGTGCAGTTACTGGTCACAGTTCAGCACATCCGTTATGCTTAAAGTGACCTCTAGATAGCTCCAAACCAGGATGCTTGGTAAAGGTGTAATGAAACATCAATTTGAAACAGTTGTCGGTCTAGGCTGTATAACATCCAAGTACATTAGTCTGTGAAGACATGGACCGTTGAAAAATCTCCACTGAACAAATTGCACTTACATTGTGTTTGCACACCTAATAACAGACGAACGACGAAACAGCAGAGCAGGAGTGGGGAGGTAGCCAAAAAGTTGTGACACCGAGCAAATGTGATGCTAGGTGGCTCCAATAATACCTGACTGTAGCCGATAGCCTACAAACTACGCCCACATGATATGGTAGATATGGTAGATATCACATATATATTAGGGCTGTCAAAATTATCGCGTTAACGCGCGGTAATTAATTTTTTAAATTAATCACGTTAAAATATTTGACGCAATTAACGCACATGTCCCGCTCAGACAGTATTCTGCCTTTTGGTAAGTTTTACAGCAAGGCTTTTTGTGCTGTCTAACAGCGAACTCTTGTGGTCGCTTTGCGACATTGTTTATTGTTTTCTTGCCAGTTCAATATGGCTGCACGACGTCTCGGGCTGACGCCTACGTTGTAATGTTGTGCTTATATGATCCTTGGACAAGATTTGTCCGTAAGTATGGTTGTTGTAAAAAATGTACATATTATGTTAGTAAGCGAAATGTTATATTTTTTGTATGAGACGCTTTTTGTTTATGTTTAGTGAACCTGTGTAGCGTGCTAAGCTAACGTTGTTGCTAATGCAATGCTTGTGTACTTTTTTTTGTAGTTTTACGACGGTCTAAAGAGGACAATGGTTTGAGGCCATTTTATAAATAAATCAGATGAAAAAGGAAGAAGTCTGATTATTAAGGCGTCGTTCACAAGCTGTCTAGCTTTGGAAAAAGTAGACGCTTCGGAGTGAGGACAGCATAGACAGATTTAAATGACAGTAGAGTGAAATGCCCACTACAGTCCTTATGTACCGTATGTTGAATGTATATATCCATCTTGTGTCTTGTCTTTCCATTCCAACAATTTATTTTACAGAATATATATAATTTACAGAAAAATCTGACATATTTTATAGATGGTTTGAATTGCGATTAATTGCGATTAATTACGATTAATTAATTTTTAAGCTGTAATTAACTCGATTAAAAATGTTAATCGTTTGACAGCCCTAATATATATAGAACTAGATGCGAAATGACAGACACGGCGGCATTAGCAACATGTACAGTAGAGGAACTAGATGCGTTAAAAAACAGCCGCCATCTTAAAGCAGTAGACTTTTTAGGAAGCGTCTGTTGTAGAGAACCTTCCTAGTGAACCTAAGTAACTTTTTATCCAAAATACTCCTAAATCGTCAAAATCTTGACTTGAATCTATGTTTAAATGATGAAACAGTTGTAAAACTTCCACACGTCAAAAGTAGACAGAGGGGAACTAATTCAATAATGGGAGCAATTTTAACAACTTTTAACAGTTGATTCAGGGTAAAGGGTAAATTAGGGTAAAGAATTGGGCACACATAGTGTGACCTATGTTTTTTTTTTTTTTTTTGAAAAAAAAACAAAAAAAATAAAAACAAAACATGAAAATTATCACAAGTTACTTTGCCAAGTAACTAATTACTTTTACATTCAGGTAACTGAGTTACTAACGCAATTACTTTTTGGGTGAAGTAATTTGTAACTACAATTAATTACTTTTTTAAAAGTAAGATTAACATCACTGCATATCGCACACAACTAGAACAGTGGCGTTCAAGCTTTTTTCTCTGAGGGCTGGTTTCAAAAAATAGAAGGATGCAAAGGCCAACTTGAAATGTTTTTAATTTGTTAAACCCGATGATATACTGTATGCATCTTCATAATGTACAGCACTATTTATGTATGTATAGTCAGAATGAATGCCACACCACTGGATGTCTACCGTCATTTTAGGAAGGGCGATAGACGCTTTTTAAAAAAAAAAATTAATTTATTTTTTTATTGCAGTGCATCGGCACATTTTTTAGTACATGTATTCCCCGGGTTCGGACGTACCCGACTTACGTGATTTCAACTTTACGACGCCGGAGTCTCGTTTACTTTATGTGATTAATATGACTGTTCTGCCCTCTGGGAAAATGTGTATTTGATTATAATGATGACTTTTGTTTTGTGATGCATGCTTTTATTTTGGTGCAGGAAGCGAAGACCAGGTTGTACTACCGCGTGCTAGTAGGAGCGCATGTAAACATGAAGAAGAACATATTTGCTCCCACGAAGAAGTCACGCAGCCGAGTGAGAGAGAGAGGGGAAAGATTACAGCTTAGCTTGCCGTCTAGCAAGGATTTAGCTCTAATGTCTTGGCGAGGACAGTACAATGACGTTTAATGCATGATTTTGGATAGTTATTTTGAGATTTAGGGGGTAATTAGTGGCACTTAAAGGGTTAATTCCGATTAAGCTGAAATTCAGGTTACGTCGTCAGCGTAGGGATGGAACTCGTTTGTACTGCCTGAATGTGATGACGTCATCAATGTTGTATTGGTACTGATGCCGATATTAGTATTAGTGGTATCGGTGCAACTGATTCCAACATGTTGTAAAGATTTGACCCCTAAGCTAATAGATACGAACTATTTAGGTGACCAGCTCCTTCTTGTGTTGAAGCTGAGGAATGCAACAGAAAGTAGGCTGAAGTCAAGCTTCATCTTTTGAAAGTCGAATGTGTTCACTCTATAGACCCTACCCACTGAAGTCACAAAATCACGTGATCACTGTATTGTTCCGCCCCCTTGTCCGTCATTTTGTGTCTGTATTATCAATGGTCTCAATTGATCGAGCAATTTATAATGCATTTCATGGAAGACCCGGTGCTTTCGGATGCCGTAAACTCACTGGATGCGTTGCATAAAAGGCGTTATGTGGAAAAGCTTCAGTTTATCCATTCGCCAGATCCATATTTGATGCCTAAATCGATGTTTTTCGACCCGCTGTCTTCGCCGTATTTGCCTGACATCTGCTAGCTACCCTGATATTTACAACTATCTTGTCCACACAAAATCAGCCTATTCTCACGAAAGTTTGAAAAACTTTAAGAGCTTGGAGGCTTATAAATACTTCGTTGCTGGTTGGGTGAAACAGGTCCTCGTCCACGAAAATTTGGCAGGAATCTATCTTGTGCTTGGAAAGGTGAGTTACGAAATTTTCAATTCAAAATCTTTTGTTCTTGCTAACATCCACTGTCAAGTCTAATGTATTTCATGTCATTTGTCAATGGAGCTAGGGCTTTTAATGTTTATATGGTTTAGCGATAGCACTCTCACTACATACATACGTGTATGTTGTCGGCGATTAGCCTAGCAATGATCTTAATTGTGGTTGTCAGCCCAAAACCCTCTATATATATATTAAATGCATCTTACCAGATATAAAATGACTACTACATAATCTGTGGTAATCGTTTGGAGCCCGGTTTTCTCGTTGAATTGCAGCAGCCCATCTCGCTCTCTCCTCTCCGGGTCTCTCGGAATCCGGTAGAACTTCAAGTCTCTCCGTCTATCTTCTCTGTTATTGCAACCGACCGCCACACACGCCTTCACCATTTTGATTATTAATGTTAACGAGCAGAAAAACACGCCGTAAATAGGAGGAATGTACGTAGCCGTAACAGGTAAACACGATGTGTTGACGGACAATTGGGCGGCACCAGTCACGAGGGCGGAGTTGTGACGTCACGTGGGTAGGGTCTATAGAAAAATATAGTATTTTCCTCACTGTTGCACTACATTTGGAAGGCTGTGTGCTGTGTGTATGGGAATATGGAAACACTCACTTCCGTTATCCAGGGATGCGAAGTATTATGTTTGTAGCAAGCATAAAATCAATTTAGTTTTCTTTGAGTAGTCAGACTGATTTGTGTGTGTCTGTGTTTTCCATCATACATGTGACTCTTTCTTGAAAAAAAAAAAAAAAAAAGACATAAAATGTGTCATGTACAAATACTCCCAATGGTATGAAAGCTCCTTTATGTTTTTATGGCTTTACTCTAAAAAAAATGGTCTTTTCGAACTAACTCTTGCTTCTTTCCTGTGCGGCTTGTGTGTGTCTGTTTATGTGTGAGTGTGTTTGTCAGGTCAGCATAGTGGGAGGGTCTCATTCTGACACATACTGCTTCTGGAAGCAATTAGCTTTTACACGCAAGTCACCGACTATCGCTATCACAGAATCTCATTTACTATGTGTATGGCTTTAACAACACCCTTTGTAATGAAAAAAATATCAGGAAATATTTATCTTTTTTTTCCATGACGTTTTGATCCAAGCTTGAAGGAAGGTGGACTAAATCAAGAATAGTTGTACGTGCCAGCACTAATCAAAACCATTTTGTTCAACAACAACTATGATTTGATGTTAGTGTTAAAACCTATATGGTAGCAACATATAGTAAATTATACATGGGTGAAAATCAAGGACTTGTGTTAGCACCAGGATGCTGAGGGAGCCGTGAAGCAGTTGGTGGCGCGTGTTGTCCAGTGACAAAAGTGTCAGCGATCTGTTGCCTGGCTTTGAATGCTCACTGTTGAAGTATTTCTTGGCATAGATCCTGAACCCTTAATTGCTCTCAGTGGATATTGCACCAGCACTGTATACTGGTGTGAGTGGGTGTGGGTGTGAGCCTCTGTGAAGTGTTTTGAGTGCTGCAATAGACTAGAGAAATCCTTTTCCATTAGTAAAATGTTTCTTTTTTTGTAAAATCTGTTTTTATGTACAACTCCCACATTGGCTTTAATAGACTGCAGATTGCAGCCTTTATTTCTCTTCATGGACATCTGTTACAAATGAGTTACAACTACATTTTAAGTAAACATTTACCTACGCGGGATCATAAATATGTTTTTAAAGGAGATTATGTAGTTACATATATGAAACAGTGTAATGCATTTAAAAATGTATAATTTGCACCACACTCCTTTGTGTGGTTCCAATATAGAGCATATTCATGTCTGAGTGACTTTTATGTTTCTGAAGAGGCTCTGCGGCCAAACTTCTCCTTGAAGTCCTGAAACTACTGCCAATGTTACATTCAGTTTCACAATTATTCATCCCTTGTTAGCTCTAAAATGCTGTGACATGAGGGCAATGTTTTACATCTGTCTACCATCTTTACGCTTTACTAGGATTTGTACCGCCTATTTTTAATGACTGTAGCTAGGGATGGGGTGAAAAATTCACTTTTTATATTCCGTAATTATTCATTAAATACCACACTTTTCAGACTGTAACTCAGTTTTAAACCCCCCCAATTGACAGTATGCTTTATAATCGAGTCTGCCTTATGTATGAATTCTGTTTGTGCTTAATGACCTCAAACCTTATTTTTTTGGAGTATAACTGTATTTTACTGCTTCAGTGAAGTGTTCAAGACACACATTCATCATTTATCAAACCATGAAACAATAAAACTGATAAATAAATTAATAAATATAATAATAATTACAATTTTTAAGATAAAAAGCAAATGGCAAAAAGCACATTCATACATTAATGTACGTAATAATCGGGTGCACAATATGCATGAAAATACAATACATTAATTCAATAACAATACTAACAATGGGATGCTTGTAAATTGGAAAACATGAAACATTGACGAGCATTTGGCCTGTGCCATATCAGGTGGTTGCAGATTTAAAAAAAAATCTTAAAGATAAAAAAAAAAAGGATATCAAAAGACTGATGGCATTGATGTTGATATTTTCATCATTATAACTTGTATATGTTGTATTCTCTTCATTTTAACAATGTTGCAAGTATAAAAGAGCTGAAGCTTTAGCTTCATAAATGTTGACAAATTCCACCTCTTTTTCCCTATTATTTAAAATTTGGCGTGATCACAGTTACAAATGTATTGGCTGTATATACGATGAAAAGCAAAAATATGGAACAGGCCCGACTTCCTTAATGAGCAACAAGGCTGGAGAGTCATGTTTGTTGTTGCAAAGATAGAGAGGTGTCTTGCTTCTTTACTGAGTGAAGACAATTTAAATAGTTGGTTTCATAAACAGAGAGTGGCAGAAAAAAAAAAAAAAAAAACTAATAAAAATGTTTATGCTCTATGTCTTGTCTTACACAATAGGTTCCTCACAAGCACCGCTTATCTGTGGATGCCATTCCGGAGTTAAAAAATTCTGATAACAGCTGTAGAAACCCAGCAGGAATCAGCGACAAGCCATGGTGCTACACCTCAAATCCCAACATACGCTGGGAGTACTGTGCTGTACCGCAGTGTGGGGAAGTACGCTTAGGAACAGGTATCTACTACTTTTTTTTTTTTACACATATACAGTACATACATACATACATACATACATACATACAGTGGGGAGAACAAGTATTTGATACACTGCCAATGGGTATTCCCATTGGCAGTGTATCAAATACTTGTTCTCCCCACTGTACATACATACAGTGTATATACATACATACATAATTTGGGGCAAATAAGTGTTTAGTCAACCACCAGTTTTGTAATTGTCAACATGGGAAACCTCAACCATGAGAGACAAAATGTGGAAAAAAAAAAAAAAAAACGAAAATCACATTGTTTCATTTCAAAGAATTTTATTTGCAAATTATGGTGGAAAATAAGTATTTGGTCAATACCAAAAGTTCATCTCAATACTTGGTTATGTACCCTTTGTTGGCAATAATGGAGGCCAAACGTTTTCTGTAACTCTTCACAAGCTTTTCACACACTGTTGCTGGTATTTTGGCCCATTCCTCCATGCAGAGCTCCTCTAGAGCAGTGATGTTTTGGGGCTGTTGTTGGGCAACACGGACTTTCAACTCCCTCCACAGATTTTCTATGGGGTTGAGATCTGGAGACTGGCTAGGCCACTCCAGGACCTTGAAATGCTTCTTACTTCTTTGTTGCCCTGGCTGTGTGTTTGGGATCATTATCATGCTGAAAGACTCAGCCACGTCTCATCTTCAATGCCCTTGCTGATGGAAGGAGATTTTCACTCAAAATCTCTCGATACATGGCCCCATTCATTCTTTCTTTTACACAGATCAGTCGTCCTGGTCCCTTTGCAGAAAAACAGCCCCAAAGCATGATGTTTCCACCCCCATGCTTCACAGTGGGTATGGTGTTATTCGGATGCAATTCAGTATTCTTTCTCCTCCAAACAGGAGACCCTGTGTTTCTACCAAAAAGTTCTATTTTGGTTTATTCTGACCATAACACATTCTCCCAGTCCTCTTCTGGATCATCCAAATGCTCTCTAGCGAACAGCAGTCGGGCCTGGATGTGTACTGGCTTCAGCAGGGGGACACGTCTGGCAGTGCAGGATTTGAGTCCCTGGCGGCGCAATGTGTTACTGATAGTAGCCTTTGTTACTGTGGTCCCAGCTCTCTGTAGGTCATTCACTAGGTCCCCCCGTGTGGTTGTTATCTTGTTATCATTTTGACGCCACGGGGTGAGATCTTGCATGAAGCCCCAGATCGAGGGAGATCATCAGTGGTCTTGTATGTCTTCCATTTTCTAATAATTGCTCTCACAGTTGATTTCTTTACACCAAGCGTTTTACCTATTGCAGATTAAGTGTTCCCAGCCTGGTGCAGGTCTACAATTTTGTCTCTGGTGTCCTTCGACAGCTCTTTGATCTTGGCCATAGTGGAGTTTGGAGTGTGACTGGCTGTTGTGGACAGGTGTCTTTCGTAGGTGCCATTAATACAGGTAACGAGTGGAGCCTCGTTAGACCTCATTAGAAGAAGTTAGAGCTCTTTGACAGCCAGAAATCTTGCTTGTTTGTAGGTGACCAAATACTTATTTTCCACTCTAATTTGGAAATAAATTCTTTAAAAATCAAACAATGTGATTTTCTGTTTTTTATCCACATTCTCTCTCATGGTTGAGGTTTACCCATGTTGACAATTACAGGCCTCTCTAATCTTTTCAAGTAGGAGAACTTGCACAATGGGTGGTTGACTAAATACTTATTTTCCCCACTGTGCATACATACATACATACATACATATTGTAAATATGAGAGAGAGTGAGAGGGGTAAGGTGTCGTTAAGTTACTAGAGATGTTTCCATCATATGGCTTCAGTTGTCAGTTATGGGACTTTATACAGTGGGGAGAACAAGTATTTGATACACTGCCAATGGGTTTTCCCATTGTGAGTGTATCAAATACTTGTTCTCCCCACTGTATACAACAATGAAGCACGCGACAATGCGAAAGGATGTGAACTGGGGAAAAAAATAACAAAACCATACATAACCAGTTTGGGGAGATTTGGAACTTTTTACTCTGAGACAGACTAAACTTGTCTATATCATCCTGTCATATTTGTAGATTCACAATCTTTATGTTATCACAAACAGTCTCCTAATTTTTAAATAATATTCAGATTTATCCTTTTGGCTAAATTTTGATTTTAATCATCTTTAGGCTTTGTTTCAGTGGTTAAACAAGAGCCAACAGGCCCTCGTCATCTCCCTCCAACAACAGCATCATCACCAGCATACTCCATGTCTGTCATTGTTATCATTCTGACTGTACTTGCTTCTACGGTCTTCATCACCATTGTGATCCTTGCATGCCGGCGCCGAAGAAAACAATGGAGACAGCACAAACGGTAGAAAAAAATGTGAGATTGTGCTATTCACAACACAATGTCTTCCCGACTAACTCTTTCTATATACAGGGAAATGGAGACCCCAACAATGACAGCTCTCCCTTCAGAGCTCCTGCTGGATCGATTGCACCCAAATCCAATGTACCAACGTGTTCCTTTGCTTCTGAACTCCAAGCTGCTGGCTTTAGAATACCCCAGGAATAATATTCAGTATGTCCGGGATATTGGAGAGGGAGCCTTTGGAAGAGTTTTTCAAGCCAGGTAAGATGGAACTATGAGCATAACCAAAAACGTTCCTTCTAAAGTATGCTTGATAGAAGGAGAAACTGGTTTGCGCAGTGGGAGTTTGATTCATTCTTGGTATGAAGACGTGTTGTATGAGCACAAATGAGGTGAAATAAGCACTGAGCGGTTACCTTCCACCCAGATTACACGTGTGTGGCCACCTCGCCACACCTGTGCATTTTATTCAATAGAATATGAATAATGATTACAATTATGCATTAAATGAACTGACTTTAACGATGATACATTAGGATCAATACACGCTGTCCTTGTATTATGTAAACATTTTGACGTAAGTCGGTCTGCGCCTTGCACGGTCATGTCAGTGACCTGCAGTCTACCTTACGCTAAAATTTAGACCCCTTCTTCAGTGGTGAAGTAAAATTGTGCCTTTTGTCCATGAAATTGTTTTGTCCGCGAGGGCACACCTACAAGCTACAAAATTACATACTTCGGAGTCTGTGCTAGTTTGAAAATATGTGTCGCAATTTGCACTGGAGCTACAAAATTTGCACCCAGCGTTGTTTTTGGCAGCCCTTTTAATTTTGGTCTTAGTCTTTTGGGTGACAAGACTTATTACTCTTAGTCATATTTTAGTCATCTGAAAATGTGTTTGTCTTCGTCTAGTTTTTGTTGACAAAAACTCAAGACTAATTTCGCCTAGTTTTAGTTGACGTTTACTATAAATGTTTTTGTCTTTAAAATAAAGCAAAATTACTCCAAAAATAAATACATAAATAAATGTTTCCAACTATTTCAAATGAACATTGACAGACGAGCACATATTGTAGCTTCTACAAGGACAACGCCAACTTGGTGATAATACACACTCAGCAGGAAAACAGTCCATTATTTTCAATTAATTACAGTGCAGCAATGCTGACAGCACTCCTGTCATGAGTCACATTACATTTTGGAGGGAAAATGACAAGCAGTACTTAATTTGAACATTTAGGGATATATGTAGTTTCTAAAGGGTGTACTCACTTTGGTTGCCAGGGCTGTAGATATTAATGGCTATATTTTGAGGGGAAAATAAATTAATTCTATTATATAAACTGCACACAGATTACTTTTAATTCTGTCAAAGTGTCATTTTGTCAGTGTTGTCCCATGAAAAGATATACTTAAATATCTGCAGAAATGCGAGGGATGTCCTCACTTTTGTGATACACTGTATACCCACCCGGACGCCACGAACTGTATGTAAAAAAACGTCCTAGATTTAAGAGGACGCTCGCCATTATCATTAGCCGAAAACTAGGCTATTACCATGAATTACATTTAGTGTGCGATGTTCACTCAACACAGACCTTTAGAGGCCAAAGCAACATTGCATATTCTCTCTGGCCAAGATAAGAAAACAAATCTTACCGTGTATGCAAGTTTGGAGACTGGAGAGGACACACTGGTGAGTTGTGGTGGGGGGTGCAGCCAGGGGCGTTTCTAGGATTTTTTTCTTGGGGGGGCCAGATAGGGTCACAATCTGTAGAGGGGTAGCATATTTTACTGTAGGGGTGTAACGGTACAAAAAAAGTCACGATTACCTCGGTTTTGGGGTCACAATTAGTTTCAGTCAAGTACAGGAATAACATGTTAAACCATTTGCTTGCTCATCACATTGTTTATTAAAACAAAACTCACATGATCACAGTAGCACAAATCAAGGACAAGCTTCCCCATGAGTCATTAAATTCTTCCCTAATCACCCCAATCATGAATGAATACCCTCTTGAATATTACTTCAAATGTAGTGGCAGCATGCAATCATGGCCTATGTGAACTGACTGCAGGCCAGTGTTTAATACAGCACTGTATTGAACCTAACATTCGAATGCGAGCGGTTCGGAAAATATACATGTACCTTTACACCCCTATTGTATTGACATAAAATGGTTTAAAGTTTCCAATGACAACCTCTGATTTTAGGTGATGACAATAATAACCAGTACACTACATTACAAGTAATATGACTTTATTGATGAGTAATTAGTGAGATAATTACACATTTTTGTTTGACACATTTAAAGCACAATTTTACAAAAAAATAAATAAAGTGCTATGGCCTCAGAGCAATGAAAAGATTAAACTGGCAGTCAACTAGATTTGATGCGTCTGAGATGGTGGGAAAATTGGGCACCCCAACTTTCCACCTTATTACACATGTTTTATAGGCTATTAGTGTTTCTATTTTCCTGCTTGAACCGTCTTTTTTGCGACCCATACGCGAGTAGGCTACATAACTGCACATCTAAATGCTGATAATAATAATAATAATACTGATAACATACTGTCGAGCTAGTGTTGCTAACATTAGCGCCTTAACTTCAGCAACACAAACGTTACCTAACCACCTGCGACATGCCAATACATTAAACACTAACATTCACAATTTTTTCACACTTTGGACATTCTCACTTACCTCAATTAAGATTAGTGTTTAACCACTGCAGTGGTAGTGTTCTCAGGAACCATATGAACACCAAGAGGTCCAACTTCTTCTGTTGTGAATGCATGAAATTGACGTTCCTGTGCGTCCTATTCGCCTAAAGTCACGTGAATGAGGAAAAAGTATTCGATTGGCTGCTTGCTCCTCGACGCCGAACTCAGTCGCAGAAAGTTCAACCAAACCATCTCCTTGGCGGCGCGTTAAATTTGACGAGCTACAGTCGATTTGGCGTCATCGCGTCGTCCCGACGCATCACGCGTGACGCGTTTACATTGACTTTCAATGGGAACCCGCGGCGCAACAAGCAAATGAAGTGGCTGGTGTGAACGTAGCTTTACTGAGGTGGGGGTTAGGGGGGGAACTTAGGGTGGCCAACCAAATTTCACCCCCTGCCACCCTTGCGGCCACGCCCCTGGGCGCAGCATGTCAAATGAGTGACACAACCAGACACTGCTAGATGCAGGTTAACTACACATAAAATGTCACACATTGTGAACATGTGATGGAAACTATTGCGCATTTTCGTCTCATTCTTATCTCGTCAGACGAAAACTGGCATTAGGCTTGTTATGTTTTAGTATCCCAAAACATGTTTTTAGCTCATAAAAAATGTTCGTTGACGAAATATTGTTATCATTGTCATCGCTGACGAAAACAACACTGCTTGTTTAATTATTAAAATAATACTCTTCTCTTACCAGGTATATGAATCGTCTTCTTGAATATTTGAGTTAACATAATCAGGCATTTTTTTCAGAGCCCCAGGCTTGCTTCCGATGGAAACTTTCACAATGGTGGCTGTGAAGATGCTAAAGGAAGAAGCCTCAACAGACATGCAGAATGATTTCCAGAGAGAGGCCGCACTCATGGCTGAATTTGACCATACCAATATTGTTCGACTCCTGGGTAAGTGTATGAACGTGGATTGAGACTTTTTTTTGTTTGTCTGTTTTAAAAAGGGTAGATTCACACTTGGATTTCTCATTTTGTATCTGAATGTTTCACCTAAAAAGGGGCGTAGAGTAAACACAAAACCCAATTTGTACTTGATTTTTACTTGTGCTAGAAAACAAAGGCCTCACACTTTTTCCCAATATCAATGTGAAGATCAAGTCCTATGCATCAATTTAATTCCCTCAGTGTAGGCACCAATAACTACATCCATCAGCGAGAACTCCATTAGAGGCCCACATGTGTATAACTTGTTGAATTATTCAGTAAGCTTTTACTCCAAAAGCGAGAAATCCAGATTACATCGTGTTTATAATAACAGAGCTTTAAATGCACACATAACAAAGAATTCATATGTTAGCTAAAATGTTTGGTTTCTTTCATTGTAGATCTACAAAGAACATGTCAATATGTAACAAAATATTAAGCGTATAGCGTGTGAACAAAAAGACGTGATTTTACCATGGTTTCCTACATTAAACTATTCAGACAGTGGGCTAATAGTTAATTTTAAGTACTGGTGCATGATAATTATTGGTCCGATAATTATCGGTCTGATAATAGGAATCATGACGTCATCCCAATAAATCCAATACCATTATTAATAGGACCGATAATATGTACTGTAATATTTTTGGCACGGTGTCGGTGGATTGGGATGTGTGCGTTTGTAAATCAAGCGCTCCCTTTCTGTGACTTCACGCTCAAGTGTGCCGCACTGCTGGCGAGAAACACATCTTAATAAGCCACTTAAAAGATGACAATCGCTTCGATGGTGTTTTAAAAGAGTTCGAGGACGTGCGAGCTGCGAATGAAGCTGCCCATCCAATGCCAAAGCCAGCTAATCAGCTGGGGTTGTACCATTTAACGAGGCCTTTAAAAAGTTTCACAAAGATGATTACAGAAATGATGGCGCTAGACATAGGAGGAGTTTGACTTTTGGGGCAGGGGGGGCACAACATGTTGATGACCCCAAAACGCAGTTTCAGCAATAAAATTAACTTACAAAAATATTTAAAATAATAAGTTGACAATGAGCATTTTTTTGTTTCCAATCTTTCTTGAGGGGAATTCTAAATCAGGCTGCTTGGGCAATACTTTTCGACAAGATTGTCATCCATTGAATTTGGTACACCCGCCAGTGTCGTGCCAATGTAGTTACCCCAGTCAAAAATTGTATCCCCTGGGCGGAGCCATATGGAGGTAGATTTGTGTCTTTATTATTCAATCAAAAAAAGTTGCTTCAATAAAAAACAAAAACAAAAAAAAAAACAGTTGCTTCAATCAAAAAATATATTTTCAACCCAAAAAAGTCACTTCAATCAAAAAAAAAAAAAAAAAAAAAATGTGTTTGAATGCAAAAATAAATTTGAAACTCAAAAAACTAAAAAAATGCATGTGAAAGCTATTTTTCTTTGATTATTTTTTTTTCATTGAAGTCAAGTTTTTTTTTTTTTTGATTGAAGCAACTTTTTGATTGAAGTAATGTTGATTTGTGTTTGGGCCACAATTTGGCTAGGACAGTTTTCTCTTTATTATTCAATCAAAAAAAATAAGTTGCTTCAAAAAAATAAAGATTTAAAAAAAAAAAATCTATTCAATCAAAAAAAGAATCATTTCAACCATAATTTTTTTTTTTTGAAAACGAAAAAATATTTGAGATTGAAGAATTTGCATTTGAACACTTAATTTTTCATTGAAAAACTTTTCTTTGATTGAAGCAATCCTTTTTGTGTTTGGGCCATATTATGATTAGGATATTTGTGTCTAAATCATTCAATCCCCAAAAAGTTGCTTCAATCAAAAAAAAAATATTTTCAATTAAAGAAAAAAATTATTATAAAAAACTTTTTTTTCCTCTAATTTGTATATATATATATATATATGCAAAGCAAATGACTGTCTAAGGTGCTCGAAAAATAATCTCGAACCATTATAAAAATGTTTTTTTGTTCATTTCATTCATTTTTGTTTTTTTGTTCATTTCATTCATTTTTGTTGCAGTTTTATTGCTTTACAACTTTTATATATATATATATATATATAGGAAAGTCAATTACATGCAATGACACTTTTTGGCCACCAGAGGGCCCCCCCCCCTTAAAATCCACTTATGGTGCTAGACAACCAACCCGTTTCCTTCGTCGAAAATATATGATTCAGGCGGCTACTTCGTCATTTGTAGCCAGGTTCATCATTCCAAGCCGCCGCCACTTTTCAGATGAATGCTTACCGGCAAAGTATGATGAGATTGTCACACGCTTCCATACTTTGATCGGCAACCATGCACGGCAAGTAGGTTTTCACCCTGGACATACAGTATAGACGTGTAATGTTAGTCCTGTCAGCAAACTTGGTAGGAATTCGTACTATGCAGAGAAGAAACCTCATACTTTATTGAAAATGGGTTCACTCACTGCCATTTATATTGATCATTATAAGGCAAGCCATTAATCCTTTTTGTTCTACCATATTTTTGTTATGAGGAATAAGTGATGAACCTTACTTTATAATGTTTGCATTTTACAGTGTTAGTTATAAGTTAGTAAGTTATTGAGAGGCCTTTTGGTTCTTGATAGGCTTGTTGTCCTAACCTGTCTCCCAGATTAAGAAAGTTGTTTCATGGACCAAGACCACAACAGTCTTCTCTCCTGTAGCACCAAATATTTTTATCTGATGACATAGCAAAATACCTGTTGGGTTATGTTTTAGTTTAGTGCTCATTGTTCAGGAAACATATCTTCAATTATATTGACTAATTGGTTGTGATTGACTCAAAACATATTTATTTGACAAAATAAATATTGACACTTTATTTGAAGTCATGACTGTTCTCGTCTTCGTTTTGTTCATTATAATAATGTTCATGTCATTATGAAAAATCTGGTTAGGTCAAAGGCAAATCTATGTTGAATCCACCACTAGTTCTTTTTTTTTATTTATTTGTTTTTTATTTTGTTTTCTTAAACCTCCAGTTGTTTAAAAACTCAGGTGAGTACACATTATACATTTAAAAAATTATATATTTCTTATTGGTTATCGACATCGGTATCGGCTTTGAGGAGCAGGAAGTTATCGATATCGGTATCGGTTTCAAAAAATGGATATCCTGCACCCCTAATTTTAAGTCAGAATATCATTGCCACACTTCATTAAAGATTTAAGTTTATTTGGTAGGAAACGTTGTTATGCAACTTTGTTTTCTTTTTACAGTTAAATTCTCTAGTTCACAGTGAACAAAAACACTGTAAATTGATGGTATCTTCATACCAATTGATACTTCGCTATAGACAGACGTTTTTAAGATTTATGAATTTCAGACTTCCAGACGGCTTTAATTGTCCATCCCCTTTAAGTGGGGCGGTTACATAAACATCCATTAGGTAGCTGTTTCATTATTGAGAGCAATTAAAGAAGTGATTTGGTGGAACCAGCTTTGCTAAACCCAAAGACATTGAACGCTCAAACAATATTTTGGTTATAGCTCTTATAAATGTCTCTATTTCTTATATGTAATGACTGTCTCACCGGACACAAAGATGAGTTATAAAGTTATATTCATTGAACTGTTAATATGTTCTACTACTGTAGAGCCACTGTGTGCTGGGGTTTATTTGTGAACTTGCACACATATATCAGATGGTTTTGTCTCTGTTTATGTCTACACCAAATGTTTATTTACCTTTTCTCCATGAATGAAACCATTCTATGATGTACCAGGGAGGATAAAGTAACTTTAGTCATTGAGATTAATGACAACATTAAGGTGCTTATGTGGGTGAGAATTACTGTTTGTTCTTTCAAACCTCTGTGGTGGGAATTTCACAGAGCTCAAGAGTTGAAACACATGATCAAAAGTGGACTAAAAATCCTATATGCTTTCATTTTACAGGTGTCTGTGCAGTGGGTAAACCCATGTGCCTCATGTTTGAATACATGGCCAATGGCGACCTCAATGAGTACCTGCGGCGTCGATCTCTGACACAGTCCGTGCGGACACTAAGTCGTGCGAGCCTATCCATTCGCAGTTTTTCTTCAGAGATTGAAGCTGGGCAACTCTCTTGCCCCGAGCAATTGTCAATGTCCACACAGATTGCCGCAGGTATGGCCTACTTGTCAGAGCGCAAGTTTGTTCATCGCGACCTTGCAACAAGAAATTGCCTGGTTGGAGAGGAAATGGTGGTCAAGATTGCAGATTTTGGCCTCTCTAGGAATATATACTCAGCAGATTACTATAAAGCCAACGAGAATGATGCCATACCAATCCGCTGGATGCCTCCAGAGTCTATTTTCTACAACCGTTACACCACTGAATCTGATGTCTGGGCCTATGGTGTGGTGTTATGGGAAATCTTCTCCCATGGCATGCAGCCATATTATGGCATGGGACATGAGGAAGTTATTTACTATGTCAGGGATGGTCATATTCTTTCCTGTCCTGAGAATTGCCCTCTGGACTTATATAATCTAATGAGGCTTTGTTGGAGCACACACCCATCTGATCGGCCTAAATTCAGCAGTATACATCGAATTCTGGAGAGAATGCATCAAAATATGCAGAGCCCAAATGCTGATAATGAGGTTGAATGTTAACTTTTTATATTTACAACAAACCATTACGATGTGTCAAAATTTCCAACCAAGAAACATAGCTACTTATTGTGAAGTATATGAACAAGACTGGTGGTGCAGACACTGTAAACATCTTCTTAATTCTGACTTCCCTGAGGTTTTTGAAAAAAAGAAAAAAAAAAATCAACATTGATTTTGCTTCTGTGATGCTTGGACAGTCAGCATGTCTTTATTTGTGAGAATATAGATGATGTTAACTAAAGAGGGATAACGCTGCAAAAATTCGACAATTTCCAACCTGATGAAGGTTCTACCTTTTGGGTGTTGCTGTTGCTGTTTTGTTGCTCAAAATTAGTTGGACTTGAGTTAGAATTAGAACTGAGCAAATCTGTTGGAACAGCACGTTTTACCGCTCTTAAGTCCCTTTCACAAACATATCCTGGTAAATTCCCGTGTAAGGTGACGCGGGATTTACTCGCGTCATTGCTTTCGCGCATGTAGAGATATCCCGGGAATTATGTGTGTTGGACAGTTACACAGACTTGTCCGTGTTGCCCACTGGTGCTCTCTGCGCGGGGAGGGCTGATGGCATGATTTTATAACCCGGACATTACCTCATTTTTAGTCGGCATCGACAGTCACAATGCTGGTTAAATCGTATTTTGTTAAAGAGCCAGTTGTGGGAGCGTTCTACTGTCACGGACCTATTGTGTTATTCCCCCTTGTTTGTATTTTTAAAAAACCCTTGAACGTTTCCCTCCATTGTTTTATGCTTTGAGGTACAACCTTGTTTCCGCACTTGCGGACCCTAACATCTGCACCAAAATAAACCACACATTTTCAAAGATGAACGATGGACTCTCTTCCTCGGCTCTACGATCCAGTAGCGATTGAATTTCATTATGTTTTTAGTTTAATTTAGCTATTTCCAGCTTGCAATGTTGATAATTGCCATGTTTGTTTACTGCTTTTCGTTTAACTGCAGTGACAATCGGCATGCCATGATACTTACGTCATCAGCCATCGTGCTGTGACCCGTGAATTTAACGTTTGTTTTCTCATACGCCTCGTCCCGGGACTTTCCCGGACATTATACTAAGACGCTACCCGTGAAATGTCCGCGTAATCTCCGTGTCAGTCGACCTGGTAAATTGCTTGCACATACAAGGGCTGCCCGTTTAAATCCTGGGATTTTAACGGTGTTTCGGCGTTTGTGAATGGGGGCTTTAGAAATAGCATGCATAACATCAAAATCAGGCATTGATTTTTAAATTGTTGCAGGCCAAACTTTAACCTTCTAATGTTCAACCTACATAACATATAGTGGCACAGATTCACTTTACTTCCTGCTATTTTATGTTAAAGTGTGAGTAAGTAATAATCATAAGTGTAATTCCATTTTGGATATTTATGATTATATTTATTATTTATTTTTCTGTGTTTGACTCATGTATTATCATACAAAAGATTTTGGCCGCGGTTATTGCAGTACTTAACACACACAAGACTTGTATTCTTTCATTCATCTTCCGTTCCGCTTATCTTCTCAAGGGTTGTGGGGTTTTGGGACCTATCCCAGCTAACTAACCTACTACTATAGTACCTGAATTATTCTCAATGAAAATGAAAATATTTATGTTGTTTCATTGTTTTTCCTTCTGAAAAATTTGAACCTAATTTTATTTGGGATTATATTTAATTTATGAATTTTACATATTAAGATTCTCACCCTCTGGCCGACTGTATGTGTATCGATTCACTTGTAATTGTCAAATATAGCATACAGCACTATGCATTAAATATGATACTCTTTATATTGTTTGCTAATAATTTTTTACATTTGGTATGTGAATTCATTTTTCATATTGCTCTTTTATATTACAAAAAAAAAAAAATGATTTTCAACTGTTTCATACTACACAACAGTAGGGAATTGTCATTCTATTGTTTTTTTTTTTTTTTTTTTTTTTTTAAATCCTGCACAATTCTAGATGGATGTCAAACTAATACTTCAATGTATATAAAAGTAATATAGCAGATTGCATGTTTTTTTTTTCTGGTCTGGTTTGTTATCCTTTGCCTCACATTGTTTTCACTTTGCTACATCTCATAGAAAGTAAATGAAAATCAGTTGACCCTGTTTCTGCTGCTTTGTCTGGCGTGGTTTTTGTGGTAAGCATGTGGCGAAACTGAACAAAAGACTAAATCCATAGACCTGACCACATCAAATGACACGTGAACAAAAATGTTATTTCTTAAAAAGCTAGTTCCAGCTTTGTTTTGAATTGGAAGTGTGTGCCAAGACAAGCACATAATACTATGGCAACAACATACAGAATGTCTTGACTTTCATAGGGATTGTACCTCTGTTATTGATTCATCTCTCTTGAGAAGGAAGAGGAATGTAAAAACTATCATACTAAATACGGTGGAATTTTTATTAGGAAAAAACATCTTGCGGATTTTGCACAATTATTTTTTTCACCACAGGATGTATCAGAAGAGTACAATGCAAACAACAAAAATGGTGTAATAAGTGAACCATTTTAAGAGGTCATTAATAACATTTTTGTGATGTTTAAGGCAGGCATGTGTCCCATTTGCTGCTTTGTGAGTTTAAGTGAAGGGGTGGGAAATAAGGATGTTAGGAATAAACTGTTTATATAGTTGGCAGTGTGCAGTTTGGCCCCTTCTCTGTGACATAAATTGTTGTCCACACTGTTTCCCCTCCGACTCCCATTTCTGTCTGCACTTTTACTTCAGTATCATTGAAATGATAATCCTTTCAGCATCTTTATTTCATACCAATTTCTCACAATTATGTGAACTGCTGTTGGTAGAAAATCATACATTAACATGGTGCCCCTTATTTGCTTTTTTTAAATTTTGTGTGCTCTCTGAGGGACGTTTTGTACACAGCAGGGTAACAATACCTCATCCACTGATTTAGTTCACGGACCACATAATTTGCAAAGGCCTCCTGTAACGCCGAGTTGTTTTTTGTTTCCTCAGTAGAGAGCTACGTACAGTGGACGTTGTACGGTAAGTCTTACTGCATAAGTATAGTGCTATTAATAGTGAACTTTTGTTCTTTCAGTGTAAGGAATGCAGGAGATCATGTCAAAGTGAGTAACTGAGTGGCTTAAACTGATGTGTTTTGTAACAATTTCAGCAGCCTTAGTGCTACTACATTTTCATTCCAGGTGATTCCCGCTTACATCTTCTTATTTGGCTGCCCTTTTGTTTTAGATAACAATAACATTGTTGAAATTCTTTGCAAGATGCTTTGACGATATTTGAAAATATCAGTCACTCACTCAATTAGATCCTTTGTTTTCAGGAGCATATTCAGCTATCTAAATGAACTGTCTAACCTTCCTATAACTTCCCTGGCTGTCACTGTTTAACAATAAGAGGAATTGTTCAGGAAAATCACTTCCTGTTTTGTAATCAAAATCTCCTGTTGGATAATAGGACTACTTATTGTCTCCGTAGAAATGGCGCAATGTTCCAAAAGAAGTGTGTTGAAATGTTTGGACATTGTGTAGTTCGTGCCTAGTGAGGCATAGAAACATTAAAAAAAACCTGTCATGGGAACATGACATCCTTGCCTGAGACAATAAAAGAAGAAACCAGTAAATATACAAACAAACTCCACACCAGAGGTAAAAACCTTAAGGGAATCGTTATGCAGTACCGAGGCGTCTTTGCTGTGACTTCAATAATGCAGTTTTAGAAATGACATTTGTATTTGAACATTTTGTAATCGTAAAAAGTACTGGCTCTTTGTTGGAGACCTGTGTCCATGACCTTTCTTAATCTTGCATGCACACACACAATTATTCAATACTGTTCAAGGTGTATCCTGCTTTCTGCTCGTTGTTAGCTGGGATAGGCTCCAGTACAGTGGCGCCTGCTTGAAGACAGTCATCTACACGTAACAAGATTAGCGACCATGAACAGATTTGTTCTGCACTCCACAAACTCCACCATACATGTCTTCTGCATATTCAAAGCCACTCACCCATAATACCGTAACAAATACATAAATGCCCTAGTTTCCATGAGATTTGGGGACTTTAGGTGCTCTTCAGCACTCTCTTGTGGACAACAGCTTGGCTGTAATGACAAAAGTTTAGCTTGCTACCTATGTAACAACTGCACTTCATTCATTAAATGTTCCTAATATTTAAATAGAAACACATCTTTTTTTGGCTATACTATTAACATGGTTCTCAATGATTAAGCCAATACCTAGCACACTTTAGTTGTTATTGTTTTGATTCTGTGTTTACAACAGATGTCCTGCCCTCCACCAATCAGCCAATAGCGTACCGAACTAATGCTAATTTTAAGACCGCAAGGCTGCGTGACGTCACCATCGTAAACCAGAAGGAAGTCAACATAGAAGCGCCCTCGCATACAATCCACGCTAGTACTGCTTGTTTTCTGTCGGTAATCTTTCAAAAAAGAACATGCCAACCAAACACTGCTGCTATGGAACTTGTAGAAACGACCAAACGACATTACGACATATAAAGTTTTCTTCATACGTTTCCCGTATTAGTTTTCCGTTTTAGTAAGGGGGAAGTGTAAAATTAATTGAATTAAGATTTGTTATTAATGAAAAAAATTAAAATGTGTTCGTTGGCTGTCACTCAGTAGCATTTGCGATTGCTACACATATATAGCAATATAAGTTACCCCCAAGAACGGTCAGAGACGGAAGATAACCAGAGGATAGAAGAAAGACAGGACATATGGTGGTAAAGGATAGATTTTTGGAGCAGGAGCATGTCATTGTCATTAGCGTAAGGCAGTACTTCTCAAATAGTGGGGCGCGCCGCCCTGGGGGGGCGCAGAGCGATGCCAGGGGGGGCGCATGTGAACTCGGGGAACATGTTTTTTTTTTCTTTTTTTTTTTTTTTTTTTTTTGCCGTACTGGAATAAAGTGTACTTGCACATCCACTCAGTAGGTGGCAGTGGCGCTCTCATTTTCAGAGTGCGCGCAGTATTTTTGAACTAAGGAAGAGCACTCAGCACACAGAGACAACAGATATGAAGAGCAGTGTGCCACCGCCGTTTTCGAAAGCCGTTTTCCGACCGGACTCACTCATGCAGCGACCCACTGCCTTGTCCGGTTCTCACGTCGCCGCCCGAGAAGTGCCATTTTCGGCTTGGGATCGTCACGACGACCGCCCTCACCTACGGTTCTACCTCGGCCGCCGTGAATGCGCTTTTTTCGTGCCGTTTGCCTTTTAGCTTTGACTTTTAATACAGTGGGTGATGATGAAAGACCACTGTTTACTGTGTCTAAAAATAATTATAGCAGACAGCCAGAAGCCAAATCAATTAAGACGCCACTTAAAGACATTAGACCCCAATCTCATTGTTAAGCCGCTTGATTTTTTCAGTGAAAACGTGCCGAATATAGCCAACAATCGTCCTGCTTTGTCAGTGTTATATCAGTAAACCAGTGAGCATTGTTAGCATGCTAATTGCAAAATAACTCCACACCATTGCAAAGGAGGTAAATACTGTGAGTAGCAAAAATAAAAACTCTCCTGTCCAAGGACACTTTTTTTTTTCTCTTTTATTCAGATTTGTTTTTTTGGGTCAAATTTTTTGCCACATTGTCCTCATGAGTGAATGTTTCTAATCAATTTTAATTTGTTATTATTTACTGATTTTATTACATTTTATTTTTCTGTATCAAATGGTCAAAAATGTACCTTGAGTGTATTTTTTAGTTGGATGTGATTTTTTTTTTTTTAAATTCAGGCAAATTGATGCACGTCAAGTCTTCTCTGTTACAAACAAAACAATGTTAATAAAGTTATACTTTATTATAAGTTGATCTATGTTACTTTTTTACTTTATTAGAAAAAAAGGACACAATGTTAGGCAGATGCGTATTTATAATAGTAATTTTATAGACAAATGATACTATTTACACTGGCGGCAGAGAGTTTGGGGAGGGCGCGAAACATTTTTCTTCTTCCTTGGGGTGGCGTGACAGAAAATAATTGAGAAGCACTGGCGTAAGGCAATGCACACAAGAAAAAGGTGTCGATAGAAAAGGTACCTCTGGATCAGGTCGGCTCTTTTTCCCGTCTTTTTCAACCCCCGACAATCAAGCTATCTCTTTGACTGAACATTTGTATGTTCTTCCACATCTTTACCAGTGAATTTGGCACCAGGGACATCATTTTCAGGCAGAATTGGTAGGTTCAGGTAAAACATCTCGTTCTTACACGATTTACATGCATCTAGCATGAGGGAGAAACGCAAGTTTGACCCCCCTAGCAACAGTTGCTAACGTCATGAATATCAATGAGAAAAGGTGACGTGTTACGTGCGGTATACTATTACAAGAGCAGTCCTTTGTCTCGTCTAAGTTGCCACAACTCAGTAATGTGTGGTTTACTTAAACAAAGGCTGCAACAATTTTCACAGACATTCTGAATTAACGATTTTGTGATCCGCTAGTGCAGCAAAAAAAAATTATGAATCTCAATTGAGTCATGAAAAAAAACAAACAAAACAAGAGAATAAATTGGAGATGCCTTCGATCAATGAATTCAACTGAAAAGGAAGAAAAGAATGATGTCAGAATTACACAACTTCCCCTTGACCGTTGATGTCCTATTGAGTTTTCTTATACTTTAATGGAGAGTTTTTCAACCTTTTCTGAGTCACGGCACGTTTTTACATTGGAAAAAATCTCGCGGCACACCACAAACAAAAAATGTTCCAAAATTACTTTTGTACAGTATATTTAATTTTAAAATAATTTCTCAATATTTATACGTACTCATTGTGAAACTTGAGGCTGTTTAGATCAACACAAAGCCGATATCCTAGCAGGGATCATCATCAACAGCTCTCAGTCTCTCTCTGTTATTATTTTTTTTATTGCAGTTAGGCTTGAAAAGCTCAGAATTATCAGACAGGGGGTCTTTAGCAAGGTCTTTAACCACATCAGGGCTGAGCATCTCGCTGACAATAGCTTTGCAGGCAGGTAGTATTAAGGTCTCTACCACAGTGTGGGACTTTTTTGACTTAGCAACACAGTGTTGCTGGCATTGAGGGCTTTCTCATTTACCTGTGTAGTTTTTCTCAAAAAAGTTGCCTGTTTCTCTGTGTTTTCACGGACGCGATAAAAATAGTCCATCGACCTGTTCTGAAGTGACGGGTGTTTCGTTTGGAGATGACGTTTAGGATAGCTGCTCGTGTCGCGTTCAAAACTGCTCGGATTTGTAGCCGTTAGCCATTTTGCTGTCCTCGACAATGTGTTGGAATACATGGGGAGGATTGACGGTCGACACATATGGATAAAATGAAGAGGACACTTTTGTGTATATTGACTCTTGACGAGTCTAATCAAATGATGCACAGTAGATGTGCTGTGGTCCACATTGTGCGGACAGCTGGGTTGCTGAAGGCTGGAAATCCGAGCAGTTATTGAACGCGACACGAGCAATACTTCGCTCATCTGGACACGACTGCAACTTTCTATCTAATCCTTCCGTCCTACTGCAACTCAGCCCATTGAAAAAAAAAACCCTAAAAAAAACTAAAAAAGCGATATAGGATAATTTCTCGCTCCACACCTGACGATCTCTCACGGCACACTGGTTGAAAAAGACTGCTTTAATGTATGGTAAATTGACATTTGCAAAATGAACAAAGTTGGCATGCTCGTGCTCAGTTGTTTAGCATGGGGGTTGACAAGCTTGATGAATGTAATAGTTTAGTCAGAGCAGAAATAAAAAAATACAAAACACGTTTCTTTTCCCATTTTATTTTTTGCTGGCATAACGCCACATGACATTCACTTATATTAAAACCTACAGGGAAGTGTATGCATGGGAATATTATTTTGCATGTTGATTACCATTATGTATTGATAAATTGAGAGTTTTTGGGACATAACTTGATATTTGAACAGACTTCAAAATCATTTCATCATCATTTTGAATAGTAAGTACAGTACATTCTTACAATGACCAAATGTGCAGTTTAGTAAACAGTAACCCAGATGTAAACAAACATGGTCACAATGGTGCTTCTCCAAGACATAAATTTGGCATCATCTTTAGTAATTGTAAGGAAGGCAATATCGTTCTCTAGAATATTAGTGTTCTTTATCTGTTGTTGTACTAAAGCAATTCTAATGGAGTTTGCGGAAAGGACAGAATAATTGAGAAGATTGGTCACTTCAACAATGTCTATGAAAACTTAATTACAAAAGAGCTCAAGGCACAAAACCCCTACAGTAGACAGGATATAGTAGTTAAAATGTACATGTAAAAGTCAGTTCCCTTTTTGATTCAATTTTGAATAATATATACACACACACTGTACATCGTGAATATGTACAGTACACACATTGACTTACCGAACTCTAATACATATAGTTGGTTGACTATATTGTATATCTGTTATATTTTCTTTTGAAATGGACAACAAATACAGAGGGTAAGGTACAGACGAGCATAATTCGGATCAACTCAAGTAAAAGTCATCAGGATAAGTCTTATAATAAGTGGCAAGCTGCTGAAACAAAGGTTTAGAATTCAAGGGTGTCCAAACAAGTCCTCAAGGGCCGCTGTGGGTCCTGGTTTTAGTTCCTACCAATCGAGCACAGACAGTTTAACCAATGAAGTTTCTGCTAAAACAAGTCTTATTTTGTCGGAATGAAATCCATCACCCACTGCGGCCCTATGTAGAATAGTTTGGACACCCCTGGTTTAGATTGTACAGAAGCATGATCAGTGGCTCTTCAATTCAATACATGGTAGTTTGGGTTTCTGTGTATGTGAGAAAATATTAATATAAGCATTTTGTTTACTTTAAGGGAACCATGGAATATTTTACAAAGTCGATGAAATTTAAATTAGCGAGGTAATACGGTGGAAAAACTAAGCATTTAAGTAAGGTAAGGTGATATCTGTTGCTATAGTTACAATATCAGTGAGTGACCATAAAGGCTTTTACACAACTTACACAGCACAGCAAAAAAGAAGAAACAGTAAAAAAAAAACAAAAAAACAGCAGCCTATATCGTAAAATGAGTCGGATTTGGAGGCACGAATAGGATTCTAACAGTATTCCTTCTGAGCAACATTAATCCAAATACACACAGCAAAAACCTTCATTTACTACTTATCTATGGATGTAGTTACATAATATAGTTGAAACTTCAAACAAACGGCATGAATGAATTTATTTGAAAACATTTGAAAAGGCAAGCAACTAAAAATGTATCATTGACCTTGGAATAAAAAATAGACAAGGTTTCTCTCCTAAGAAGGTTTTAGTCAGTGGCACCCTTTTAACGATTTACTCTATTTGAAACAATACCTTAAGTGCTTTTGTGTTTAAAATTAAATGAGGACAAAACAACAGGAAGGCAAGTTTCCACATTTACTTTTATATAAATTTTGGCATAAAATACTGAGGCCTTGTAAAAGCTAAATATAACGCTGTTATTTCAAAACCGAACTCTGGCAATAATTTAGTAGGTCATTCGAAATTATAAAAAATATATCATGTTTGTTTGCTTGATGAACAATGTAAGTATATCATATTGTGCATAAATATGCACAATGCAGGTACAGTTCAGGGAACCATGCAGCAAATAATCATATAGGAACTTAATGATTGTTAAATTTTCCTACAACTTGCAAATATGTACATTATACTGTGAACACTGAAGTCAGGTTTACATCAACCTCTACAATTTAGTTTGGTACATTCTGCATCCTGCTGTATTTTCATGGTAAATACTTTTAAATACCCCACCCAAATTATCTATCCTGTTTGTACTCATTCAAGCACCAGTCACAGTGATACATTTCGCTCTGTTTAATAAATGGTGATGTACTCTGCTACAGTGCTGGCCAAAAGTGTTGGCGCCCCTGCAATTCTTTCAGATAATGCTCAATTTCTCTTGCAATTCAAATGCTTTGGTAGTAATATCTTCATTTATTTTGCTTGCAATGAAAAAACACAAAAGACAATAATAAAAAAAAAAATCATGATCATTTTACACATAACTCCATAAAATGGGCCGGACAATAGTATTGGCACCCTCAGCATAATACTTGGTAGCACAACCTTTAGACAAAATAAATGCGAACAACCGCTTCCGGTATCCATCGATGAGTTTCTTACAATGCTCTGCTGGAATTTTGGACTATTCTTCTCCAGGTCTCCGAGATTTGAAGGGTGCTTTCACCAAACTGCCATTTTCAGATCTCTCCACAGGTGTTCTATGGGATTCAGGTCTGGACTCATTGCTGGCCACTTTAGAAGTCTCCAGTGCTTTCTCTCAAACCATTTTCTAGTGCTTTTTGAAGTGTGTTTTGGGTCATTGTCCTGCTGCATTGACCCATGACCTCTAAGGGAAACCCAGCTTTCTCACACTGGGCCCTACATTATGCTGAAAAATTTGTTAGTAGTCTTCAGACTTCATAATGCCATGCACACGGTCAAGCAGTCCAGTGCCAGATGCAGCAAAGCAAGCCCAAACATCAGGGAACCTCCGCCATGTTTGACTGTGGGGACCATGTTCTTTTCTTTGAAGGCCTTGTTTTTTTTTTTTCCTGTTAACTCTATGTTGATGCCTTTTTCCAAATAGCTCTACTTTTGTCTCATCTGACCAGAGATCATTCAACAGCTTGAACTTGTTTGGATGTTAGTCGAGGTTCTTTATCCATCATCCGCACAATCTTTCGTCAATTTTTATTTTCCATCCACATCTAGGGAGGTTAGCCACAGTGTCATGGCCTTTACACTTATTGATGACACTGCACACAGTAGACACAGGAACATTCAGGTCTTTGGAGATGAACTTGTAGCCTTTAGATTGCCCAAGCTTCCTCACAATTTTACTTCTTAAGTCCTCAGACAGTTCTTTGGTCTTCTTTCTTTCCTCCCTGCTCAATGTGGTACACACAAGGACACAGGACAGAGGTTGAGTCGATTTTAATCCATTTTAGCTGGCTGCAAGTGTGATTTAGTTATTGCCACCACCTGTTATGTGCCACAGGTAAATGACAGGTGCTGTTAATTACACAAATGAGAGAAGCATCACGTGATTTTTCAAAGGGTGCCAATACTTTTGTCTGACCCATTTTTGGAGTTTTGTGTAAAATGATAATGATTCTTTTTTTTGCGATTTTCTTTTGTGTTTTTTCATTCCAAGCAAAATAAATGAAGATATTACTACCAAAACATTTTTGTAATTGCAATCATTTTCAGGGAGAAATTGAGCATTATTTGACAGAATTGCAGGGGTGCCAATACTTTTGGCCAGCACTGTATTAGTTTAGCAACAGAAAATAGCATTCTTGAATTAATCTAAGGTATAGAAACAAAAAGAAGATATGTGATCTCACACTATTTGATTACCTTTACAGGACATAACTACAACAATCAGACCTACACAGATCTGTGGAAGCAGTAGTGGGTTATACTGAGGCTAAATGCACTGAACTGTACTTGTAGAAATGGTACTGGCAGAAATGTGCCTTTTTAATCCCTGCATGATTTATGTTTTGTCAGCGACTATAGAAATGCTGCAGTAAACAATTAAAATCAAAAAGTAAAGATCAACTTTACCATCACTATAACCATTTAATATATTAGAATTCATAGCTCATGAATCTATGTACACAAAACTTTTCTTTGACAATACTGGTGGATAACATTCAACCTCAGGTCAGAAATACGTTAGCCCTGCTCAGTGCTGGTGTTTTCTAAAGCCAAGCTGTGATCTCATATGAGTGACCTTTCCTCCAAATAAAAGGATTACATTAAAACAAAAATTCAACAGAAGAGACGTGCTGTAGGAATGTAGATTTTGTGAAATTCAAAATTAGGGCCTTAAATAAAAAACACTTCATTCTTTTCTAACAGAATCAAAACATTCATCTCACTGACGGAAAGAGACTTTTACTGGTAATTTTTTTTTTTTTTTTGCATTAACGTGACCTCAGAGATTTTATGGATTCACGGACACAAAAACAAAAGATAATACTGCAAAAAAGCACCGAGGTCATCATATTTCATGCCATGATCGGCTGTCTGCCAACACGCAACACTAATAAGATGGCCTTCACCTTCTCTCAGCATAACACAGTGGGCCTGAGCCTGCATGCGGTAAACTGCAAACATCCTCCTCCCCCTTCTTTGGTAAGATCTCCAAAACAAGTTGCCTTTAATGCCTTAGAAGGGAAATAAACATGTTAGCATTTCTTGCAGCTATTTGACTTCTTTATGTATTGAAATTGGATGACAGCCTGAAACTATGAAATATGAGATTATTTCTGGATGCTACTTGGGGATCAAAAGATGAAGAGTTGAACTTTAGAATCAGCATAAGATCATTTACATTCTCTATGAACCCTGTTATGACCAACTTTGAGTATTCAACATTTTACTTTGTTATTGTTGCACAAGATAAGCAATTCATTTCAAATTGTGTGTCAATTTAGGTCCACTTGGTGAAAGACATCAAATTAAGACAATTGTCTGGTTACGATCCAAAAAGTGAGTCATTTAATCAATGAAGTCATCATTATTGTTATTGTTTCGCTGAGCTATAGCTTCCTTACATGTATGGATGATGTAATGGAACTCCCTTGTTCACAATGGACAAAACCAGATTTGAAACTAAAAATGACCTCAGTGACCCATAGACCTTTGTGAAAGCCAAATTGTTAACAAAATCGTAGTGGACCGCCTTACTATTGTACATATGTGGTAGTAGACAGGTTGTTTTGTGTAATCCTGTTAACTAACCAGTAAACGACAAACAACATCTGAACATCAAGTCCTGCCTTCACACATTATTGTTGCAACAGATGCCACCTTGACCTGTGCAAGAGTATTTTTGCTAACCTGACTCCCCGTTACGTTTACAAAGAACGCTTGTGGCTGAGCTGTCAGCCAGGGATTTTAGCTCAGAAGGCAGTGGATTCTACTCCCGATTAGAGATGTGGTAGCGGTGGGGTTTCGCATTCACAGAGCATGCAGGATCCGCAAATGCCATTAAATTATATTAAGATAGTGTAAACTGGAGAGGGGGCTGTATCTTATGGTGTTATTGTAGTTTCACATAAGGAATAGTTTGTATTAGCATTGGCCATGGAAACACTTGTAACACAAATTGAAAATGTCAAAAATACTGACAGCATTTTAGAGTCATTGAGGATGTCTAATCGTTCCTCATCCTTCATAATTAGTGTTCTCCCGGGATCCAACACTAAAGCGTCTTCCTTCCGCAATCTCTTACATGAGACCATGTCTTCATATGTTCAGAGTCGCTTGACCTTATAGATTCTTCTTGTCCCGTTAATTATCTCTCAACCATTCACTTTCACCCTTTACACCACAGAGTGTTCGTTGTTGTGGTGATGATGCATTCCGCCACTGAGCACTGTGTGGTTGATGGACGACGCTGATCGATCAGACCCCTCCGCTGCCGTCCCGTTGACGTTCTCCTGTCGCTGGCAGCACAGAATCTGCCTAAAGGTTGCGCTCATCTCCTTATCTCGGTAGGAGTAGATGATGGGGTTCATGGCAGAGTTGAACTCGGCAAGAAGTAGGAAGAACTTCTCATAGGTGAGGACATTGCAGCTGGCGCAAAAGACGTCGAGAAGAAGGATGACAAGACCCGGGGTCCAACAGATGATAAATGCACCTGTGGATATGCAAAAACAGAAGATTGGATTCAAATGGGGCCACAAAAGCTGCATATCCGCCACTGAAGCATGGATAATAAAACTGCTAAGTTACTGAATTTGGAGGCAAAAATCCATCAATTTTTTACTGCTTGTCCTCATTAAATAACAAAAGGCTATGCTAGACAAGAAGTAGGTTACATACATACAAATTAATTATAGCGCAATGACCAAATGCACCCTGTTTAATTGTGTCTTTAACCTGACAAAATCCTATATTACTTAACAACATGTGAAATAAGTACAAAAAAAAGTATTAATCCCCCTCATATACCGTATTGGCCCGAATATAAGACAGCCCTGATTATAAGACGACCCCCTATTTTTCCAAGACTCAAGTTTGGAAAAAAAAAAAAGACTTTTTGGACACCAAATTAATTTTTATTCTGAAAATTACAGTAAATCTGAAACAAATGATTATAACAATATATTTGAAAGAAAAATCATGGTATTTTGCCTCATTCAAATCTTAATATCTGAATATTTAAATATGTAAACTAAAGTGCAATCCCATTCGTAAATGAATGGCTTTTGGTTTTTGAAATGTAAATCAACCAATCTATTGTGATAAAACAAAATTGCAATAACTGCATTAACCATCAAAGTCTAACTGTAACTGTAGTCTTGAAACAAATCTGAATAAGGCACATTGCAATAAAATAATGCAAACTGGTTAAACTTGAGGGTAGCTGAGATCTGTCATGACAGAACATTGCTTCAATGATATCTGGCGCCATCTAGCATCGTGAATGGGTATAATGTGTAGACCGCGAAAATAAGACGACCCCCACTTTTTCAGTCTTATTTCAATGCTAAAAACACCGTCTCATATTCGGGCGAATACGGTAATGTATTTCTTTTCAATGTGGGTATATTACAAGCATATGACTGTTGACATGAAGTGAATCAGATTTTCTCAGTGGCATCCAAAACCAACCATATGAAGTGAATGCTTTATTGAATGTTTAGGACATCCACAATATCAGTTGATGAAATTCTGTAGAATTATGTTTATCCAACTAGGTGGCAACAAGTATGACTGAGAGCAGAATATCGTAGCATCTGAGTCATTCTTCATGAATGTCAAGGTCAAGTTTAGTGAATTAAGTCCACAGAGGCCATTTGCCCTAACTGTGACTAAACTTTAGCACATTAACCTCTGGAGACAGCAGCACAAAAAACATATTGATGAGATATGAGAACAGCAAACTCCTTGATGGCACGCCTGTTGTCTGTTAGTGTTTTGGAAGCAGCAGCTGCGCAAAAAAGGTTTGACTCACTTTTCAGCAATGCAGGCTGTCTCTACACAGTTTATTCATTTTCGAGATTGAGCAGCAAACATATTTTTTTAACATCCTTCTCTGATCATGGCAATCCTTGGCACATGACGCATCAAGTTAGTAAATCAGCAGAACACGAAAAAAGGCATTTACAGGTAATGTAATAAATAAAAATTGGGCCAATTATTCCCTGTCACACAACAAATATGAATCTAGAGTTTATTTGAACAAAATTCTGTGCAGATTGTCAGTTATTTGTTAGTTTCAGGGCTCTGGAGTGGCTAAGCTAGCGCGAGTCAGTGATGGTTAAAATAAACTCCACTGACTAATTAAACCCGCGAAACTCAAAGATTAAGCCTTATGTGAAACATTCTGATATTCTCCTTTAAATTCAATTCTCGGAAAGTCAAATACATGCGATGGCATTTTTCTGTTGTCATTCCTATGTTGAGGCAGCAAAGGGAGAACAATTGGTAAGGAGTAACTGATAAATTACTTTAAAGTAACTTTGTTACTTTGATAATGAAGTAATCAATAAAGTAACTAGATTACTTTTTTGAGGCGAAATTAGTAATCAGTAATTAGATTACTTTTTCAATTAATCGGTGACAACACTGACTATTACCACCTAAACCTTGTAATGGGATTATCACCTTTCTCTTTCTAAATCTCTAAGACTTTTCTTTATTTAAAGTCATAAAACGGTGAAGAATAGATCAACAGATACGATAAACAGTAATAAGGACACTTTTTCAGCGGAAGCTCATTGAATTCCAAAAAACAGAACTTGAGAGAATGTACGATGTTTAAAGTGCCCTACAAGTGACTGCCAACCAATTTAGGGTGTTTTGTCTGCCATTCATCCCAGGTCCTGTAGATGTGTAAAAGACAGGCCATAGATCAGGGTTCCCCAAACTATTCCACATCGGGCCACAGTGGGTACAGGATTTCTTTACAAAACAGGACAACACCTGCAACCCCCTGCTATAGATTGACAACACAGTATACCATCAAAACAATGTCCTCCAAAGCCAAACTTGTTACAAGATGAGCAACTGCTACCTGTGCTGGTTTGGAATTGAGACATAAGATTTTCTTTGGCTGTGTATAAATTCTAACGGTTTTCCCACATGCCTCCCTGCTTTTACAAGACCAAAAGTAAAGGGACAATTGGCTGCTCATGTCCTACTGTATTTCCCCACGCAAAGAGTCTGCATCTCTCTCAGAAGTTTCTCTCACAATCATCCTTCATTTCCATTGTCATGTAACTGATATTAAACTCCGATCACAACATAATCTCCTTTCTTCAAAAATGTCTGTAACGTCAGATCTGAAATCTAGTTTATTGTCACAGCATATTCTAAGAAGCACTGTGTGTGGATCCCTGTGAATTTTCTCAGTCATCCAAGTCATTTAACTCTCAGGATATTGGAATCGATCACAACTGGACTTTTCTGGTTGTCTTAGAATGCGTTTTGCCTCTCACCAGAGTCAACTTTATTAGTTCACACAACAAGGCGTAGTTTAGACAGCACTAACCTTGCAATCAATTCATACGCTGAAAAACGTGTGAATGTGAGACAATGTGAGACTTCTTTGTGGACAAAGGTGCCTTCCCCTCTTGCCTTGTCACTGGTAGAAAATGCAAAATATAAGGGAAAGAAACTGGAGAAGCAGAACAGTCTGCGGAGAAATGTAAATAAACACCCTCCGGCAATGACTGGAAAATCTTGAAATGTCTGGAAAACTGTTTAGACATTTTCCAGGTCTTGTCTGCATGACTTTGTGACAACAGATTCAGTTGGGTGCATTACACTTGGGGTTCTTTAACTTTAGCTTCTATACATAAAGTACTTAGAGCCGAATTTATAGTCCGAATTTTTCGAACTATAAGTCGCACCTGAGTATAAGTTGCACCAGCCATAAAATGCCCAACGAAGAGGAAAAAAACTTATAAGATGCACCGGAGTATAAGGGGAAATTTACTTGATAAAATCCAACACATAAAACACATATGTCATCTTGAAAGGCAATTTAGAAAAATACAATAGAGAACAACATGCTGAATAAGTGTACAGTATGGTAATGTTACATGATGCATGAACAACGAAATGCGAACATGCGAAATATCAGCGAGGCCTGTAATTGTCAACATGGGAAAAACCATGAGAGACAGAATGTGGAAAAAAAAAAAAAAAAAGAAAATCACATTGTTTGATTTTTAAAGAATTTATTTGCAAGTCATGGTGGAAAATAAGTATTTGGTCTATACCAAAAGTTCATCTCAACACTTTGTTATGTACCCTTTGTTGGCAATAACGGAGGCCAAACGTTTTCTGTAACTCTTCACAAGCTTTTCACACACTGTTACTGGTATTTTGGCCCATTCTCCATGCAGATCTCCTCTAGAGCAGTGATGTTTTGGGGCTGTCGTTGGGCAACATGGACTTTCAACTCCCTCCTCACCTCGTGGCGTCAAAATGATAACAAGAACGGGAGCAAAAATCCCAGAACCACACAGGGGGACCTAGTGAATGAACTACAAAGAGCTGGGACCACAGTGACAAAGGCGCCGCCAGGGACTCAAATCCTGCACTGCCAGACGTGCCCCCCTGCTGAAGAAAGTACACGTCCAGGCCTGTCTGCGGTTCGCTAGAGAGCATTTGGATGATCCAGAAGAGGACTGGGAGAATGTGTTCTAAGTTGCCTGAGCATTGCAACTAGAGGCCCTCAGATTTGGAATGAGCTCGACGAAAATCTAAAAGTGTTGAAATCCATCTCCACTTTTAAAATGATGCTAAAAAGCATTCTGATCAGTAAATATAACAATTCCAACATACGTAGGTTATAAATTGTCTTCTAGGGAAGTATTTCTTTTTTTTCTCTGTGTGTGTGGGTGGGCGTGTGTGTCTATGTGTGTATATATAGAGTTATTGTACATTAGTATGTTTTGTATGAGAACACTGTAAAATACTGCAACTCACCCTTCTGCTCATCTGATAATGATCTGATAATGTTTCTTGTGATTGTCTTGATGTATGCAGGCTCCTGACGATAAGCTTTTAGTAGCTTCTTAAGGAGACCTGACTCACACATAATCTTGGCTCAGCACTGAGATATGATGTACACTTTGTAAATATGAATGTGTGTGTGAATAAATTGAATTGAATTGCTATGGTCAGATGAAACCAAAATAGAACTTTTTGGTAGAAACAGGTTCTCTTGTTTGGAGGAAGAAGAATACTGAATTGCACCATACCCACTGTGAAGCATGGGGGTGGAAACATCATGCTTTGGGGCTGTTTTTCTGCAAAGGGACCAGGACGACTGATCTGTGTAAAGGAAAGAATGAATGGGGCCATGTATTGAGAGATTTTGAGTGAAAATCTCCTTCAATCAGCAAGGGCATTGAAGATGAGACGTGGCTGGGTCTTTCAGCATGACAATGATTCTAAACACACAGGCAGGGCAACAAAGGAGTGGCTTCGTAAGAAGCATTTCAAGGTCCTGGAGTGGCCTAGCCAGTCTCCAGGTCTCAACCCCATAGAAAATCTGCAGAGGGAGTTGAAAGTCCGTGTTGCCCAACGACAGCCCCAAAACATCACTGCTCTAGAGGAGATCTGCATGGAGGAATGGGCCAAAATACCAGCAACAGTGTGTGAAAAGCTTGTGAAGAGTTACAGAAAACATTTGGCCTCCGTTATTGCCAACAAAGGGTACACAACAAAGTATTCAGATGAACTTTTGGTAATGACGAAATACTTATTTTCTACCATGATTTGCAAATAAATTATTTAAAAATCAAACAATGTGATTTTCTGTTTTTTTCCACATTTTGTCTCTCATGGTTGAGGTTTAACCATGTTGACAATTACAGGCCTCTCTAATATTTTCAAGTAGGAGAACTTGCACAATTAGTGGTTGACTAAATACTTATTAGCCCCACTGTAAGTCGCTCCAGAGCATAAGTCGCATCCTAGCCCAACTATGAAAAAATCTGCGACTTATAGTCCTTATAGTACTCAGATTGATGAGCTGTTTTGTATAACTCTGATTTAATTTTTAATGCAATCAGCATAATTTGGGCCCAGTATTTACTATTTTTCGGTTTAAGTTGAAGAAGAAAATAAGACTTGATCACTCAATGTATACACACAAGATCACACAATAGACATGTGTCCGGCTAAACACATGCCGACACTTTATTACATAATAGCACTGATGCAATAGAGCTTCCCAAGTTCATGTGGAAACATTTAGTTCTTGCATGCTAAGTCTTGGAGTTAACCTGTTTATGTTATTTTTTTCTTACCAAAGAGGACACGATTCACATGTTGTCAAGGCCTTTGTTAGATAACAAGTCTGTGTAGCCAAAATGTTCCTCCTGTTTTAAATGTGCCTCTTTCCCCAAATGAATTTGTGTCTGTTTGGGATAAATTTGGTCTCATGGAAGACAAAATGCAGAAAAAGTTGGTAAACAGCTCTTCTGGTTATTCATGAAATGTTATGAAATATCATCCATTCAACCGCTTGACCTCATTAGGGTTGTGGTTTACTGGGATGTCATGACACTGGTTCAGGTTTTTGTTTTGATTGCGTGTTGTTTAGGTTCCTTAAAACTTTTCTGTGTCTTTGTCCTCACTCAGGTTCTGGGTGAAGGTACATACCATATTTTTCGGACTATAAATCGCAGTTTTTTTTTTTTTATAGTTTGGCTGGGGGTGCGACTTATACTCTGTAGCGACCTATGTGTGAAATTATTAACACAATATTATATCATTTCACATGTTATTTTGGTGTTTTGGAGTGACACTGATGGTTTAGTAAACTTGTTAGCATGTTCTGTATGCTACAGTTATCTGAATAACTCTCTATAGCTATGTTACATTAACAGACCAGCCACGCTCGCATTTCGTTGTTCATGCATCATGTAACGTCATCATACTGTACTGTCTTATTTAGCATGTTGTTCTCTATTGTATTTTTATTTTAATTTGCTTTTCAAGATGACATACCTGCTCTATGTGCGACTTATACTCCGGTGAGACTTATATATGTTTTTTTCCCTCTTTGTTGGGCATTTTATGGCTGGTGCGACTTATAGTCCGAAAAATACTGTAGATGCTATTATGATCCTTATTTATAAATCATCCCACTGCCCACGACACAATTGGGGATGAAAGTCGTCGAGGCTGAGGGTGTGTGTGTGTTTCGGGGAGGTACAAATGAACATGAATAATCAGGTGGAAGGCAGCCTCCAAGTTCTCATTTCACTGCACAAATGTCTCTCTCCAAATTATTTTTTTCTGACAAGTAGGTCAGCTGTACGTCCTGATAAATTAAGAAATGCAAGTCTACCCTCCACTGAGCAAAGCAGTTTCTCAATTCTGTCTTGTATTGGATGAGCTGCGATAAGGTGCCAGTTATTTAAGGGAATGGAATGCCTGCTTATTGGTGCAAATTAGAGTTCACTCCCATATCCAACGCGTCCCACCATATTTGACGCCTGTCCATGAAATCACCAAACACCCTTCCACCTGGTTGATTATTTTGTTTGTACGATATCTAGACTGTATCAGTGTCATCAATCGGACTTTTATGACTGGCCTCATTGCTTTTTCCCTCAGATAAAATTTCTTAGTTGTCTTCAATTATTCCCCAAATCAGTCTTTCTATGAACTTGGCCATGTTGTTTTTCCCCTGTATTTCACTACAGTTTCCCCATTTTCTATCATTCACGTTGTTAGCACCTCTATGTTATTTGTTTAAAGCAGTGGCCAAGCTTGGTCATGCCTCACTTCATGTTTTTTTCCTCCCTAATTGCTTCACTTCTTCCCTGTAGTACTCTTTCTGTGTTTATCTCATTCTGTGATTTCTTAAGCCAGTAATCAGCTGAGGTCATGGCCGTGATGCCACTGAAAAAAAGTCAGTCAGCAGAAAGCATTACTGTGTGCTCCTGAAATGGCTCTGTGGTTTCCCGTTTGTCCCCAGCAAATATTTTTTTCGCTTTCCTTTTCTCCACATCACAACTTCCACACATACACACTGTAGATAAGATATAATCAAAATGGTTTCTAAGTTTTCAGCACGATTGATAAACAGCCCGTTGGTGTGATTATGACACGCAAATAATTAATTGTAAATTGTGATAAAGAATGCTTCTGCTCCACCAGTAATTTAAAATAAAATAAAATAAAAAAAATAAAAATAAAAAAATAAAGTTTTTCACATTTTAAGGTTTGTTTTTTTAGTCACATTTTTCGAGTTCCTTGAAAACAAATCAATATTTAAGGCCCCTGCGTGATGGAAGATTTTCACCAATACAGACATTTAGTCTGACTTTTCACATCTGAACAAATCTTTAAAATTCAGATGTAATTTGGACATCAAGCTTCAGTCCCTTTAAGTTTAAATTTAAATTTAAAGACAGCCTCACATAAAAACTCAATCCAATGTTAACATACAGATATGACCTTTTACTTCAACATCGTTGTACTTTTTCAGTTTGAATTCGGTACTTGATAAGAAAGCCCCTAAAATAAGAAATTGGGAGAAATCAAATCAAATCTGAATAAAGCGGAAACAAAACTGAAAACAAACGTTTTACTTTTGTACAATTTCCTACGAAAGTGACTCAAGCTTGCGTTCCTTTTTTATATTACATAGGCGTTGTCAGTTTGGTATCAGAGGATAATTATGGCTTTCATTCACCAAGTTAACCTGGATAATATACAGTATAATACTTCAGGATATTTTAGTACTAAATAACAGCTCAAAAAAGTTGCAGGATTACTGTGTTTCTATAATAAAGAAGCAGAGCCTAGAAAATGTGAGAAATTGCTTTGGAAATATGTTAATGATACATTTTGAGGGAGATTATAGTTTTCTGCAAATTAGCAATTTACACCAGTTTTAACCAAAACCACCGAGTTGCCATGGTGCCAGATTAAAAAAAAAAAAAAAAGGCACACTAAGTTTCATGCAACGCACTGCATTTTAGATATTTAAGCAGTAAATATCAGGAATACTTGCTTTATAAAAATTAAATTGGAAGATTACAGAGTGTGCAGTAAATTAGCAATTGATGCATATTTAAACACAAACCATAAGGATATGATATGATTGTTCCGGATTAGAAAAGCAGCACACTGAGCATGAATCCCTTGCAATAAAAGCTTCAACAAGGCTGCATGTGATAGCTGTAATGTAACAATATATTATTGTTTCCGAAAGCAGCCATACAGTCCATGCACATTGCACACACACAACAGGTGACAGTGTCAAATGTATACCAGGCATTATCGTCTCTGGCAGTAGGTGGCAAAGTTATGCCTTCAAGTGGCAGAGTAAAAGTATATCTTTCATGGTCATGCCTAGCATTCATAGCATTAGTGTTCAAACACTTGTACAACAAATGTGTTGGCATACAGCGACATTGTCCGAGATAATCAGATGATTCATCCACAGAATGGCCTCTGCACGAGCCAACACACAACATATGGATAAAAGCTGTTGAGTTTTTGACTAAGAGGAGACACAAGAAAAGAATGAACTCTGTTGGTGTCACTCAAAAATAAGTACCAGCAGCTCAATGCACTTCAAGCAAGTGTGTCCATTGGAGAGGAAAAAGCTTCTTTGGGCAAACAGCAATGATGAAATAAAGTGCTTAGAGAGCCACAACTTAGATTTGTTCACATTAGAAACTGAACCATTATGTTCACGGAATTTTGACAGCTCACTGTTCTGTATACAGTATAAAAGCTAAATTACATCGCAAAGGGAATGGTTGCGATCCGCTGGCGAACACCAGGCGAATTAAATTTGCAACTGTTATAATTAATGTGCAGTGTTGTTAATCTTACTTTAAAAAAAAGTAATTAATTACATTTTGAAATTATTTCTCCCAAAAAGTAATTGTGTTAGTAACTCAGTTATCTCTATGTAAGAGTAATTAGTTACTTGGCAAAGTAACTGGTGATAATTTTCATGTTTTTTTTCTCAAAAAAAAAAAAAAAAAAAAAACAGGTCACACAATGTGAAGTTCAAAGAGTTTTTGGGAAAAGTGGCCCTAGCCCAATTCTTTACCCTAAACTTAACTAGACACAGGGGTATTGCGGATATTGCGATAACTAGATAGTAACCTTTGCTATGTGTGGAAGTCATTTAATGTTGTGAATCAACCGTTAAAGTTGTTAAAATTGCTCCTGTTATTGAATTAGTTCCCTTCCGTCTATTTTCGACATGTGTAAGTTTTAAAACTGTTTCATCATTTAAAGATAGATTTAAGTTAAGTTTTGCCAATTTAGGAGCATTTTAGATAAAAAGTTATTTCGGTTCGCTAGGAAGGTTCTCTACAACAGAGCCTTCCTGAGAAGTCTACTGCTTTAAGATTGCAGCTGTTTACTAACGCATCTAGTTCTTTATTATACATGTTGCTAATGCCGCAGTGTCTGTCATGTGCATCTAGTTCTGTATATATGGGATATCTACCGAAGCATCATGTGGGCGTAGTTTGTATTGGCGCCACCTAGCATAGGCAAGGCAAGGCAAATTTATTTATATAGCACAATTCAACACAAGGCAATTCAAAGTGCTTTACATCACATGAAAACCATAAAAATCACATTTAAATCAACACAACGTAAAAACCAAGACAAAAGATCGCATTTAATCACAGAATAAAAATAAATAAATAAAAATAAAACAAAAATAGAAATAAAGCAAAAACTACTACTAATAATAATCATTGAAATCAGCAATGGAGATAAGCACAAGAGGAATAGAAGGCAGGTAGATTGAAATATATAGACAGTTATGGATATGCAGTGCTAAACAAAAGCGTTTTTAGCCCTGATTTAAATGAGCTAACGGTTTGAGCATACTTCAGACCTTCGGGTAACTTGTTCCAGAGGTGAGGAGCATAATAACTAAATGCTGCCTCACCCTGCTTGGTTCTTGTTCTTGGAACATGCAGAAGACCCGTTCCAGACGACCTTAAGGGTCTAGATGTAGCATAGTAACATCGCGTTTGCAACGGCGTCATCATCCCTTGGCTCCTCCCCACTCTTGCTCTGCTCTCTCTCTTCTCCATGAGTCCGTCTTTTTCAGACTTTTCTCGCGTCAGTCAACCAACATCGTAACGCATAGTAATACACGCCTTTCCCGCCTCAGTAACGGTAACGGCGTTGCCAAGATGAGAAAATCAATTAATTATATTACTCACTACTGAAGAAAATAACACCATTTAGTAACGCCATTATATTCTAACGCCGTTATTAACAACACTGTTAATGTGCGTAGTTACAAAAAACAGGATGCATCAGCTGTGCGTCTGTCCCAGAAGGATTGCACCAGACGCAGAGTTATATTTTTGCTAGACGCCGCAAGCAAAATGCATCAATTCCGCCCGGCGCAGCACATGTGGCAGTGGAAGTTTTATCTGGCTACAGAGTAAAATATCTAGTTGATTTCAATAGATAGAACTGTTCTTCATGTAATAAAGAGGCAAGGTTTTAACTCAAGATTCTCAAGGTCATTTACATTCACAAGTCAGTCAATACTGATGATGAAAAAACTGATTTTGGTTATTAAAAACTGATTTTTATGACTATCCACACATCCTTTTTTAAGTGAATTATAAGAAAAATGCAAGAGAAGACGGCGGTCATAGATGAAACAGTGGTCGTGGATACCAGTTTGATTAATTTAATTGTCTGTCAAGAAATTTGAACTGCCCTAAATGATGTTCTGCTTGAAAATATATGTCTGGAAATATCGTTATACACCCTAATGAGAGAAGACACGATTATCTTGCCTTGTAGGGTGTGTTAAGAGTATCAACACCACTTCTACTACTGCTACCGTACTTTTCTTCTTCCTCACACTTTCAAAACTGATTCAGAACTTGGAGGGTTGATGTCCATGTGAATTTGCTTGCTTCAGAACACCACCAGAGACCTATAGTCTACACCACTTTGTGTTGAAGTGTCTGTAGCTATTACATTGAAATCATATTATTTAATTGAATAAAGCCACATCCACTGTGTGAACATGCACTCATCATCCCACCATGGCCACTTTTGTCTGAAAGGGTCAAGCGGATAAACCCAGTCTCTCCTCTTACAGCACTAATAGGCCAATTTACAGGCAATGCTGTGGGAAAGAGGCTGTACCCTTTGAGCATTGTGATTTTGCCCAAAGCCAGGAAACTTGTGCAACATGAGGAATAATTGCAGCCTCTAGTTGTTGTTGACTGAATAGATTTATTGATACACTATGAATCGAGTGTTTTAGAATTGGTTTGTGTTTCTTTTTTATTGTACGAGTTATACGTTTAAGTATTTGCCACCTCTTAACCCATTGACCTGTTGCATGTCTATCTTAATGATTCAGGATTGGCCTTTTTTTTTTTACTCTATTGGAACATACATTTACCTTACAGTGGTATGAAAAGGTATCTGAACCTTTTGGAATTTCTCACATTTCTGAATAAAATCCCCATCAAATGTGATTTGACCTTTGTCAAAATCACACAGATGAAAATACAGTGTCTGCTTTAATAAAGCCACCCAAACATTTATAGGTTTTCATATTTTAATGAGGATAGCATGCAAACAATGACAGAAGGGGAGCAAATAAGTAAGTGAACCCTCTGCCTAAGGAGACTTAAAGAGCAATTGAAACCAATTTTACCAAACATTTTAAGTCAAGTGTGTGCCCAATCACTGATGAGTGCTTTAAAGCTGCCCTACCCACTATAAAACTCACACCAGGTAAGAATTGTCTTGATGAGAAGCATTGTCTGGTGTGCATCATGGGTTAGTCAAAAGAGCTGACTGAAGATATGCGATAAATATTGTTGATTTGAAGCTGGGAAAGAATACAAAACTATCTCTAAAAGTCTGGATGTTCATCAATCGACAGTCAGAGAAGTTGTCTACAAATGGAGAGAGTTTGGCACTATTGCCTCTCTCCCAACGAGTGGCCGTCCACCAAAGATTACACCAATAGTTCAGCGCTGAATACTCAGTGAGGTAAAAAAGAACCCTAGATCGTTTGCTAACGACTTACAAACATCACTGACACAGTCCAATATCTCTGTGCACACATCAACTATATGTAAAACAATGGCCAAGAATGGTGTTCATGGGAGGACTCCACAGAGGAAGCTACTGCTGTCTAAAAAAACACTGTTGCTCGTTTAATGTTTGCAAAAAGGCCCTTTGACACTCCACAGAAGTTTGGGCAAAATATTTTGTGGACTGATGAAACCAAAGTTTAATTTTTTGGGCGTAACACACAACTTCATGTGTGGAGGACAAATGGAACAGCTCACCAACATCAACACCTCATCCCCACTGTGAAGCATGGTGGATAGAGCATCATGATTTGGGTCTGTTTTGCTACCTCAGGGCCTGGGCAACTTGCAACCATTAATGGAAGAATGAATTCAAAAGTTTATCAGGATGTTTTTCAGGAAAACCTGATGCAGTTTGTCAGACAGTTGAAGCTGTGAGAAAGAGGATGGATGCTGCAACAGGACAGAGATCCAAAACACAGAAGTAAATCAACTTCAGAATGGTTTCAGAAGAACAAAATACATGTTCTGGAGTGGCCAAGTCAAAGTCCAGACTTGAACCCCATTGAGATGCTGTGGTGTGACCTAAAAACACACATTCATGCCAGGCATCCCAAGAATCTGACTGAACTACAGCAGTTTTGTAGAGAAGAATTGGCCAAGATTAGTCCCGATCAATGTGCCAGACTGATCTGCAGCTACAGGAAGCGTCTGGTGTAAGTTATTGCTGCCAAAGAGGGGAGCCGGAAAATATTAATTGGGGGAGCCGGAAAATATTAAATATGATGGTTTACATACTTATTTTTCCCCCTTCAGTCCTTGTTTGCATACTATCCTCATTAAAATATGAAAATCTATAAATGTTTTGAGTGGTTTTAGTTAAAGCACATTGTGTTTTTTTCATCTATGTGATTTTTACAAAGATCACATTACATTTGATGGTGATTTTATGCAGAAATGTGAGAAATTCCAAAAGCTTTAGATACTTTTTCATTCCACTATACCTTACGACAGTGTAACTCAGACAGTTATGTGACATGACGTAAGTAGTGAAGAGAGGGTGGATATCTGTAATAAATAAATAATTTTAGTTCCTTGAAATTTTTGAACAACTAAAAATATATATTTTAAGGAGTGGATTTTTTTTTTTTTTTTTTTTTAAATATCCAAACGTTTAGCATGTTTGTAGCATAATGCATTTCCACTTTCTCCAGCTGATTATAGAGTTGGATCAAAATGTGTTTTCTCCGATAATGTCATGCAATTTGTTCCAGTTCCTTAAGCATATCTTTGAACAGGATGCAAGCTCATCTGTCTATGATTAAACCAATCAAGTGGTTTTGTGTTCCCATCATTGGATGACATTACATCTGCATCAGAGTTTATGTGAAAGAAGCAGATCTACTGGCCTACAGTTCTATATAAAGTAAAGAGACTTGTGAAAGGGCACAGCTACAGCACATGTCCACTCTTCAATATGTGTTTAAGTGTGCACAACCTACTTGGCCCACTACTTTCCCATTCTTTCATTGCTTCAGAGACCAAAATCTGTCATGGGTGGCTTTACAGCATCCTGAAAGCAACAAGTGGTAAATTTGGCAGGCGAATAGACATCATCTGGCCAACAGATGGGAGAAGCATGACAGGGCATCTGTAAGGGGTATATTTTCAAGAACCTCTTAACCTTTACCTCAAAAGGAAACATCAGCAAAACTCAGATTTCAATTGTGTTTAGAAACTCTTCTGATGATTGAAGATATGAGCATGCTAGTTCTATTTTAGCAACGTTATCATAAAAAAAGAAAACTACTACATATTTAACGTGTGTTTTTTGGGGGGAAAAACGTTGCAAATATTAAATAGTTGCCAGCTCAATTTTGCCACTGACACATTATCGAGTTGTATTGCTCAGCGGTTAGTTTTATGGCTAGTGAGGAGAGTTGGTATTAGTCTAAATCGTGGTCTGCACTTGTGTTTGAATATCAATTTTTGCTCTTGTATAATTGTTTTCTGTGTTGTTCAACCATTTATTTTGAACGAGATAACAGCATTGGAAATAACCCTTTGACCAAGCAGTATTGTTTAGCTCTGTTCAAATGGGACACACAATCAATCAGTGGGTACAGTATTCTACTGTGGTATTATTTGCTATGTCAAGCAACGGGAACCACATTCCTGTCTATTGGTGGGAATCTCTTGGCAAATAAACATTTTATAGGACTTACTTGACATTTACTTTATGTATTACATTTTTCAAATATTTTTATGTTTTTCTTATTATTCCAACCCTGAGTAACTTTGAAGCTTTTAATTACGGATTAATGGATGGATGAATGAATAGATGTACTCAATTCTATGCAACACAATACCAAGCACATTAATCTTACCCTAGTTTTAGTTGATTTTGGAAACAGGATAAACTAACTTTTTCTGGCTTGTTCTATGTTTCCACGGCCAGGGATGCCGGATGTGCATTTAGGTGCTTGAATTTTTGGCTAACATATTACTTTTTGCTGGTCTTTAATCGACTAATTAACGATCCTGCCCAGGGCATAGAGAGATGCGACCATTGCAAATCAGCACGTTCATTGCCATACCGTGGCAACTGAGATATACCTGTCACTCAAGCAGTGACAGCGTCGCGACATACCTACGGTGGCGCTCTCTCGATGAATGCCACATGGTACTTCATCATGTGCATTAATAACCAAACGCGATTTTTTCAATCACCTGCAATGCCAATTTTCACCATTTAAATCATTGCTTGCGAGTTTCTGTTACTGACTTACTCACAGCACACTCCCCCTACAACCTCTTGGATACTTTGTGGAGGTAAGGTAACCAGCCTAACAAATTCACAAGCAACATGTGAAATTTTAATTTGTGCGTTATATTTCCCTTTTATTGAATGCTGCTCATTTTCTGCCTTAGTAACTAACAAAGACTGTTGTATGACGTTAGCGGTTAGCATTTGTTAGTAAGTCGTACAGTAGTTTGTATGGATATAAGTGTGTGGTGGTAATTTTTGTCTTGATATTTATTTTGTTCATTTAGTCTGCTTCTGTTCTAATCCTTTTGTGTTCTTGTCATAGCAATTGGCATTCATGTTTTCATGTCTACTTCTATTGTTGAAGTGTACTTCCTTTGTCGTCCTTTTGCGTTTGTGTTTTGGCAGTTGGCATTCTTGTTTTCATATCTATCCATTATATAGTCGACTTCCATTGTTGTCCTTTCATGTTTATGTTCTCGCATATGGCATTCATGTTATTTTTATTCTTTTTGCAAAGTGTTCTGAACACGCAATTTGCTGACACTTCTCGGCCACCGTATAGTACTGCCTGCAAGTGTGCCCTCATTTTTTTTATTGTTATTATTTTTTTTTTAATCACGAGCTTTCACTGCAACCAAAGAGTGCTGAAAGCCTGCAAAATGGGAGACACAGTATGCCTATGGAATGTTTGACCATAAAACTGTCATACGTCACACACTGCTCAGCTGGAAGATAAAACAGGCACCATCAGAGCTCAGCTTTGGCAATTTACAACCCACCCCCACACAACTAGCCATACATACTGTAAGTATGATTGAATATGAAGTGGTTTTGTAAACATAACTATACCCCCCTACAGTCATAGTCTATCATAAAAGGGTATGTGGCATATGATGTCAGAGTTGAAATTTAATTGAAAACACTCCACATCCCAAACCATCCAATACACAGTAAAATGTATTTCGGAGTTTGCTGATTGAAATAAAAAGAAACATTGTAAAAACTAAATATTTTTCATAATAGGAAGATGATGCTTACCCAAAACAATCGCAACAGTTTTCAGTAATGACATCATTGTGTCTTTGTTACGCCGTGGTCCGGAGCTGTGACGTGACATCCTCATTGTTCTTTGGCGAACATAGACAAAGATGTGAGCATACAGCGTCACCATGACAACAAATGTCACCAGGTTGAAGACAGCCCAGAAGACCAGATAGGAGTTACTATAAAGTGGTGCCATGTTGGAACACGATTTGATACTACAGATACAATTCCAGCCCACACTTGGAATGGCTCCCATGACTATGGACATGGTCCAGATTATGACGATCACCACCACCACCCGGCGGTTGCTCATGCGCGTGTGCAGCTGCATGCGGAACACTGTGATGTGGCGTTCGATTGCAATGGCAAGGAGGTTTGCCACAGAGGCTGTCAGGCTAGTGTCAATCAAGCCTTGCCGGAGTAGCCATGTTGAAACAGTCAGACGCCTCGTGTTTGGTCCAGTGTTGAACATCAAGTAGAAGTACGCCAGTCCAGCAAAAAAGTCTGCAGCTGCCAAGTTAGCCATCAAGTAGTAGATGGGGAAGTGGAATCTCCGGTTGACATAGATGGCAATCATCACTAGGAGGTTGGCGAGCATGATGAAGATGCAGACTGTAATGCCAAGTCCCATCACTAAGCGACTGACCGTGTTCCAGTCAGTAGCAAGGTACTTGCCACTGCGGTTGTAGAAGAAGGCAATGGTCTCATTGTAGTAGCACTGCTCTTCGTCCATGATTGTTTGTAAAGTCTCTGAAAAAAAGAGAATACCTTATGAGTCATTGCATTTGTTCACAGCATTTACACTCTTGTTTCTCAGTGGACTACCATAATTGCATATTTTGGTTGACATGTTTGAATCCCCTGCTGACATTTTTATTTCCTGTCCTTTTTTTAATCGAGAAAATATATCTTTTGTAGTAGTTGTTTTGCCAAAACAAACGTGTAATTCATGCTATAACTTTTCCAAGGCCAGTGAAAAATGCAACACATTTAAACATACATTTAATCACTGACGGACACAAATTGCATCCAGAATACACAACAGGATGTGAAACAGAAACTGGAGGTATGCTTGTCAGTCAATGTTTAATTGTATTGGTTAACTAATATGGCAGAGGGAATCTAATTGCGTGATCAGAATGATAACATGAACAATCGGAACAGTAGCATTCCTGGAAAACAAGGTTTCACTTAGTGCTAATGTTTCATGTGTAGTTTCACATTTTACCAGCAACCAAAGGACAAGAGGAGGAAAGATAGCTCAGATAAGGGTGTGATAGGGCAAGGTAAGTGTGTAAGCAATGCCAGTAAAGTGAGGTAGGGAACACAGTACTTGGACAAATCACCTGTGAGCATTAATGAGTCGACATCCTGCTTTTTGCTCTCTGATTGCTAATCATGACGATCCAATTTTATTTACCTATATGTGCCTGGTTGCACCTAGTTATGCGTGCACCCACTCTAGCATGTGTTAGTCATGCAGAAAATGAAACTGCTGTCTGGGGGTTGCCAGGAAGACCTGGCAATGCCCCTCCAACCAAGTGGTGTGTGAGCACAGCACATCCCTCCACCCACAGCCCTAGCGAATGGGGACACAGTCAGCTCCTCACGACACAGGTGGTCCCAGAGCTCAACCAGCATTCAGGGAGAGGACGAAAAAATGCTCAGGCCTCCTAAATTATTATTATTATTATTTTTTTTTTATTACAACAATATGGACGGTTCGCCTTTCCTCCTCCCTTTCACTCAATTTAGCAAATTCTTATTCCTATGTTCCATATTCCATGTTGACTGCAATGGAAACCTAAAAACTCAAGGTCCCGAACTGTGTCCCTCATATGAAAGTGTAAGACTTTATGCACAACAATGAAGTTCAAATGTAACTCACTTATTAACCCCAATTCAAGCCAACGGCAATACAGTACTGACCAATATACAGGCAAGGAATGTTGGCAGCATACTACGGCCCACTATTTGTCAGCCAAAACGAGTGTGTGTTTGGCATGGCAGTCAACCAAAAACAGTAAAGGCTTTCTAATCAATGAAATAAACTTCATTCATGTTTGTTTATGTATCCAGTTTCCAAGTTGGGCAGATAGGACACTCTATCAGTTGTGTTTGTCAGAGATGGATGTAAAATCATGTTTCATTCACTGAATTAACAAATGATTCAGCCACAATAATACACACATTGTTAAAATATTACCACTGGGACACAGCAAGTAAGTATTGAGTTCAAAACCACACTATCCGTGGCCAAGATTCACTGAGACCAATATAAGAAAATGCATTTTTAAACTCAGTTTTTCCTGAAAAATCACCGCAGTTAAATTCAAGTGCTAGTCTTGACAGAAAATCCTGACTATTGGCTAGTGTACAACACTACAGCAATTACAGCATAGTTTCCAAATTGAGGTGAACCTGTCGAATACTACTGAGACAAAGACTACCGTTCCCTTATTTGATTGACAACTAAGTTGACATTTTTTTTATAGACATATCGAATATGCAGTTCTTCTCCAGCTAGATAAACAATGTAATTAAAATATAATCAAATGAAAACTTCCTGTACAGATTGAGTTTTTATCCAGGTCTTGTAGTGGAATAAGCAGTCATTGGGGAAAAAATCATGAAACAAAGTATATCGAGTTATTTTTCAGGTACTTAATGGAAGTTAACTTGAAAAATATCCAATATTCCTGTAATTTCCATTTGTGTCTCCAGAGGAAGTTGCAGCCTTGCCATTAGGAGCACTGAAATGAGAGGATGAATGACAGCAGCGGGGCTAATGCCTGATAGATCCATAATGAGGCGGAGTCTATGACAACCACCACGGCAGATGAAAGGCCATCTCGTCCGCTTCTAATCTGTGGGTTGTGGCCATTAAGTATCTGGAGGGAGCAGTTAGGTGTTACATGTCAATATTGAAGTGGAACAGGAAGTTGTAGTGACATCTAAGTGCACTTCTACTCTGTTTCAACAATTGCAGAGTGGTTCATTTCCACTCATAGGATGGAGACCAATCAATACGAATTAAACCAAACACTCAAGTTAGATTGAGCAAAATGGATCAGAACATCAAGCAATGCATGTAATGTATGTGTGCATAACCTGAAATATCGGTGTGAAAGACAGGCAACAGAATGCTCACTGTGCCCAAGTGTGTGTCAACACACGCACTGCATGCTTGTTAGTAATGTGTGATAAAGCCTGGCTGTCTAGGGAATAGAGTGTGTGTGCGTCTGAGCCGTCAGCATAAATTAAAGGACCACCCACAAATTGCATGAAGTCATGATTCAAGTATTCACATCCAAAATCCTCAACAGTAGAGTCTTTAAAGTCAAAAGTGGCAAATTCTATCATTACAAAATAGCCCCAAAATTGAGGAGTGGGATGTTCTTGTTTTTCACAAAACCCCGGAGTTCAAAAGGTCATGGTGCACGACGTCACGCAAGACCTTTGCATATCTTACAAGATTCCAGCATGTCTCACGAGACCATAGTTTCTTGCTTGTGGCGTCACCAATAAAGGGTGCCAGAGAGAAAGAACGGTGGGGGAAAGTGTGACAATGGCCACAAAGCCAAAGTTAGTTTGAGTTAGTTTTGCAATTCAAACTGTACTGGAACAAACAATTAAAATGTCCACGGGTGGGATGCACATTGTAAACTTGAATCAAGTCTTCTTGTTTGTCAAATCTCCAAAGTATTCCAAATGTTCTTTGTGTCCTGTATAATCTGTAAATTCCATCTGGGCTGTGTTGTCACTAAATGGATTATATACTGTTTGTAAGACATGTGTAACTGAGAACCAGATGTCTTCAATCTTTCATTGACTCTCTTTCCTTTATGTATCCTCAAATGTTTGCCTCCTATTGTCCTGCTTTATCTAACCTTGTTTTTCCATTTCATAACCTTGCCTCATTCCTCACATTGTTGTTTTCATTTACTTTACAGTAACTGTTTTAAATCATTTTTTTTCCTTTTGCAGGAGAGTAGGGGTGTCAAACTCATTCTGGTTTGCGGGCCACATTTATGGCGACTAGATCTCATGTAGGCCGGGCCAGTTTATTTTTGGCCAAATAAGTTAACTCATTGGCTGCCATTGATGGTGCTTGACGTCCTTCCATTTTGACTGAGAGGTGGCGAATTCGCCCTTCCCAATCAAATTGGATTGGACCTCTAGCGCTGCCACTGGCACTGAAAGATGAGCATTAATTGCCAGTTTAAGTGAATTGGACATCTATCGTGTTCAATGGCAGGCAATGAGCTAATTTTGTGTCACTTCCTTGCAGTGTTGTTTTCGTCAACGACAGCGACAACGAAAATATTTCGTTAACAAACATTTTTTTTCATGATGATGACGTCAAGATGACGAGCGGAAAACGCGTCTCGGATGACAAACGTGACGAAAAGGTTGCCAATTTACGTCTGACGAGACGACAACGACATGAAAATACCTGTCATATGTTCACAAAGCGTGACATTGATAGTTGTGCACACATATATACAGTGGGGAGAACAAGTATTTGATACACAGTCAATGGGAAAACCCATTGGCAGTGTATCAAATACTTGTTCTCCCCACTGTATATATTGTATTTACATATATATACATATATATATATATATATTTTTTTGGGTGCTGTAGTCAGTCAGCCTGCTTCCGAGCAGTCATTCACGTGACTTGCGCATGCCGCCACTCTCCCCTGAGGCAGTGCAGATGAGCAGTGATCTATCAACAACAATGGTGGCTGCAAGCGCAAGGATTCATGGTCGCATTTTAACTGTAAACCGGGCAATGCACTGTCCCCGTGGGAGACAAGTGTGGAGGCTGTGGCCACACACTTGCTTTCGACCATTTCTGGGCTGCTTCCTGGTGATTTTGGGGCATTTCCATATCACTTCCTGTTGATTTGGGGGCATTTCCATATTACTTCCTGTTGATTTGGCGTCATTTCCTGTTGGTTTTGGGGCATTTTTGGGTTACTTCCTTGTAAATTGGCTGCCCGTGACAGTGCTAGATGTCCAATCCATCTTGACTGCAAGGGAGTGAATGAATAAATGTAACTGCGGACACAAAAGTGAGCCACGTGTAGTAGTGCATGTACTTGATCGCACAAATCTAGTTTTGCGGTGCCAATGTAAAAAAAAAAAAAAGCATCTGATTTTTTTATGTACAGTATGAATGAGCTGCAATGTGCTTGTCAGGCAAAACAACCCGCGGGCCAGATTGGACCCCCTAGTGGGCAGCTTCTGACCCGTGGGCCCAAAATTTGACACCACTGCAGAAGATAAAGTAATACAAAAACAGGTACAAAAACAAATTTTATCTCACATCCTCACGTACAAGAGGTATTCCAATGAGAAGCATAATAAGACACACTCATTTATGCTAATCCTGAAGAGTGGTGATTTTTAACTCAAACTTCACTTTTATGTTATGTTTATGTTTGCAACGACGCTCTACCACTCTTAACAACATTAACCTCTGCTTGGAACACTGCTTATGTCAATCTTGTCCCTCACATTCGTTTAGCTTTCTCCTTGTGTTTCCTCCTTTTACCCCTCTGGTACTCTCTGGCGCTCCCCCTCCTCATCCCCGGCCCACTCCGCCCTCCACACAATGTGCGCATTGTTCACATTCCCCTACTCCAGAAACCAAGAAACGTGGACGTCTAACAACCCAGAATGCACACAAACACAGACACACACACACATACAGTACAGTAGCATACATTCATACAAGCTTTTCATTCTCTAACTTTCTCTTGAACCAAATGCACATAAACCACACACATACACCCTCACACTCGCACATAGGCTCTGCTGATTAGTGGCAGAGTTCAGCACAAGGGATGGATTGAGAGTCTGAGGTGAGTCATGCGTGACTAGAACCGTGACGGGTTTCACAGCTCGTCATCGTATGGTACACCTAAACACTTATCCCAGCTACAACTACACGTGGTGCAGTCGTTAAATTGCATGTCCGTAGTATAGCTATTGTATTGTACTGTTGAAAGTATTTCACTTGATGTGAGTTGAGAAATGATTTTCCTCCCATCAAAAATGCAGTGAACCAAGCATCCAAATGTGATTTACTGTAGATCGAAGAGAAGATGAGCAACAGTACAAAGAAATGGGCTGACAAGATCAGCATGCTTGTCTAACTTAAGCGGCGCCCACAATTGACCCACTGAAACAGGGAAAGGAAAAACCTGAAAAAATATTTAGCTTGATCCTTAGGGTATTGTGATGAAATCATTCTAAATTTGTTAAGGCAAACATTTTGGATGAAAATAAATGCAAATGTCCTCTTTAAAGTATTAAATCAGGTAATTATCAAAGCACCAGAAAACTAGTTTTATTTTATTTTTTAATTAGGAGTTCATTTTTGTTCCTCCATTGCCATTTACAGTGATGTCTAATTTCACAACAACATTCAACATCATACATATATTAAACAAACCCTTTAATTTTACTTCACTTTTTTCCCAAAGATAATATCTTGGAAAAGAGTCGTGACAGCTGCAATCTGACCAACGGTGCTTTGGAAGAGCCAAAGACGCACCCTTTCATTTTGATTTTTTTCCCCTGCTGTGATCAACTTGCTAAAGTAGTTTTAAAGGCAAAGTCATTCCTAACAACCATTACAACCTAAGAGAAAGCTATATAACTATAAAGCCAAGCTTTTGATGGCTTTTTGACCAAATATATGATGGAAAACACAGACAAGACTGAAAAAGGAGTTTCTGCTCTTGCACCCCTCTATAAAAAAATAAACTGCTATATTTTAAGCCAAAAGAACTATTGTGTTTGATAGAACAATACACAGATGTCCCGCAACTGCTTTTGTTTCAACCTAGCCATAAAAAGAAGGCAAGTAATTATATTTATAATTCAAAATGTCTGTCATTTTTAGCTTAGAATCATTAATTGGTGTCTAATATTTAGTTAAAAAAAAAAAAAAAAACTTAAAAAAAAATTATTCACTCGCATATTTTAAACTTTTAAACAAATTACGTCACAATGAAAAATTTGGCGTCTGTAAAAAAGTCACAGATATCTACCTCATAACTATCGCTTAATTGTATTTATTTATTTATTTTTTTGTTACTGTCGCATTTTCCCCGATATGTTAGATCTTAAATAATCAATGCAAACAAACAAACAAACAAAAAAATTGGAAAAATAACATTTAAAAGGGCAACTGTATGAAAAAGAAAATCTCAACCACTCCTTGTTGTCTGCAATTTCTGCATCACGACCCTTGTTATATCACCATGTTTCACCCATAAAATCCCCAAAAAATCCGGCTGTGGCCATTCACAGCTGTGTCTTGACACTTGGTGATACATCCTACATGGAGTTTTTGGATCGAAACATGGTATGTACGAGATACTATCTCGTAAAATTGTGGCGTCTTTAATTCTGCTCTTGCGTGCTCTCGCCTCCAGTTAGGGTTTTGCTGTTTAAAAATTTTTCTTTTTTTATTAAATTACCCTCCTGTTCAAAATGTTTCTTCCCCCAGAAAATTGAGATTTTAAGCTTTCCAATGATGTCTCACACGTGCATATCGGACAATTTTGAAATTTGGCTAAATTGGGGGTCTGAGAGCGGAACTTCAAGTCACCTGAGTGTTTTCCGCCATATACAAATTAACTAGTAAATTGGTATATTAAAGAGCACACAAGAAAAATGTGTACGTGAGGATGAGTGTTTGTCTTTGTATAAAGTCTGTAAACAAATATGGACCTTTTCATTAAAAAATGTTATCGGATTTAAAGAAGTGGAAGAATTTGAATGAGTAATAAAATTGTTTGATAACAGGGGCGGGATTAACAAAGCATTGTATATTCTTTCCATTCCTCAGAGTATGTCTCTTGCTTTGTTTTGTACTGAATGAAATACAATGAAATATGTGTGACACTACAGATTCAATTTGCTTTATACAAGGAGCTTTAAAATACATCTAAAAGGTATTTTTTTTGTCAGCACATTTTTCAAATTATTTCCAATGTATTTCATCACTTTTGCAGTTTGCCCCTTTTTGTCGCAGATCAGGATGTGAAGAAACACATTCAACAAGCCTGCCATTGTTTTCCCAATAGCAACAGATTCAAGACAATGAAAAGCAATCACGCTGAAGGAAAGTGCTGTCTTTCCCATGTTTACTAGACATCTCATGACAAAAACAACATGCATGTCATGGTTTCATGGTGGTGTCAAGTTTCAGAATACTCATTATACACTCAAACTTAACTATTTTTGCAATAACATACAAATACTTCTATTTTATAAGCAAAAATAGCCAGTACTGTATAATGTGCAAAAGGCTTAACAGTGGTACTTCGACATACGATCGCTCAACACACGATCATTTCCACATCCGACGTAAAATTTGACTCGCCATTTATTTCTACATCTGACGACACGCTCGAAATACGAGGACATGACAGCACAGCAGACGGACGCACGGTGGATTTTCTTGTGAAAGGAATCAACACAGGTTAAAGGAAGGTTAATGCTGGTGGTAAAACAAGGAAAAAAGGTGACGCTTACCATTGAAATGAAGATGGAAATGATAGAAAAATATGAGCGTGGGGTGCGCATCCGTGAACTGGCTAAACAATACGGCCATAGAATGTCGATGATCTCCACGTTCCTCCTTCAACCTCCGTTCGCCGGTCTTTATAAGTTCAGGTGACAAGTATTATTGTGTTATCATCGCCAAACAAATCGCCAGCTTCCTCGGGTTTTTATCATTTATTTCATAACTTGTCCAACACAACACGCCTGCTGTCCACCGCAGTTGGCGGTGTTCCTAACAAGACATTAAAAGAGAAAGTAAAATCTAGAGCGCTCCTTTCCTTCTCTCTCACGTCCGTCACGCGGTGCGTTGAGGTACAGCACGCAAAACACGTCCACCGCATTACAACATGATTCGTTACATTATTACAGGAATTATTATTATTAATATCGTGAGGAAAAGCGGCATGGAAAATGAATGAATGAATGAATGAATATTATTGTTATTATATTATCCCATTTTTTATCAATAATTTATTTATTTTGCTATGTGAAATTGCCATTTGTAATAGTATCAGTAGTATTTATTAAGGATTTAGTGTAGGTTTTAGGGCTGTTAATTAATGGAATTATAATAACAATAATACATTAATTATAATGTATTCTCTAATGTAATGTATTCTTATGGGAAAATCCTGCTCGACATACGACCATTTTAACTTACAAACACGGTCCTGGAACGAATTAACTTGGTACGTAGAGTTACCACTGTATTTCGCTTTATTACAAAACAGCTTAGGCTGAAGTGAGGGAACATTAAAATAATAATAATAATTTCACCACTAGTTGATCAAGGAAATTTAGAGGACAAGACAAATGTCATCGGCTTTCCCTAAAGTATTATACTGCATATCTCTTTAATACTACAAACATACTGCACTTATTTACCGTATGATGTAGGTTGTCTTAAGAGAAAAAGACATGAAAAAATATGATCCCTAGTCACAGACTTCCTAATGATATTGATGGGACACGAGCGCGGGGCCGATTAATAGGGGGCCTGCATTGTTGGCGTGGCCGTCAAAGCTGACTGAGTGGAATCACAGACAAAGAGCATTTTTCGTTGAAAATGTTTGTGAATAAATGCTTAAATTCCTGAATTTGTTATAGATATGGACGTAAAACAGTCTTGATTCTTGGTTAAAAGCAAAAAACACGTGCAGGTAGCATTTGTTTTAGGTACATATGTCGAAGCACGATGAGAGTGTCAGTCAATGTGGTGGCCGCAATTTGTAAACAGAGCTTTTCTGGTGAAAATTCTTCTGAATGAATGCTTAAATCCCTGAATTCTTTATTGATATGGACGTAAAACAGTCTCGATTCTTGGTTAAATGTAAAAAAAAAAAAAAAAAAAAAAAAAAGTGCAGGTAGCATATATTGTACGAAAATATTGCAAAGTATGATGCCAATGCTGTAGCGCCTAATTTCTCCCATTGATTTTTTTCCACAACCTTTCAAAATGCATGCATGGTACGAAAAAAATAATTACTTTGAATCCTCGGACAAATTACTTCTGAGACAATCCTTCCTGTTTGTATGCGGTACAGCTTTCGTACTTTTTCAACATAAATCCGGCGTCGGATCGATACATGTGTCGCTGCGACCGACTGCGAATAGCTGAAGCAGATTGTGGGATGGCCCTCTACTTGAAGGTGTGGCACACTGAAGGTCGAATCTGACCCGTCAATATCATTATGAAGTCTATGCCCTAGTGTATTTCCCTGATACAGTAATGGTCATACTCTAATTGCCATTTACGTTCACAAAGGACTTGAGCCATGTGCGTCGTTTCCATACTAAATGGCTACATTGCAACAACTCACCATCTCCAGATCAGGGGTCACGTTAACCGGAAATTTTCCGTCGTTGACCGGTTTTTTAAAACGGTGACGGAAAAAACTGAAGTCCGTCAGTCATTTTGACAGGTTGCAAGTCACACCCCAGACCACAGGGTGGCACATTAATTAGCTATTGTCTCTCTTAATGCATGACGTCGTTGGCTATTCTGTCAGAATATTGTATCGTAACCGGGGTCTGGCGGCGGCACCGTGATTGACACATCAACGCGAGGTTCTTATTGGTGCACCCGGTGTGCCAGCGCGTGATCCAATTGGTGGACTAGATTGCCGCCTGTGTATAGACAAGTTTTCGAGGTACCGGTTTACTTCCTTATGTCTTCCTTCCACTTCCGTTTCCGCCTGTTTACCATTGAAGTCAATGGCGGTGGAATCGAAGTTGGAAGGTCTTTATACAAGATCCCGGGAATGTTATTTTGATGTAGGCAGGTGGAGAACCAAGCCAAGGCCTCCATGCTTCGTACCATGTCGATTTCCAAACCATGGGTGCTCGTACTCGTCATAAGGAGTTGGACAAAACTGACAGCTCCTGCAGTCATGCCCCCGCTGTTATGGAAGGTAATGTGCTCTAAAAATACGAAACCTAAAATCTGGCGCATGAAACGACTTGTTGCCTTTGCTATTGATATTACGATGATGATTGTAATTACGAAGTTTAATCATTTTTACAACAACTAGCTTCTGCTACTGCTGCTAGCCGTCTGTTGCTAATCATGTTTGAATGCACCGCATATATCCAAGTGTTACAAGTTTTTATTCGTTTGTTTACAGCTGGGAAATGCTGTTATAAAAGAGAAGACAACTTGACTTGTACGTTGATGGACATATATCGAACATATATAGTTTGCGTTCCACAATGATGATGACAGCTCGACTCCCGGGAGAGGCCGAGAGAGGCAGGAATTGTGACAGACGGTGGTTCGCCGAGATCGCCGTGATCCAACTACGAACTTGTGAACGGTAGCATTTTTAAATATATGCTATTGGAGCTGGAATTACCGAAGAGGAGAGCGAGATGGACTGCTGTAATTCGACAAGAAATCGGGGCACCAAACGATCACCACAGACTATGTAGTAGTCATTTTATATCTGGTAAGATGCATTTAATATATATTTAGAAGATTTTGGGCTGACAACCACAATTAAGATCATTGTGTGACGTTGGTGATTGGGGTCTATATGGTTGCCTCTTTTTCTTTGGGAGTGGAGTTGTTTTGTTGGTGTTGTTGGCGGTAAGCAGAGTAAAAAGAGGGAGAAAAATACAACTTCAGTGTCTAATTTTTCGCCGCCAAGCAAGCGTTACAAAATTAAAAATGAATGAAAACTAAATACTATTGAATATGTCATCATTATCTTCTATGTCATCATCTTTTTTTTTTTTTTTTCTTTGTTGGTGTGTGTGTGCTATGGACCCACTGTGAGATTCCGGAATAAAGATCATATATATATATTAGGGCTGCAGCTATCGAATATTTTAGTAATCGAGTAATCGACTGAAAATTCTATCGATTAATCGAGTAATCGGATAAAACAAATATATTTTTAGGTGAAGAGCAATTATACATATACATGAGAAAACAAGACATTTCATCTAATCTTGAACCATTTTCAGTCAATCAATGTCTTTATTTTCGATGTATATTGTTGAAAACAGCCAACAATTGCATCTCAGATGTAACTAGAATAAAAAAAAAAAAAAAGACTAATTCACTGCTTTCACTCAAAAAACTTTTAGATCTTATTAAAAAAAAAAAAAAAAAAAAAAAATATATATATATATATATATATATATATATATATATCTAACTTAAAAATGCCGTTACGCTTGATAACACACATCACTTAAAAGTTAGGATTTTTTCCCCCCATGTGTTTCAATTGAATTTCTCTTTGTGTCAAGCCATTTTTAAGTTCTAGTTAAGTTTTAAGTTAGTCTAAACTTGAAGTCCTGATAGGATTTTGAGTTTTTGCAGTGTTCAAAATAAATGTATGATACAGGCTGTATTGGAGCACATTAGGGACCAGTGCTACTTGGTGTTTTATCCAGCAATGACTACTGAGCTAAAATTGATAGTTAGCATGATTAAGTTTTTATTTTACACCCTCATCACTCCACAATGCTATGTTATGTTAAAGCCTGTATGTAAGACACGTTAGCCATGCATCGACAGTGGTCATAATTAATTGAAACCTAGCCCTCCGCAGGGCTAACGTTACGTGAGCTAGTAGCGACAGTAACGTTAATCTTATTTATTAGCGCTTAGCGCTCTTTATTAGCGCTTAGCGCTGTACTGCTTTAAGATGGCGGCTATTTACAAACGCTGCCCAGACGCGGCCGAGTCGGTCATTTCGCATCTAGTTCAACATACATGTGATCTCTATGAGACGCACCAGATGCTACCTGTTACCAATGTAGCATTGTGCGGGCTAGTATTTAGCAACGTCGGCGTCGTTTGTGGCGGCTGTCGGCTGCGGTAAGTTTTTTCTTTCTTTCCCTTCTTCCTCTCCGCACGTGACAGCGCGTTGTCCCGCATTAAAAGTAGTCCTAGCAAAACGTGATGCTTAGAGCTGTCAAAATAAACGATTACTCGAGGTGAATAAAATTACTCGGATCAGTTTTTAAACTCGAGTTACTCGAGTTGCTCGAGTACTCGTTTCAGCTCTAATATATATATATATTATCATTTTAAAAATTTCAGTGACTGGTAAAAATAGATTATGACCGGATTTTTATGACCCTGTCAGTCAAAATGACAGACAACGAAAATGTCTAGCGCAACCTCTGCTCCAGATATTTTAATAACCCCTGGGTCAAGATAAACTTCACTGAGCGTGTCAGATTTAACGACTGTTTAATGTTAGCGTGTCATCTCTTCTTCTAAAGAAGAAACTACGGTAAGCGGATTCCAAAGATTTAATTTTTTTAGCTGTCAAATTAAATACTTTACAAAATGTACTGTATATAGAACACAAGGAGGGTCTTCTTGTCGGAGACTGGCAATGGAATGTTCCTGGCTAGCCGGCCCAATTAGCTCACCCGAGCCAGTCTGTCAGTCAACATGGGTTTTTTCATGTTCCAGTGCAGCATGAGTGCAAGGAAGCACATCACAAAGTACTACACTAAAAGCACAAATAGGATCATCTCTTCAAAATACAAAAGTATTGGATTTTCTAAAAGCCTTTTTTTCAGTACTTTACAGCAAGTGTTTATCAAAGCTTTTGCCAGACCACTAAGGGACAGAGCTTGAGGCCACTAAAGTGCTTTCTTGGTTTCCTTCCAATCATTGTGTGCTAAACAGTAAACTTTTGCTCATCTTTTAAAGGAACGCCAGACTCAATAATAGATTGTGTAAACATTTAACTTATGCATTCATTCTAATCTCAATACAAAACATGTTACCTCAAATCCTAGAGAATATATGTTGTGGGTGACTGTGTACAGCTATGCAACAAAACTACCTAATTATTGAGGTGTTATTTTGGATTGGCGTAGTTGTTATTTTCGGGTCAGGAGTGATTTTCTCCTGGTAACTTTGCCACGGATGCAATTTTTGTCCTTTCTTAATTGTTGAGTCATGAACATTGACTTTACGAGTTGTCCCTCAGCTCTTGGAGCCATTCTTTGTTGGCGAGGTTCAACACTGCTTTATGTTTTCTCCATTGGTGGATAATCTCTTAATTTCTTTGGATGGTAGCATTTCGCTGCACCCTTTTGATATCATCTGGAACACTTCATTTGCGATTTGCCTGACAAATTCAATTTAAGTGATTTATTTTAATAGCGTTCAACACGAAAGCTATTTTTAGACCGTGACGTCGCCATCGTAACGCGGAAGTGGGTCATTATAGACACATGTTATGTCTGCTTGTTTTCTTCGGTAATCTTTCAAAAAAGGAACATGCCTGTCAAACACTGCTGCTATGGAACTTGTAGAAAAGCCTCTCGACATTACAACATATGAAGGATGTTTTCTTCATACGTTTCCCGAAACCAAAAACTCAGAGGAAAAATGTGAAGAATGGATCAACTTGCGCGGACGTCCAAAAGACTAGTTTAACGCCAGCAAAGTAAAGCTATTCACATTTCATATGCAGTAAACATTTTGTTGGGGGCCATGGTCCTACAGAGGATGAAGAGGTAAGCCATTTTGATATGATACTTATTTTCTAGACAATGAATGACCTGAAAAAAAATTAAAATGGTATCTGACTGTTACCGTTACCTTTTCTGTTGTAAAAGAAAAAACTGTTTTAGTAAGGGGGAAGTGTAAATAAATTATAGATTTAAGATTTGTTATTAATGAAAACATTAAAAGTCTTCGTTGGCTGTCACTGAGTAGCATTTGCGATCGCTACACAAAAATAGCTATGTAAATTGCCCCAAGAACGGTCAGAGATGTAAGACAACCAGAGGATATAATACATATGAAAGACAGGGCATATGGTGGTAAAGGATAGATTGTTGAAACAGGAGAATGTCATTGTCAGTGGCGTAAGACAATGCACACAAGAAAAAGGTGTCGATTAAAAAGCTAACTCTGGATCTGGTCAGCTCTTCTTCCCGTCTTTTTCAGCCCTTGTCACTCAAGCCATCTTCCACATCTTTACCAGTGAATTTGGCCCCAGGGACATCATTTTCGGACGGAATTTGTAGGTTTAGCTCAGTAAATATCTTGTTCGTACACTATTTCCTTGCATTTAATATTATTAGGGAGAAACGGGAGGTTGACCCGCCTAGAAACAATTGCTAACGTCATTAATATTCATGAGCAAAAGTGACATGTTGCTTGCGGTACTCCATTGAACAAGTCTTGGAGGTAATCAGGCTTGGGTGCGGTCAGTGAAAATGAACTTTTCAAAAAACATGCTTGGTACAGTATATTAATGGTTTAGCAATTGCTTTTCATGTAGGGCTAGGTAGTTTTGATGAGTTATTTCCTTTGATGAAATCACTATTTAATAACTCAATTTTACATCTCAGGATAATATTGTCTGATTTCTGTTAAATGACCTTTAATGATAAAGGTGAGTAAACTACAAAAACCACATAAGCTTTATGGCAAGGGGGCAATACGTCACAGCATCGTAACCAGGAATGCATACAATAAGCTCCCTAGGTAGGTCCTTTAAATTTGACCAATACAAGTGCAATATATGAGCATCATGATATAAGCACACAATTTGCATGAAGCAATATATTTTTCAAAACCTATTTTATAAATGTGTGTACCTGATTTTAAATAAAATAACTGTAAAATCAGCTAAGGAACAGCACTCATTTGTTAAAGTAATTTAGCAAATCAGGGCCAGATGATGTACTTAGCTTATGTGGCTGTTTCATTCTGTAAACAATCATTATCAAAATTCCTATTCAAATCTGAAGTGGGTATACAGTATTTAGAGTTGTACACATATATTTTGGAGACATTCAATGGCAACGTATTAATTAGTATAAATGACGTTCCAGCTGGTTATAGTAGCACTGACTTCTGCATTTATGAATTATGTTATGTTGAATGAATGGAAAGGCTTACCGAAGAGATATTTTTTGAACTTGCAGTGGGAATTAGTAGAGATGCACACAGATATTTTAATGACATGTGATCACTGTTTTCATTCATTATAAGCGACATAAGTTTTCCGGCTGGTTTGATGTGACTCGGCCGATGCTCACCCAGACATTTGTCATTTCCTTTGTAGTGAACACATGGAGATGCTTATCGTTGAGATATTTTATAAAGCAGAAGTAGGTACTAGTGAAAGTGTTTACATACTATAAGTTTCATTGTCAATTGATTGCATTTTTCAAACATTGAAAGCGACATAATTTACAGTGTTTTCCAATGTAAACATTGTCTCCAGTGGCTGCTCTGATGTCACACATTGGACCACAAGAGCAGTGGGGGCGTGTCCATTTTGATGAAGACCCATAACTTACAGATTGCTACAAAATTGATTGATGATAATGAAAACTAATGTCCATTTCATTGTATTAAGACTAAAATAAATAAGGTGAGCATGTTAGTGAAAAATTGACAATCTTGACTCAACTGTGCCAAGAGGACAGTGAGACAGATATGTCGATTGCCAAAATTCAAACAGCAGTCATGATCAGACCAATTGATAGAAGACCATCCAAAAGACTGAGTCTGGCTACTGATTTTGTTTCTTTCATCTTAAATGTGGCTGGCCCATCTTTGCAGTGCTTAGCCAGCGCCACACAGAGCGTAGCTCACTTGGCTGTGTCTGTCACCATTTGAGGATCAGTCTCCTTTAAGCACACACGACATTGGTCGACTTCTAAACATGTATGATGACATACTGGATGCTGTTGGGAAGTTATTTGGAAAAACTTTGTTTACTGGTGAGCAAAACACTGTTGCTATCTGAAGAGTGTGATGACTGTACAAGTATATTTTTAGGAATTATGAGGAAGAAACTATCATGCTCGTCAGTCTTACCTCAAGTGTGACCAAAATTTCTGCGAAGATGGTCAAACGTTGGTTTGAAAGGGCACCAGACAATGACTCACAACCGAATACATGACCCAGGCCTATTCAGGTGCGCTGATGACTTGCGTGATACTGCAGCAGTATCACCTGTCTCTGATTGTGATTACCTATTGTTGCCACCTGTGCCCCATTCCTCATGTGCTTAAATTGTTTGTTACTCCCTAGTCTCGTGCCAAAGTGTCTTCACCCTTTGTTGCCGCTACAGCCAGCATACATAGCCACAGATAATTGTCCACACTAAGTTTGTTCATAGTGTTCTTCTACATTTTGTTGTCATTTTGTTCCTCATGCCTACTCCTTTGTTGTAGTCACTTACTGCAGTGCATTTTGCCTGGCTCCCTTGTTTCTCGTTTGTATTATTTTGTTTCATAGCCTGTTATTCCATCCTTCCGGAGCGCTCTCAGTTTGTTCCTGACTCTGAACATTTGTGTTAATAAAAGAACAAATTCTGCATCTGAGTCCGCTCCATTTCGTCCAAGTGTGACAGTATTTCACATATGATAACAGAACAAACTAGTGACTCATATAAATGGTGGAAAACACTCAGGTGATTTGAAGTTCCGCTCTGAGACCCCCAATTTAGCCAACTTTCAGAATTGGCTGATATGCATGTGTGATACATCATTGGAAAGCTTAAAATCTCAATTTTCTTGGGGAAGAAAATTTTTGAACAGGAGGGCATTTAAAAAAAATAAATACAAATTTAAACAGCAAAACCCTATCTGGAGGTGAGAGCACGCGAGAGCGGAATTACAGACACCATGACTTTAATGAGATATTATCGGGTACTTACCTTGTTTCGAGCCATAAACTCCATGTAGCATGTATCAGTGAGTGTTAAGACACAGCTGTGAATGGCCAAAGCTGGATTTTGGGGGGATTTTTATTGGTGAAATATGGTAATGTAACAAGGGTCGCGATGCAGAAATCGCAGACATCAAGGAGTGGTCGAGATTTTCTTTTTTGATATATTTACCCTTTTAAACATTTTTTTCAATTGTTTTTTTCTGTTTGGATTGATTATTTATCATCTAACATATCGAAGAAAATGTGACAGTAACAAAAAAACAACAAAAAAAATACAATTAAGCGATAGTTGTGAGGTAGATATCCATGACTTTTTTACAGACACCATTTTTTCCATTGTGACATAATTTGTTTAAAAGAGACATCAATTAATGAATCTAAGCTAAAAACGACAGACACTTTGAATAATAAATATAATTAATTACCTTCGTTTTATGGCTGGGTTGAAACAAAAGTGACATCTGTAAACGGGGGTAAATAGTAAAACGGACAAATTAAAATAGTTCGGGGGCTTAATGCGCCATGAATCTGCAATGGCAGCATATAGACATATTGTTCTATCAAACACAACAGTTGTTTTGGCTTAAAATCCATGAGTTTCTTTTAAAGAGGAGTGCAAGAGCAGAAACTGCTTTTTCAGTCTTGTCTGTGTTTTCCGCCATATATATATATATATATATTATATTTATTTTGTTTGTTTGTTTGTTTTGTTACATAGGTGCACATTTTTCTCCCATAATGTAGTTGAGCTTATAGGTAGAATTGTACATATTACATATATAGTATACTCTGTGTCCCCACTTTACTGACAAAGGTTCAGTTTAGTATGATGAATATTTATACATAGGCCTGGGTTAACGAGATGAACAATAAATGTATATAAATAATGATTAATAATGTAAATATAAAATTCCACTTTGTATTGCTGGTAATTAGTCATGCTCCTGCTATAAAGCGGAATTATATATATATATATATATATATTAGGGCTGTCAAACGATTAAAATTTTTAATCGAGTTAATTACAGCTTAAAAATTAATTAATCGTAATTAATTGCAATTAATCGCAATTCAAACCATCTATAAAATATGCCATATTTTTCTGTAAATTATATATATATTCTGTAAAATAATTTGTTGGAATGGAAAGATAAGACACAAGATGGATATATACATTCAACATACGGTACATAAGGACTGTAGTGGGCATTTCACTCTACTGTCATTTAAATCTGTCTATGCTGTCCTCACTCCGAAGCGTCTACTTTTTCCAAAGCTAGACAGCTAGTGAACGACGCCTTAATAATCAGACTTCTTCCTTTTTCATCTGATTTATTAATAAAATGGCCTCAAACCACTGTCCTCTTTAGACCGTAGTGAAACTACAAAAAAAAGTACACAAGCATTGCATTAGCAACAACGTTAGCTTAGCACGCTATACAGGTTCACTAAACATAAACAAAAAGCGTCTCATACATAAAATATAACATTTCGCTTACTAACATAATATGTACATTCTTTACAACAACCATACTTACGGACAAATCTTGTCCAAGGATCACATAAGCACAACATTACAACGTAGGCTTCAGCCCGAGATGTCGTGCAGCCATATTGAACTGGCAAGAAAGCAATAAACCATGTCGCAAAGCGACCACAAGAGTTCGCTGTTAGACAGCACTAAAAACCTTGCTGTAAAACTTACCAAAAGGCAGAATACTGTCTTAGCGGGACATATGCGTTAATTGCGTCAAATATTTTAACGTGATTAATTAAAAACATTAATTACTGCGCGTTAACGCGATAATTTTGACAGCCCTAATATATATATATATATATATAATGTATATGTATATGTATGTGTATGTGTGTATGTATATGTATGTGTATGTATATGTATGTGTATGTATGTATGTATATGTATGTGTATGTATATATATATTCATTTGACAGGAACAGTGCACATTGATGAATATCTATTGGCCACATCTAAGACGTAATAAGGTTTTGTCTGTTTGTTATCCATGGATTCTTTTTTTATAATGTCTACACAAAGCCACAATAGCCTTCACATTTTCAGCAGTTAATAAAATAATTGTAATAATAAATATAATACACAAACCCAATGTAATTAGTCACCAACATGCTACTGTTGACCACAGCTCTTGCCCAGACACACAAGTAAATTAAACCCAAAATCACACACCACATTACCAAGCCCAACACCTTGTACAGGAACAAATAAACATTACAGTACACCACTGTAAGTACGTTTCAATGTGTGAAGGGTAAAAAGAATCCAATTCAATATGTCCTCTGTGTTTTATTGAGGATTTTCACCAAATGTGAGCGGGTCTGAAACACACTGCATCTCCAGCAATGAACACATCACACAACTGTTATCAGTCTCACAGCATTAGGCAGACAAAAATTCCACATTTCACAATGAAAATGCAAAAGAACATTCTGACCTGAACTTTTAATGTTGCATAGAAATTCTGTTGCGGGACATTGAAAGAAAGCCTGACGAAAAAGATGAGAAATCAAACCAAGTAAGTACTCAAGTGTTTATAAAAGTAATACTTCCAGGGTTTTAAAGCATTGTTTTAAAATTAAGGAGTCATGTTGCCTTTAAATAACATTTAGTGCAGATGCCCATGAAACACAATTACTTAATGCTGCATTAGCAAACAAAATGCAACTCTACTACCTGCATGAATGAGAAAGTAATCTGAAGAGGAATGAGTGGAATGTAAGTCTTCAAAAAGAGGGAGGAAACTTAGAAACATCTGTGTTGTGATGATTCCAAGACCCACATGACCGATGTCAGAGCTCATGTCAGGAAACATAAAACAGTCATCTCAAGAAGAGTCAATACATCTTTTCAAGGGACTTAAGTCTGACTGAGAGTGTGAGCAGTCAGAGGCATTAAATGGCACTGTAAATTTTTGTTTTCTTTGAACATGGCTTTTAATTTAGGACAACTCTTTCAAGCGCAAATAATGTTCTGTGTAGTTTCTCTAGTTGCCAAGGAAACCAATTTAGTCCTGAAGACAAGCCTCCCATCATATTTTGACCGTTGGTCTGTTATATCCATGGCGACACTGTATGTATCCACTCATACAATCATGACAACATCCATCCAGCTTTTCTCAGTGCTACACATCCTGACTAAATTTGCGGGAAAACTGAAGCTTATCCCACTTTGGGAGGTCCAACTCAACTAGTCACCAGGGAACAACCATTTGTGCTCATTTTCATACCTACAGGACAATTTAAAATATTCAACTTTTATCAACATGTTTTCAAATTGTGGGATGAATGCTCTGTATTTTCTAGGGAGAACCTGGATTCAAACCCTTAACATGTTAACAGTGAAGTTGTCTTAGTCTCTAAGTATCACATTAGAACAAGAAAGTTAAACTGTAATCCTTCACCATTTGGACAATTTTATGTTGTCAAACTATCATGCAACAAATGATCTTGAATCATATCTGCAGTTCTGCACACATATACAAATACAACTATACTGTGGTTGCAATCTTTTCTGTGGATGGAATAATATACATGTACAATGTATCAGGAGGTTGAATGGATAAGTGATTGACTTTTTCATTCATTCATTCATTCATCTTCTGAACCGCTTATGAGCATGCAAATCAATGTTGACTTTACAAATGAAAAGAAGGTTCTGGAAGGTTAAGATAATCTCCTTAATTAAAACATCTTGAAACTACACTAACCCTCACTCAGAGCAGAAGTGTAAAAAAATTTTAACACTCAACCAGATCATCAAAACCCCCTGAGGTTTGTGGTCATGGGTGGCAAGTAAACAGTGCCCTGAGACACACGAGACATTCAACGAGATGCTAGCTTTATAAAAGATAAGGTAATTAATTTAAAAAAGTGCCGCACAGTAATGTTATATAAACCAATGAACCAGCACATGTAAAGAAAAGTGTTACACATTTGTCATGTTGCTCAGTACAATATGGATAAAGTAATATTTACACCAGCACACGTGTCCTACATTTGGTGTTTAAGGCCATTTGTAACTATACTAATCTCCCTCTGCACCATAGTTTCTGAATCACTCAAGTGATATTTTTTACACCTAAAAACTAAAAGTTAATCATGTAAAAAATTAAGAGATACAAAGTATATTTTAACTTTTTGACTCGAAAGAAATCTTGACCAAAGTCCTTGAATGCACTATGATTTAGATTAAGATTCCAATATTCAGTGTGTTTACATCCAAATAAATTGGACATTATGGATTTCATACCTGAAATACTTGATCTGCTCGATTCAAAGACATATTACACTTTTTTCACACAAGTTAATTTCATGTACAAACACTTCTCACTCGAAAATTGCAGAATGGAGAAATTACTTTTCAATACCGTTAAATAACAACTATTGGACAGTCACGGATGCCAGGGAGGTGCTCCATACCTGATGCCCTGCCTATACCTCCTCCCATCTGTTTGGGATCCAGGGTATTGCCTCTGCCCTTTTCCCCCTCAGGTTGGCCTGTGGGGGCTCCGGGGATTCTCAGGCTTGGGGTGGGGGTTGGCGCCTCCAGCTGGGGGGAGGGGGGGTGTGATCGGTCCCCTATTGCTCTTGTGGGCACATGGTGCCTTGCCTTGGTGCTGGGTTGGGGTAGTGTTTTTTTTTTTTAGGGAGTGGGGGGATGTGGGTGTCATGTCTCATGATGTGGGATTGGTGGGCCCCCTCAACCCCTTCCTCTCTCATGGTCTTCCATTCAGGTGGGTGGGGTCTAGCCCACAGGATCTTGCCTCTTAATTCATGCAGTCTTTATCTCTCACTGTAAATATTTACATTCAAAGCACGCACTTTTTCATCCAGGGTATTTTGGGGGGACTACAATAAAGATGTACGGATACCGTCCAGCCTCTTCGATTTTAATGCATCATACATCTAACAGTTTGTGTGTAGGTGGGTGGAAGGCAGTTTTTTTTTTGTTTTTTTTTTAATGATTTGATTTAACACATCTAAATACATCCTATTAATACTCCTATTGAAGCAGAAATAAAATGTAAATAACACTTTTATTATTCTTTTTTTTTTTTTTTTTTAAGCATCGATTTTCAGGAACACTATGCTTGAAGTGTGATCCTTACTAAAGATTCCAGTTTTCTAGGATAACATTTAACAGTTAAACTATTAATTTGCCTGACAAAAAAGTATGCCTGCAGACAACAGTTTGATGCAAAGTTCCCGCTAAAAGATAAATGTGTGTATTGCCAAAAAGCACCAGCAGGGGATTGTTGACAGACATATATGCCTTTGAGATTAAACATCTACTTGTCCACTAATTCATCCTTACTTTGTCTTGCAAAGTGTTTTGAAATTGATGGTGACAGCAGAGAATGGGGCGAATATCAAAATGCAAGTTTTTTTTTTTTTTTTCCTACAAGGAGTTTAAAACACAGCCCAAAACAGTAAGGCTTCTATATGTCTATTTCGGTGATTTGAGACCACTTATCTGGTTCCACGATTAAGATCCCAGTCTCCTGGCGCAGAACAGTCCCCTCACTGCTGCGCCCCCTTTTACTGAATTGCGCACAAACGAGCGGTATCTATCCAAATATCCCAGTGCAGGGCATAGTGCCTCTGCTTATGCAACTATTTACAGAAAAAAATATACTGCATACTTTTATCAGAATCAAATGCTTGTCATACACGTCTGCGTGGCAGGTATGCTTATGTAAAAATACCCACATTCATAAATAGAGGCACTGAATGTCCGTTTTTTCCCCTCTCCCTCATTTGTAATAATTAAGGGAATTTTAAAAAATGAATCAAGAAGACATACTGTATACTTACAGTGTATTTTCCCTGTGAGGACAGTAGGTAGATGGTATAGATCAGTATAGTCCACGAGTGGCTCCTTGATGTCCAAACCAAAAAGTTGGTGTCAGGACAACCTGAAATTCCTCTAACAACTTCTTTACTACGGGGTGCACTCCTGTCAAAGTGGTGTGGAGCCGAAATCCAGGATGAAGCCGGGGAGTTTCATCGTGTGTCCAAATAAACACGCACCGCTTGTTTTTCCTGCGGAAAGTTGCAATTCTCCTTCTCACATGAAGTCGCTTGATGCTCTCCTCCTGGTGCCTGGCGCGCCGCTTGCTCGCTCTCTCTCGTTGTCTCTCTTTCCCTCCCTCCCTTTTGCGTGCGCGCGCGCGCACACGACCCGCGAAGAGACCCTGTAGTCTGCATATGACGTCACCGACGCGCACACACGCGCACAGTGGAAAATGACACGGGTAAATAAAGTGAGAGTGTACTCAGTTTGCTGTGTGTGCAAGTGTGCAATGCTGTAATACTAAAAAAATGTGTGCATTTGCCTAAAACCAGGGGTGAAAGTGGCTAGAATTTCTTGCCGGAACTCCCCGACGTGAAGGTCGCCACGGTGCCAGAAAATGTATTTATTTATTTTTCATTCAAAATTGTATTTTTTCAATGATTTGCAAAATAAAAGTTAACAAAAAAAGCAATAACCCCAACTTCCATCTCCTAATTTTTCCCCTCATTTCCACACATTCTAAATGCCAAATCTCAATTTTAACTACTTAAGAACATAGGATATATATTAAAATTGAATTTAATGTAAACATTTACTTTTTGTTTTTTAATAATAAAGATATAAGTAACATTCATTCATAGAAATAAGTACAAATGACTTATATTATGCAGAGTAAAATGGAATATATTTTGAAGATCGTGCAAACATTGACTTTTTTGAATCATAAGGAAATGAATAAGTAACCTAATAAAAGTCCAAAGTGCACATTGACAGCTAAGATGTTCTGAACCCCTCCATCAGAGCAAATAAAACTATATATGATAAATGAGCCTCCTCAACTCTTTCGTTGTGCTTAAAGATTTGATCCATTTTATGTTGCATTGCCCTTTTTTTTTTTTTTTGTCGCATCAATTCAACAATGTTTTTTTTCTTTTTTTTTTTTTTTTTTGCTATTCCAGAAAACATGCACACTTGAACCAATCAGAGCTAACCATCTCTGCTGATCACATGTCAGTATGTCAGCCAATTGAATGGATGAATGGGTCCAGGCGTTTTGCTTTTCTGTGTGCGTTCGCACATTGACGTGACTCATCATCGTCAGACTCGGATAACTGCAGCAGCTGGGGAAACCTCCATGCCGTCCGTGGAATAAAATCAATAATAAATATTGGTAGAAACGGGTTACGCTACACAAACACTTTATTATTCTTGTTGTTAACACTTGTGTATGTAAATCTGATGTTGGTAGATTGTTTTCTTCTGGGAGCTGAACTGCATGTGTGGCAGTTTAGCATTTTTTTTTTTTTTACATAGCGTTTTGACAGTTGCTGTCATATTTTCGGAATAAAAGCACCGTGTACCGGAACAGCATTCCGGCCCTGAATCTTATACTGGAACTGCGTTCTGGCCCTGAATGTTATACCGATATACTCTGTTCCTGACTGTTCTGGCCCACTTTCACCCCTGCCTTAACTTCATGCATATTTTCAACATGTAGAAGAACACATCGGTAAATATATAGACGACCTGGGCATAAGCGGAGTTTAAGGGTGGGGGAGGGGGCAGACCCACCCTGGTGGCCGAAAAGTGTCATTGCATGTAATTGACTTTCCTATATATGATTTTTAAATTAAGAGTTTTTCAGTAAAAATTGTATATAAAAGTTGCAAAGCAATAAAATAATCAACAAAAATGAATGAAATTAACAAAAAAATTTTTTATAATGGGTCAAAATTTGTATGAGACATGTTCCCGATTGTGTTATTTTTGTGATACTACTCCTTACCTCTAGGGGCTGTCAAACGTTTCTTTCCACTCACCTGGAGTCAGCCACGGTACACTTAAAATGACAGCTAATCATGACACAAGGGTTGGTAGTTAGGATGGCAAAACAGTTTTTGACCGTGGCTTAGTGTATTGTGCTCGAAAGCAATGTACTCATTTTGTCTGTTCCGTTTTTGAGTCTTTTGCTTTGTTACTTTTATTTGGATAAAGAGCATTTGAGTAATGTTACAAGACGCCGCAAAAATAAACTATTGGATAAGAGAAATGGACTCGCTGTGTACGCATCGCTTCTGCAACTGCACTAGGCACACATTCTCACGAAATTATTTTTCGAACTGATAATATGACTAGCACCTTAGACGGTCATTTGCTTTGCTTAGCCAAAACCAACCAGGGACCGAAGAGGCAAGATGGATATACGTATTTTTTTCAAACCTAAGCTTTCAAAAGCGACAACAAGTAACGAGCAAGAACCAAGGATTGAAAATGTGGACCACGAACCGCCAAAGAGCGCTGCCAAAATGGTGAGCGGAGTTTCAATTTGCCCCACTAAAGATGCTAATTGTACAACAGAGCCACCACCGGTGTCTTGGCAATGTAGTTACCCCCGTCAAAAATTGTATGGCCTGGACGCGGGAGCGCACGCACACACATTAGTTATGAGTTATGTCGACTTCAACAATTAATTGAAGCGAGAAATGAACCACACTTATATATTTTGGACATCGATGTTTAATAAACTGGAGAAACTCGAGTAAAACATTTTTACATTCAGAACGTATTTAACGTATTTAATTTAAGATTGATGGGGGGGAAAAAAACGCTCATTTTCAACTTATTATTATAAATATTCTTGTTAATTAAATTAATTTTATTGCTGACACTGCGTTTGGTGGTCATCAGCATGTTGTGCACCCCCTGCCCCAAAAGTCAAACTCCACCTACGGACCAGGCTCATTAGAAAAAGCCTTGCGAAAAAGTACTTCTAAACTTTTTTTAGGAAGTAAACTTAGACCAAAAAAATGCATCAAAGGTTCCAGCTTAAATATAATTTTTTTTTTTTTTTTAATTCCTCTCACAAATACCCAAATATGACTGTTTGATTAATAGAAGACAACAAATTGTCCATGAGGATAAATTATATATGTATTAACCAGTCTCTCCTTGACCACCACCTCAAAGGTCCTCTAAAATCATTTTACATTGCGCTCAGACCGAGATTTATTGCTAAATTGCTAAATTGGAGCCGTTAACACCTTCTCACTTAATCATTAAGCAGTATTTTTGGGCCAGTATTCTATCGATTTCAGCTCCCCGTCGAATTGTGCTCTGAAACGCTACTGAGCATGCGCATGGACACCACGCCCACCAGGAGTTATCACCGGTCAAATATCCATCGATGGAACTACCATTTTGAGTTCGATGTCGTTGCCCTTGTCCTTGTTGCAAGTGATTAATATATTTAAAGTGTATTATTTTATAGCACCTTTTGAAAACTTACCCACTTAAGAAATTTTGCATGCATAAAAATATCGAAATATAATATTAAAGATTTTGCGAGATAATGGCTGCAATCGAATTAAGGCGGATTTATACCTGACGCGTCCGCGTGGTCCATATGCCTTTACGCGGGAAAATGACGTTATCTCAGTAAACGCGCTTTTCCGAACATACACAATATTGTTGTAAAAAAACAAAAACAACAAAAAAAGTCAAAATAATATAAGCAACATTTCATTCAATAAAATGCTGTGCTTCTGTGCTTTTGACTTTTCACAAGCAATTCATCTGAATATTTTTTTTTTGGTAAGGAAAGGAATTTCTCCAAGTGCCCAGCAGTTGCAAGTTGTTCTTTTTTCCCCTAGAGCTTAATTGGAAACACATTTCCCCCCTCCTCAGTAACTTGTTAAACGAGAGCAACAGGAAGGGAGTGAAGTCTGGAGCAAAGGAGATGGAAGAAAAAAAGAGACACAAAAGAGAGACTATATTCCTTTCCTATTAACCTTCCATTTTTTATCTGTAAAATATTTCTTCCTGTGACTACCGGTATGTTGGTATAATGGTCTTGTATTCAATTCCTCGTGCCACAAGAAAGTATTTGCCTTTTGGACATTTAAATCTGCTAACTCAGCACCATCTGTGAGCACTTACTGAGGTGTTGAACCTGCTGCTTTTCTCATGTAATAAAGTGTTAAAGCTACAAAACAGTGAACAACGTACTGTACTGTTCTCATTTGTCTCATAACAATAGACATGTTGTTTACATTATTTAGGTTTAAAAAAATGCTGCTTCTGTCTTTCGAAGGCCCATTTTTGCCAGCAATGAACAGGGGCTGAACTTTGTTCAGCGGCAAAACATTTGAAATGCTGCTGTTGGACAGTCCTCATCTGGATGAAAATCACTTTTATCTGAGTGCGTGGTCAAGTAATACAGGGTGTTTCAAAAAGAATGTGCCAAAACACACATACAACACCATTTCCTGCCGGAACACCGCGACGTCCAGCAAATATCGATGACATGAAAGAACGAATAACAGCTGCAATCAACACCGTGGACTGCAATATGCTGAGGCGTGTTTGGGACGAATTCTTATATTATTTAATGTTGTCCATGCTGCCGTTTGAGGGGCGTGTTTGAGTACTTGTAAAAAATGAAATACATTTTTACATTATGTTCAACACGAGTCCAAATTAGTTTCGTAATATTTTCCATGTTTGACATACAATTTTGTGTGATGATTTTGTCACACTCTTTTTGAGACATCCTGTATAGACAAGTTTCCGAGGTACTTCCGCTTTACTTCCTTATGTTTGCCAGCAGTTTCCGTTTTAGAATTTCTCCATTCAAAACAACAGTGGAGCTGGAGTAACATTACTCATTGAAATCCCTTATAAAAGACAATTTGGAAATACCGCATCCATCTGCCATCATCGCAACAGGGGAGGACGACATGTTCATGAAGGCAGATGTGGAACCAAGCTCGTGCCACTACAAAGACTTGGTGTTTTTGTAGCCATGTTGCCGCTGTTGTTATGGAAGGTTTGTTCTTCCTATCCATGGATTTTCATGTCCTGTGCTCAAAAAATACTAAAGCTAAAATCTTTTTCGCATTCAACGACCTGCTGCTTTTGATATTGTTATTACAATGATGATTGTTATTATGATTAGGGATGGGAATTGATACGATTTTTATGATTCCGATTCCAATATCGATATTGCTTAATGATTCGATTCTTAATCGATTCTCTTATCGATTCTAATTTGGGGAAAAAGAAGAACAAACGTTTTGATTGGCATCGAGTTTGTTTAATCAGAAATCACAACCTTACAAACTCACAACGAGGTCAAAAGAAGCCCAAAGCCTCAATGTTAACAGTGGCAATAAGTGTCAAATACACAAGAATGTGTAACATTTTAGTGAAACATTTTTCTAATAGAAATAAAAAATATTGGCATATAGGTCGTTGTTCTGCCTTTGGCAATATGTGTTAAAGTGTATTATTTGCCATTATATTGAAATGCATGCCTTTTAGTTTTTATGGTGCTTTCACGCTCAAGTGGGGCGCCCTTGAGCTTCCTGATGCGAAGAAGAATGCGCTCACTTGAAGAAGAGCGCGCTAACGCGCGAAGAAGAAGTGTCCCATCCAAGTGAGTGAGGGAGTTAGTGAGAGAGGGAAACACTGCTACGAGTCTGTTCAAACATTTGTTAATGTTTGTAAAATATCTACAGAGGCAACGCCTGTATGTATCATCTTTTGTGTTGTTGTTGTGTGTTTCCACTCGCGATCGGACCTTTAATCCAGTTATGTAGTGGTTTGAACGATGTGCTAATGCTAGTGAACGCATGCTAACCGTTTGTGTTATTACTGTATTAGCAGCTAATCATCGCTGATTTACGTTGATGCGATCCTGTTTGTTATTGGGGACGATATTGATTTGTTTCATTTCTATTTTTATTTTCACTCTTCAAGTGATGGTTGAATAAAGTCAGCAAATTATACCAGCGTCTTCTGCATCATCATTTGGGAGTTTAGCTAGCTGTATAGCCAGGACTGAGCCTTAGCATCTCAGTGGTGGTGTTGTGTTATACTTATATAGCGCTTTTCCACCTTTCAAGGCGCTCAAAGCGCTTTACACTATCTCACCACCCACCTACTGGTGACACCAGGAGAAATGTGGGGTACAGTATCTTGCTCAAGGACACTTTGACGAGTTCATCAGGACTGAGAATTGAACCCTCAACCTCTGGGTTGGGGGACAACTATTCTACCACTGAGCCAGTGTCCTCGGTGAGGACAGTGCAGTCGCATTCCCTCCCGATGCAGTTATCTCCACCTTGCAATGACTGCAAGTCGCTTTGTTGTAATTTTTCCTCATGAAGTGAAGACACACTTTTGAGCGTTTGAACCTATGTGTTCTCATTGTTATGTTTGCGGCTGCAATGCTCGTGCTAAACCATCGTAACCTTTCATTTTCACCCTCTTTCCTGGTGAAGTGTAGCCAATTTTTGGAGCGAGTGGTTCTTGGCGCCATGCTAGTTTGACGCGTCTGGACAACAAGACACGTCAGGAAGCAATACGCGTCTTTAAGAATCGTTAAAGGGATCGTTAAGGCTTTTTCATTGTGATGTCGAGGCCTCGAAACAATAGGAACCGGTTCGGAATTGGAATCGGATTTCGATTCCCTTCCCTAATTATGATGATCTTTAATATTATTTACTACAACTACTGTATCTGCTGCTAGCCTGTTGCTAATTAGTCCATGTAGATGGCACAATTATGTCAACGCTAAATGCAAGTGTAACAAGTTTTTTTGTTCATTTGTTTACCGCTGGAAAACGCTGTTAGGCAAGGGAAGACAACTTGACTTGTACGTTGATGGACATATATCGAGACTACGTGCGTTCTATGATGATGGAAGGCTTGACTCCCGGGGGCGGCCAAGAGGCAGGGACTGGGACAGACAGTGGCTCGCCTCGCGGCGGACCGTCAGCTCGATCCCGAGATCCAACTACAAGCTTTTTAACTGCAGCAACTTTGAGATATGCTATTGGAGCTGGAATTACCGAGGGCAGCGAGAGAACGCCTGTCTGAATGCCGCCAAGGGTCACTTAATATCGGGTGAAAGTTTGGCTCCCTTAGGCTCTGTTGTCTGATAACACATTCCTCGTATGCTCAACCTTGGTTAATATTCTTCTAATTATTTCATAAATTGTAATTTATTGACCTGTTTTGCACATGCACTAATTGTTTTAAATAAACCAATAAATGGAATCATCTTGGACAAATTTATTGCGATCAATATCTGCAATAAAAAAGAATGACATACTATTTTTCTTTATATGTACAATACATACCTTGTAGTATTTCCTTGTAACAACAAAATCCATGTCAGCCCTTCTGCATTCGGCAAATGTAATATAATTTGTAATTTCAACTCATTTTGGTCACTCAAGTGGCCGGCATATCAATCTATATCTCACGGCAACATAGGCTGACAGGTTGTTATAATTTTGTCCTCGAATGATCAACAAAATTATAAGAACAATCATACAATCACATCTACAGTACGTCTCATCTACATCATGCTGAATCCATTTTTGGAGAGTCCGTGAGTTCCCCTGCTTTAATTTTGCATTTTTAACGTTGTCAACACACTGCTTACTTCAACTGTAATTCATGTTTTTTCCGAACCGGAAGTTCAGGCAGACATTGTCCAAGATGGCGCCGCCCATATTTCGCTCAGGAAACTTGTCTATAGTCCAGTATATTTCACGGATAATTTATGTGGTAAATAAACGACCTGTTCTAAACCAGTGGACGGTAAATCTGAATTTTGTAAAAGAACATCTACATCACAACATGTCACAATTGCTGTCTTTGATATGATGTTAATCTCAGTGATGTATAACTCTATTTCAAAGTTTGATAGGTTTTTTTTTGTAAGTGTGCCTTTGATGAATGTTATTTTCTTCTTAGTGCTTTAGCTGTTGCAACAAGGACACCTTTTTTTATTGTATTTGTTTAGAAAGTAACAATATTTGACTGTTTTTGTAATTCTCTAAATAAATCCCTTTTCCATTTCAGCATTCACAAGGCAGTGGAATCAACAGAATGGAGATTATTCATGAATATGTGAAGCTACGCAGTGAATTTGGCCGCCAGTGTCTCTTTTCAGACCGTCCTGCGGAGCTGCTAATCGATGTTCCTCCAAATCAAAAGCTGGCAATGCAGTTTGTTCTTAAGGAAACAAGAGACCTGGGTGTCCAGGGCTGCTGGGAAATGTCGGAGCATGAGGTGAATGAAAGGCCTCGCCTGCTGTCATGTTGAATAGACCTATTTAAATATCTATGTTAAAGAGGCATGTTGATGATATTTCCTTCAAGGTCAATACAGAAAGGTTTGAGTATGACAACGAAGGGATTAATCACGTGGAGGGGGGCTGGCCCAAAGATATCAACCACCTAGAAATGGAACAAACTATACGTTTTAGGAAGAAGATAGAGAAAGATGAAATCTACATGAATAGCGTCCAAGTGCTAGGAACAGTAAGTTGAAATACAACATGAGTCTATGTGCACTTTTACTCAATCATTGTGTTTTTTGGCATCATGAAATATCAATAAATATTCTTCGATACAGCTTGTAGGACAATGTGTTGGACAAAATAATGCTGTGGATATCTACCAAGAATATTTTGAGGAGGAAGAATTGCTGGATGAGACTCAGGAAAAACCATGTGTAAAAATCGTTAATGTATACAGGTAAAGTTCTTGCAGGAGCACTAACCAAAATTTCACACTGTATCTACAGTCTCTGAAAATGTTACTGATTATCTTAATTCAGAGACCCACACCTGGTGAAACGACACGTCACCTGCCTTTCTTGGCAACCAAAGGGAGGCACAAAGCTGGCAGGTGCCTACTGCTGCCTTGAGTTGCAGAAAGCCAATATAGACATGAGCCAAGAGTCTTACATCTGGGACATCGGTGGGTACAACAGACAGAGTGAAAATCATACAGTCTTTGAGTACTGTGTATGTGTTGCAGAGAACCCTACCCAACCTGATATTACTCTTAATTCGACAACTCAACTCATCTGTCTGAAATACAACCCAGATGATATGCACGCTCTCATCAGTGGCGGCGTTAATGGGCAAATTGGTGGGTTCACATTTGAACGTCTCTCTCTCTACATGCTTCTCATCAGTAAGGTTTTGTTTCTTTCAGTGTTATGGGATTCCCGTAATGGCCATTGTCCTGCGGCAATTACCCCTTCGGAAGAGTCTCACAAAGATCCTGTTTACAAGGTCTTGTGGTTGAAATCCTCTTCTGGGACAGACGCATTCTCTGCCTCCACTGATGGACAGGTTGTTACAATATACTTGTATATATACACATATACTGGCTGTCCGTCCATCTTTCATCTCGTCCATCCGTCCAACCATCATCTGTCTACCTAATCTTGTCACAAAAAAAGTAGTCCCTAATAGCATCTACTTTGTAGTTCTTGTCATTAAAAACATGCCTTCAGAAAACAATTCAACCCCAAATTGACTCAGAAGTGAATTTAGGATTAGGAAAACCTCCACTTGAGGGCAACCTGAAGCCCTGCTCTATGTTGACTTATGCACTGAAAAAAGAAATTAAGAAACTGTCAAAAATCCTTTCATTACGCCATTATCCAGCAAATCGAAATAAATTCAGTAATCCCATGTGATCTCGTGTTGATGTGTTTAATCTGATTTCATGTCAGACAGTGAAGGGGAAAAAAAGTAGGGCTGTCAAAATTATCGCGTCAACAGGCGATAATTGATTTTTTAAACTAATCACGTTCAAATATTTGACGCATTTAACGCACATGCTCCGCTCAAACAGATTGAAATGACAGCACAGTGTAATGTCCACTTGTTACTTGTGTGTTTTGTCGCCCTCTGCTGGCGCTTGGGTGCGACTGATTTTATGGGTTTCAGCTTCATGAACACTGTGTAATTATTGACATCAACAATGGCAAGTTACTAGTTTATTTTTTGAATGAAAATTTTACAAATTTTATTAAAACGAAAACTTTAAGAGGGGTTTTAATATAAAATTTCTATAACTTGTACTAACATTTATCTTTTAAGAACTACAAGTCTTTCTATCCATGGATCGCTTTAACAGAATGTTAATAATGTTAATGCCATATTGTTGATTTATTGTTATAATAAACAAATACAGTACTTATGTACCGTATTTTGAATGTATATATCCGTCTTATCTTTCCATTCCAACAATAATTTACAGAAAAATATGGCATATTTTATAGATGGTTTGAATTGCGATTAATTACGATTAATTAATGCTTAAGCTCTAATTAACTCGATTAAAATGTTTAATCGTTTGACAGTCCTAAAAAAAAGTTTAAAAAATTTACATAGAATATGGTCTCAACTCCATACATAAATCATATGTTTTGTTTGGATCATTCAGCCTGATAGAGTGAACACTGACTGTCTTTTCTAATAGATTCTCTGGTGGGATGTCCGCCAGTTGAATGAGCCAATAGACAGACTGATTCTGGACCTTAGTAGGAAGGACAACCAAGACAAAGCTTTAGGAGCCATCTCTCTGGATCATAACGTTTCCATGGTTTGTTTTTGTCTTTTCACAATTTTCAGCATCATTTGCATTTGAAGCTAAGCACACAAGAGTGGGTCACAAACTTAAGAAGTATTCACACTCGACTAAAAAGTATGTCAGGTTACGTTGCATGCCTCTGGCGGAAAACACAGACAAGACTGAAAAAGAAGTTTCTTCTCTTTCGCTCCTCTGTAAAAGAAACTGCTGTATTTTAAGCCAAAAGAACTGTTGTGTTTGATAAAACAATATGTCTATATGCTGCCATAGCAGATTCATGGCGCATTAAGCCCCCCAACTTTTTTTAATTTGTCCGTTTTACCCTGAAAACCCCCGTTTACAGACGTCGCGCAACCGCTTTTGTTTCAACCCAGCCATAAAACGGAGGTAACTAATTATATTTATTATTCAAAATGTCTGTCGTTTTTAGCTTACTATCATTAATTGATGTCTCATATTTCGTTTTTAAAAAAAAATCGACTCAAAAAAATTATTCACTCACATATTTTATACTTTTAAACAAATTACGTCATAATGAAAAAAATGGTGTCTCTAAAAAAGTCACGGATATCTACTGTCGCATTTTGAAAAAACAAAAAATTGAAAAAAAAAAAAAAACATTTAAAAGGGTAAATATATGAAAAAGACAATCTCGACCACTCCTTGATGTCTGCGATTTCTGCATCGCGACCCTTGTTATATGACCATGTTTCACCCATAAAATCCCCCAAAAATCCAGCTTTGACCATTCACAGCTGTGTCTTGACAATCATTGATACATGCTACATGCAGTTTTTGAATCGAAACAAGGTAAGTGCGGGATAATATCTCGTTAAAGTCATGGGGTCTGTAATTCTGCTCTCGCATGCTCTCGCCTCCAGATAGGGTTTTGCAGTTTAAAAAACATTTTTAAAAAATGCCCTCCAGTTCAAAATTTTTATTCCCCCAGAAAATTGACATTTTAAGATTTCTAATGATGTATCACACATGCATATCGGACAATTTTCAAATTTGGCCAAATTGGGGGTCTCAGAGCGGAACTTCAAGTCACCTGAGAGTTTTCCGCCCTCTGGAAGTTTACCATGTTCAAATAGAGATTTCTCAATTGTCCAGGAGAGAATGAGGTGTACCATGTTAAACTTTACATAACTGATCTGGACTGTCCGAGTAAAGTATGCCCTACTCACTTAGTGTCTCTATAAAACCCAATACCTGACATTGTTTTCATTTGTTGCCCCTGCATGATCAGAAAAATGTGAGCTCTCACTAGAGTCATTCTCTGTCTACAGCCAGACACATTCTTGGTGGGTACGGAACAGGGGGCTGTTGTATACTGCAACAAGGCAGCGGAAACGCCGGCTGAGAGAATTGTCCGTACATACGATGGCCACCATGGCCCTGTCTATGCCATTCAAAGAAACCCTTTCTTTTCCCAAAATTTCCTCACCGTGGGAGACTGGGGAGCCCGCATTTGGTCACAGGACATCAAGGAGTCATCTGTCATGTGGACTAAGTAAAATTTTATTTTGTGTTATCATATCCGAATCTTATATTTACTGGCTTAAAGATCTGTCATTGTCATTGCTTTTCACAACCTTTTAGTTAATTACCTTTCTAGTATAAAGGGGAGAGATCTATGATCACTTTCTCTGGTGTGATCAGGCACCAGACGGATTACTTAACAGATGGCTGCTGGAGTCCTGTCAGACCCTCGGTCTTCTTCACCGTGAAGATGGATGGTGTACTGGATATCTGGGACATCTTGTTTAAACAGAATGATCCCACTCTAAGTCTCAAGGTGATGAGAAGATCTCTCATGTTTCTGTGATGGTATTTTATTCTTGCTAAATCAACCAGATGTTTTCAGGTACGTGATGAAGCTCTGTGTAGCCTCAATGTGCATGAGGGTGGATGCAGGTTAGCTTGTGGCTCTCAGCAGGGTATTGCAACACTAATAGATATCAAATCAGGACTTTGCACCCCACAGCATAATGAGCAGGAACTCCTTGGTGAGGTGTGATATACCGAGTGTTGAATAATTTATTCAATAGTTAACGTTTAGCATGGATTTTAAATTAAACTACTGACTGTGATATGTCCATACTCGTGTTATAGATGTTGGAACGTGAGACCAAGCGCGAAAAGGTCCTCAGGGCTCAGAGAGGAGGGGACGAGGGTGGAAACAGCGAGGATACTCAAAAGGAGTTGATCCTCCGACCTGAGTATGACTTTCACAATGTAGTGGAATCAGAGCAGAGGAGGAGGCAATGGGAGACTAGAACACAGGTGAGGCCATGTTGAAGTCACTGCCTAAAAGTGAAATCCTGAGAGAAAGTATGTGTCCCACATTATCATCGATCCGTCTGTCTTCCATTTCATTACTCATTACTGTCTGGATTTGAGTTGCCAGAGCAGCAGCTTTAAGCAGGGAAACCAGACCTCTTTCTTCCCATCTGATTTATTTAGCTCTTCCGGGATCATCCGAGGCATTCCCAAGCAGACCAGGATGCTCAGTCTCTATAGTATTTCCCGGGTCATCCTAAAGGTCTGCTCCCAGTGGGATGTGCTCAGAGCACTTTTTTACATGGAGGAGTAGTGACTCTCTTCTGACCTTCTATCGCTGGGGTCTCAAACTGATTCCACAAATGGTTGCAGTGAGTGCAGGTTTTCATTTTAACAGATCCAGCATAGTTTAACCAATGAGGTTTGTCCTAAAACAAGCACCACCTGACTTAAATCAACTGATTGCACTTGTATAAGACACCATATCGGCGAAAAGATTCCTCTTGTTCTGTTGGAATGAAAACATGCACCCACTGTGTCCCTTTGTGGAATTGGTTTGAGACCCAATTCTAACAGATGACTGGGCCTCTCGCTGCAACATCTTTGGCACCAGGGCACCAAAATTGAGAACAATTGGGAAGATTTACTAGGGGTCTTGAAAACACGAGATGCCTTTGTCAGCACCCACCCTCACACACCCCAATAAATGATTAGAGTCAGTTTAAGAAGTAATTTAAATACCACTGAACCAAATTCTTGACTCACTGCTTTCTCACTGTGACATACAATTTGGCTTTTTATTACCTTGTTTGTCACATCTACACTGTGCTTTCATCTTTCGTAATCTTTCTCTCCTTATCTTATCACAGCATTACCCGTAGATTGGTGGGACAGAAAGCAGAAAACAGACAACAGCAAGAGTCCAAGAAGTAGATCTACTAGTGAGCTGCAATGTGGTGTTTAGCAAGGCAGTCATAACTTCTTGTCGACCACTAGTTATGCTGTAAGATCAGTTTTTTCTTTAACATTTTCTTCTATTGCTACGTATACTACATTTTAAAAAGTCATAAAAAGAAAGTAAAGAAAAAAAGTCCAGCAAAAAACATGCTCAAGTCCAACATCTGATCTCAGGACTGTTACACAAAGATGCTGCCTTAGACTCAAATTGTTTTAAGAAAAATATGTCCTTTTTATTGAAAAGCGCATGTTTCATGTCAAACCACACATTTTACATTGCAACATGACAGAGACTGTTTAGAATACATTAATTTCAGATCACATAACACTTAAAAGACCCAAGAGTGAAGAACTCTGATGTCTGTGAAACTTCACTGGGAAGTACTTAAGATCATTGTAGTAGTATTGTGTAAAATCAATAAGTTTAGCAACACCCAAGAAAATGAGAATAAACAATTGAGAAATGACTCAAAACAAGATGTTTTCAATGCATTTTTGCTTAACAAGCTATTCAAGATGTATTGTCTTAAAATTTAGAGACATTATTCTATTTTGAAAATGAAATGGATATTTTACTTTGTTGCTGCTTGATGAGCAAAATTATTGTGAAGGAGGAAGTAGTAAATGCTCCACATAACTACTGTACGAATGGCAGCGTTCAGTCCGAATATATATTGGAGAAGGGCCAACTCATACCAGTTCTCTGGTTACATCATGAAGCCCCTGTTTTATCACTGGCCAAAATAAATCCAGCTCACTAAGGAGGTGAAAAGGGTTTATTGACATATTTCAGCAGTTTTCAGTCATTGCACTTATTTTCAGTAATTATCTTGAAACTTATGTATTCAGTGAAGAGCTTTAAAATAACATTGGATAGCATCTAAGAGTGTTAAGGGCAACAAATAGATGACAGACCACAGAGTAACAATGTATATTGGGGTTTTGATAAGCAAGCAGAGGAGATGGCATTACAGAATACAAGGAAAACACAAGGGAAAGAGGAAAATAACTTCTGCTATAACCCTGACAGTCAATTCTCTCCAGGAAGGAAGTGCTCATGGTTGTCAACGAAGTTATTACAAAAATATTTTCCCTGTTTTGACTTGCTTAACTGTTTGTCCTCCCTTTTTGTTGCAGTGGAAACACTACTCCTGAACAAGACTTCCAGTTTGTGTCAATATTATAAAATATTTCCCTAAGTTGAACAAATGAATTCATTTTAATTTTATAAACAAGTCCTCACGATGCTGTAACCCGTATGTTCTGATGTAAATGCTCAAGATCATTTACCACTCAAGTTGCTCAAGTATTGAACTATTTCTGATCACTGTTACACTTTCTTGTACTTAATATGCCACTTAGCAGTTGTTTTAAAATAAATAGAAACAAATTCTACATGCACTACATTCTACATTCACTTATGTTGACCATCTTCAACATACAGTGGGGCAAATAAGTACTTAGTCAACCACTAATTGTGCAAGTTCTCCCACTTGAAAATATTACAGAGGCCTGTAATTGTCAACATGGGTAAACCTCAACTATGAGAGACAGAATGTGGGGAAAAAAACAAACTCACATTGTTTGATTTTTAAAGAATTTATTTGCAAATCTTGGTGGAAAATAAGTATTTGGTCAATACAAAAAGTTAATCTCAATACTTAGTTATGTACCCTTTGTTGGCAATAACGGAGGCCAAACATTTTCTGTAACGCTTCACAAGCTTTTCACACACTGTTGCTGGTATTTTGGCCCATTCCTCCATGCAGATCTCTCTAGAGCAGTGATGTTTTGGGGCTGTCGTTGGGCAACACGGACTTTATACTCCCTCAACAGATTTTCTATGGGGTTGAGATCTGGAGACTGGCTAGGCCACTCCATGACCTTGAAATGCATCTTACGAAGCTTTTCTTTTTTTGCCCTGGCTGTGTGTTTGGGATCATTGTCATGCTGAAAGACCCAGCCACTTCTCATCTTCAATGCCCTTGCTGATGGAAGGAGATTTTCACTCAAAATCTCTCGATACATGGCCCCATTCATTCTTTCCTTTACACAGATCAGTGGTCCTGGTCTCTTTGCAGAAAAACAGCCCCAAAGCATGATGTTTCCACCCCCATGCTTCGGTGTGGGTATGGTGTTCTTCGTATGCAATTCAGTATTCTTTCTCCTCCAAACACGAGAACCTGTATTCATACCAAAAAGTTCTATTTTGGTTTCATCTGACCATAACACATTCTCCCAGTCCTCTTCTGGATCATCTGAATGCTCTCTAAACCGCAGAGGGGCCTGGACGTGTACTGGCTTCAGCAGGGGGACACGTCTGGCAGTGCAGGATTTGAGTCCCTGGCGGCGCATTGTGTTACTGATAGTAGCCTTTGTTACTGTGGTCCCAGCTCTCTGTAGGTCATTCACTAGGTCCCCCCGTGTGGTTCTGGGATTTTTGCTTCTTAGATCTTGCATGGAGCCCCAGATCGAGGGAGATTATCAGTGGTCTTGTATGTCTTCCATTTTCTAATAATTGCTCCCACGGTTGATTTCTTTACACCAAGCGTTTTACCTATTGCAGATTCAGTCTTCCCATCCCGATGCAGGTCTACAATTTTGTCTCTGGTGTCCTTCGACAGCTCTTTGGTCTTGGCCATAGTGGAGTTTGGAGTGTGACTGACTGAGGTTGTGAACAGGTGTCTTTTATACCGATAATGAGTTAAAACAGGTGCCATTAATGCAGGGAATGAGTGGAGCCTCGTTACACCTCGTTAGAAGAAGTTAGACCTCTTTGACAGCCAGAAATGTTGCTTGTATGTAGGTGACCAAATACTTATTTTCCACTCTAATTCGGAAATAAATTATTTAAAAATCAAACAATGTAATTTTCTGGGGGGTTTTCCACATTCTGTCTCTCATGGTTGAGGTTTACCCATGTTGACAATTACAGGCCTCTCTAATCTTTTCAAGTAGGAGAACTTGCATAATTTGTGGTTGACTAAATACTTATTTGCCCCACTGTACATGAAACGTTTTTAAAATAGGCCATTCGTTGAGAGTGCGCCTTATACTCCGATGCGCCTTATAGTGTGGAAAATATGGTAAATGTTTATTTTCTCTGCAGTGAATCCTATAGACAATAACGCAGCATGTAACTACTCTGTTGTATGATGCTGCCTCAAGTTTAACTTAGTTATAACATCATCAATTAAAAGAATGTTTGTGTCATGTTTTCCCTTCTGCAGAAACCATATTAAAACTAAAAATATATTTCCCTTCCCCATCTTTTTCTGTTTTTGAACATTTTTGAAAAAGCTTCAGGGAGCCACTAGGGCAGCGCTTAAGCGCCGCATGCAGCTCTAGAGCCGCGGGCTGCTGACCCCCGTTCTAAAGTCTACCAAAGGACCTCCATTACCTAAATACAAACTGCATTGCTGATTAAATCCAGTTCAGTCTGTAGCAGAGGTGGTCAGGGTTCCTTTCACATGGGGTGTGAGGCAGGGCTCAAAGAGATTGGGAAAAGCAGTTAGTGAGCATGTGACAGGCAAGCTTTATTGCACTTCTGGAGCCATGGCATAAGTCGGTGTGGATAGGTGTAGACAGTTTGACGCTGGGGGGAGTACAAAGTACAAATACCCTAAAATGATCAACAGAAATGACCATATAATAACCTCAGAAATTTCTGTAAATGCAGGGAATTGAGGATTTAAACTGAGGACCACAGTATTGATTAACATATCACCTCATACAGTATAATGGAATTTGGCTCAGAAAAACATTTGAGACTTATTTTGGTTCTTTTGAGTTCTAAGCTCATATAAAGCTTAATTTAGAGTTTTGTGATAACAAACAGCTGACAAAACGTCTAAACTATGTTTCATTGGACATATAGCATGTTATGAATGCTGTCTTATGTTAAATCTGGCATTTGTTTTATCATCGGACAACTTTTGGTCAAATGAGTAAAATGCCTGTGAAAATACCAAGGAATTAGACCAGATGATTTATATCGGTTTATTTTTATGATTTGCTTGTTTCCCCCTTGATCATTTGTACAATATGATGATATGATATGAATTGGTAAAACGTTGTTCACATATTGTTCTAAAAGACTCCTGTCATTTTCTAACAGTAAAAAACAGATATTTTCGTTTTGCTCTTCTCTGCTTTATTGCGCTAGTGGAGCGACCATTTGTGTCATCTCCAAAGGGGAAAAAACTGTAAACATTTATGAGCAAGCAGATCACGTGACTAGAAGTCGGCGTGTGCAAGAAAAATTGTGCTTTAAAAAAGTTTGCTACAGTCCAATGTGCAGATAATTATTTACTCGCCCTTATTTATTATATTCTTTTTCATCTAAAGTATTTGATTTGGACTTATAGCAGTCTCAAAGTCCAGAGTAAACGATGACAAGCAGACAGCGTCGCTCTTGCTGATTTAATGAGCAGGAAAGATTATGAACTGGAGACGACAGATGAGCCATGCTGACTTCCTTCATCTCAGGTAGTGACAGATGATAAAAGCTTCACTGCCGGCGATAGTGTTCCTTTTCTAAAGCACTCTTGTCGACACTTTCCAACCTGTTGTGCAATTACCCTTTAAGCTTTGTCAACACGGTCAGGCTGCCGGATTTATTGCAGCAATACAAACACTTTTCACACAATCGCGTTGTACAGATACGTTTAGGGATGGGAATTGATACGATTTTTACGATTCCGATTCCATTATCGATATTGCTTAACGATTCCATTCTCTTATCGATTCTAATTTGGGGGAAAAGAAGAACAGACATTTTGATTGGCATAGAGTTTGTTTAATCACAAGTCACAACGAGGTGAAAAGAGGCCCAAAGCCTTAATGTTAACTATGGCAATATGTGGCAAATACACAAGAATGTCTAACATTTTACTGAAACATTTTTCTAATATAAATTAAAAATCATCCTTTTCAAAAGGACATGAACTGATAGCACTCAAAAAAAAAAAAAAAAAAAAAAAAAAAACCTGTCAAATACAACAGAACAGTTCGTAGTGCAAATGTGCAAAATTAACAATTCTTTTGCAGAAAAATAAGCATGCCTGCTTTTTCAGGAAGGATACATGTCGTGATCTTTCTGGACTTAATGGTGTCTCCAGCAGTGGAGAACACAGAAGTTACGTGACGTAATTCGTGCTGGTTGGAATTGATAAGAGAATTGTTAGATAAATTGCCAAACGATTCCATGGAATTGAAACACACGGATCCGGTTCTATATAGGAACCCATCCCTAGATACGTTTTTGGTTTTTTTATACAGTATATAAGCAATGGTGGTGATTTGCTTCTCTAAAGTTATTGTGTGTGATATAAGCTAAGAAGAGTTTACTTAACTGCCCAATTAATTGGCCATCATTATCCAAACTACTAATTGACCAAAAAGACAGGTTCAACTTTGGCCTCTTTCAGAGATGCCGTGAAGTAATTTTGTGTTTACTCGGTTCGCGCATTAGAGCCTACATAATGTGTGAACAGAATCTGCTGTTTCAGTTTACATCAACTTTATACATTAATGTAATGTGTAATATCCCAGTGACAATTACGGTTCATTTACTGTATGCTGTGTTGTCGGAATATAAACTGTAATGTGCAGCTTGGGAGCGTGCAGATTGATGACGTAAGTATCATGCAACAACAACGCACTCTTCTTCTCATTCACTGCAATACGAAACATTTGATAAGCATTAAAAACTATCAAGATGGCAAACTGGAACGGCAACGAAATCTCACAACTGCTCAGGTTTGTGGCTGAGGAATTGAAAGGACAAAGGTTTATCATTGCAACGCCACTATCTTGCAAGAGGCGAGTGTATATCGTACAATATCTCACTTTGTAAATAATGTGTGGTTAAGCAATAAGGTGAGTAAAGTAGTGAGTAAAGTAAGTACTTGTGCAGAATGTATAAAGTAACCAACTCAGTTGTTGAAATACAGCAAGTAGTGAGTGATTCATGTGGTAGACAGATTAATAGTTTTTCTAAAGCATTGGCATGATGACTGCTTGTACCTTTTGTGTGCTTCCAACGTGGAGCTACATATACAGACACTGCTTCAGGTCTAGGTAAGTACTCAGAGTTGTCAACATTCCTAATTAGTCAAATAATTGTCCTTCCTGATCTCCCAAATGTTGTGCAGAATAAAACATGCAATCAAAATGTCTGCCATTGATGAAATGTTCAGCTTTGCCAAGCAACTCCAACATGCTTTTATACATCCAAATGCATTCACAAACACCATTCGAGCAGAACTTAATTGGTAATTGAAATGGATCTGTTCGGTTGTCAAGCAGATGACCACATGATTTCGCCACTATGTCTGCTGCTCTGTTGTCCATATTTGAAAGCGTGGTGTGCTTTGGCAAACTTGGGTGTATGCCACAGATATGAAGTCATGTCCTGGTTTGAAAGTCCACCCCTAATAAGTGAGCTTACTCACTCTGAATGTCTGAAAAGAAGCCAACCTTCTATGTTACGGCACACAGCCATGTGCCTGAAAATGCACATTCCGTGTAGATTGCAGGTCACATCACATGTTAATGTTCTGGTATTTGTAACTCTAACCGGCTTTTGACTGCTTAATAAAGAGTACATATTGTTCCCCACTGTAGTTGTTGTTTACTGTAGCTGGGAAAGAACCAGGGCTTTACTAAAATCCAGTAGATCAGGATGGAAAAAACATTAGGTTGTTACAGAGGGGCCTTTTTCTTTGGGCATCCTAGCTTAGGTTCACATCAGGAACCAATTACTTTCAAGTACTCGCCTCAGAGAGCAGCTGAAGAAAGAGACTACCCCCCACCTTTTCTGTGTCCTTTTTTCTCATCTCCTCTCTCCGTCCTAGGCCGCTAGCACCATCCTTGTCTTTTCCCCTTTTATTCCTCTCCATCTTTCTCTGCTTTTAATGCATCACACAGGCTCCTCAGCACTTTTGCTATCCCTCCTTTTCCTTCCTGTCTCCATATCCTCTCGCTCATTTCTCCCCCACCCTTTCCTGCTAAACTTACCTTACTTTTTTAAAAACTCGTTGACTCATTCCTCTAGTTACTGACCCCCAATTCAAATGCTTTTTCAACGCCCCGATTTTTTTTTTTTTTGTTCGCGCGAGCTTTATTTGCGGCACTGCCACAGTTTTCAGGATGTTCCCACAGCTCCCTTTACCTCGTCTTCTCGCTTACTGTGCACAATGAAGAAAAACACTGATAGTGTTGCACTCTGAAAGAAAAATATACCTTGACCTGTCACCAGGGACTAAGATTCAGCACATTCTTGTCTGGTCTGTACGCAGATTCTTTTTCGGGAGAAAGGAATACATCATCATGCATTGCTATTCTCACACAGACACATTATTAATGTGGATTTGAAAAAAAAAAAAAAAAAAGGATATAGTCCCTGACAAAAGTCTTGTCGCTTATCCATTTTGTAGAAACAAGTGCTAATAACCTGACTTTTAATTATTCAATTGGTTTCAGAAATGGCTCATATGAAAGTTAAGACTCTCCTAAATGATGTTGAATGTACACAAATATATTTGTTTCACAGAAAAAATATTTATCATTTCCTGAAGACATAAAGGTAAAATTTTGGCAAGACAGAAGTTTTGTCGCCTATAGAAAGTAGTGTGAAAATTGAACAAAAAATGTACTTCAAATACAAAAATACGTTACATAACATAAGCGAATTAAGTAGTGGTGCTGTGAGATCCAAATTTAATATTTTGTATGACTTCCATGGGCTTGAAAGACTGCCTCCATGCGGTTCGGCAAGAATTCTTACAAGTCATCAGGAACATCAAAGAAAGTGGTGCCACCACCAAACTTCACAGTTTTCTGAGTGAATCTCGGATCCATGCGGTCTCCAGTAGGTCTCCTGCAATATTTGCGGGACTGTTGTGTAATTCAATGGAAGATTCATCCGAAAAATTCACCTTATGCCACAAAACAGTGAAGTTTGGTGGTGGCAAAATCATGGTCTGGGGTTACAAGTCAGGGACTGTAGATGAATGGATGGATATTACAGTATTACATCATTTTACCTGTCAACTACGCACATCAACATAATTAAACTAGGGCTATCAAACGATTACAATTTTTAATCAAGTTAATCAGAGATTAAAAATTAATTAATCGTAATTAATCGCAATTCAAACCATATGTAAAATATGCCATATTTTTCTGTAAATTATTGTTGGAATGGAAAGATAAGACACAAGACGGATATATACATTCAACATACTGTACATAAGTACTGTATTTATTATAACAATAAATCAACAAGATGGCATTAACATTAACATTCTGTTAAAGCGATCCATGTATAGAAAGACTTGTAGTTCTTAAAAGATAAATGTTAGTACAAGTTAAAGACATTTTATATTAAAACCCCTCTTAAGGTTTTCGTTTTAAAAATTTGTAATATTTTCAATCAAAAAATAAACTAGTAGCTCGCCATTGTTGATGTCAATAATTACACATTGCTCATGGTGCTGAAACCCAAAAATCATTCGCACCCAAGTGCCATCAGAGGGCGACAAAACACCAAAAAACACAAGTAACAAGAGGACATGACACTATGCTGTCATTTTAATCTGAGCGGGGAATGTGCGTTAATTGCATCAAATATTTTAACGTGATTCATTTTAAAAAATTAATTACCACCCGTTAACGCGATAATTTTGACAGCCCTAAATTAAACACGTCATTAAAGCAGTGATCACCAACAACCGGACCGAGGACGGGTACGCATTTACTACCTGGCTGCAGACAAATAATAAATAATCTGTTAATTGCTACAATCTGGCCTGTGCCTCTTGACTAATCAGAGTAGAGTTTTGTGTATGGCGCCCTCTAGTGGCTAATGTCGAAAAGCTCGCTAGAATTTTCTCTCCGAGATACCATGACAGTTTAAGCACACATCCATATTTGTTGCGTCTTGGTTAGGAGGAGGTGAAATCATGACGCGGCCTCAAGAATTGAGTCTGCCATTCATAAAAAACGAAAAAACAAGGATGACCACTGCTTTGCGTGCCTAAACCTTTTAATGCAGAACATTCTTTTGATTGCGTAAAATATGGCAATACCAACCATACGGCATATTAAGAACAACTGGTGGGTCCGAGGGAAAGTCTGTTAATAACTTGGTGTTGCAGCCATTCCTGATATGGCGGCGTGCATGGAAATTAATCAGGGGGATCATTTTGGAAAACACAAGCCTAGATCCAAAAACTACAACGCCAGATATTAATCTAACTGTACAATATTACTGAACTACATACTGGTATATTTTTTCAGCTGTTTGCTTTAAAGCCCTGTGGCGTTATACATTGTGAACATTCTACTCCGTTTCATGCATATTGTAATCCTCAACCATTCATACTTTCTTCTTTGTGCATGATGTGTTCTTCATCCTGTAGCCACTTCCATCATTTGTCATTATCTCACAATCACTGAATCTGTCTTCCTTGCTGACTTCTTTTCTTCTTATACGTACATTTGGGTCATTTACTGTATTGTAATCAACTTTTACAAATGTCAGTCATTATGGTTTCCACTGCTATTCTGACCATCAGAACGCCCTCTGAACCACAATACTTTGTGAAGCTTGTACATGCTCATAAACCATAAATAAAACATATCAATTATTGTAAGCATGGTTTCCCAAGGCTAAGAAAGAATAAATGTTCTTCCCTTGAAACCCAGACTAACAAAACACAGGCAGCATTGCCATAAAACAGACGTTTACCCATTTTCTATAGTGCCTGTCCCCCCACTCCCATTTGTCATGTTGAGCAGCAGCCTATTCCAGCACTGGATGGCAGGTAATTGCAGGGAGCATATAAACAACAACCATTCACAATGTCATTCACACCTATAGGCAATTTAGAATCTTCAATTGTCCTGCCAGACATGTTCTTGAAATGTGTGAGAAAACCCACAAAAGCACGGGTGAGACAAAGTTTGGATTCAAAGTTCCAACTTTAGATCTGTGAGGCAGACATGCTAACAAGGAGGTCATTATGCTACTAACATATTCTTCCAGGTTGAAATAAATTATAAAGAATTCAAGTGGTATTTTGTTTCATACTCCATAGATGGAAAAAATATATACCTGTATAGGGAAATGTCAATTGAAAGTGTTCAATACGGAAGTGATTTACTACACATTATGAGTAGAAACACATCTCTGCTGCACATAATTTTTGTGACCGCTTGCACTTCTTGGTTTGTCTTCATTATTTAAGCATGTTAAAATCATTGCTTACGCAGTTATTTGTCAATAAAAACAGGAAATGGCAAAAAGTAGAAAAGTGAGATTAGGAACATTACAGAAGCTGTTTGTGGTTTGTTTGACATTTAGACATGCATTATATATATTATATATATATATATATATATATGCCAAAAGAACTGTTGTGTTTGATATAACAATATGTCTATATGCTGCCATAGCAGATTCATGGCACGTTAAGCCAAGTTAAACTATTTTTAATTTGTCCGTTTTACCCTGGAAACCCCCGTTTACAGACGTCGCGCAACCGCTTTTGTTTCAACCCAGCCGTAAAAAGAAGGTGAGTACTTATATTTTTTATGCAAAACGTCTGTCATTTTTAGCTTAGAATCATTAATCAATGTCTGATATTTTGTTTAAAACAAAACAAACAAAAAAAAAGACTAAAAAAATTAATCACTCGCATATTTTAAGCTTTTAAACAAATTACGTGACAATGGAAAAAATTGGTGTCTGTAAATAAGTCACAGATATCTACCATAACTATCGCTTAATTGTTTTTTTGTTTTTTTTTGTTACTGTTGCATTTTCCCCGATATGTTAGATGATAAATAATTGATCCAAACAAAGAAAATTGGAAAAAAAAAAACATTTAAAAGGGTCTATATGTGAAGAAGAGAATCTCAACCACTCCTTGATGTCCTTGATCAAAAATCGGGCTGTGGCAGATCGATACTTTGATCCAGCGCGTTGACTTTTAGGTATCGATCCCCAAGCAAAAGTATCGATATTTGGAATTAATATATTATATTTTCTTTGTCTATTTTTTGGGTATATTTTTGTGCACACTTTTTGTACTACTTTTACCTCAGGCTCACACAAATTGGGAATTATTATTTTCCTGTCCAAACTCAAAAATACAAAATACATATTTTATCTTATTCCACCAAAAAAAAAATCTGGTATAGGGACTTTAATAAAAGTGTTATGTGAATGGTTTGTTAAATATTTAGAGATTTAAACTATCCTGCTGCAGACTTCAAGATTCTCGAGGAAACTTACTGACCTAATGCTTTACTTGACCTTATTATTATTTCTTATTCATTTATTATTATTTCTTAATTTATATTTAGTATTTATTTTGTTTAATATTTTATTTATTTTTCTGTGAAATATATTTTTCCATATTGTTTGCTTCAAACAATTAAATGCTTGATTTCTTATGTTTTGTTGCTATTTATTTTTATTTTGTTAAAGGTCTGTTTCAATTATTTCAAAATCTGTTTGAAAATTGTGTTAGTAGAATAAAATTCAAAAACAGCAAGTGACTATTGTTTATTGGATTTGTTTTTAATGATCCACCATTAGAGGGCGGTAACATGCTACTATTAATTCGTTCTTTAATTGGATCAAAAATATTTAACTTGGGTAGATTAAAATTTGATCAAATACAACGTGTAGCAGGGAAATGTTCTGTGCATATGAATTTAAGGGTCATGGTTAAAGAGTGAGACTGACTAATCAGATTTTGTTGATAATAGATTGGTTTGTGAGTTTGTAGGGAAACTGCTTTGCTAGTTATTAAAAGCAGCAGTTTTTTCATTGCAATGCATATTTGACACAAAGAGACTTTTAATAGTTTTTGAGTGCTTGCTGTAGTTGTACATTAGATATCATCAGAATGGCTGAGAACTCTGCAGGGTTGTGTGTATATAAAATATGAACTTCCGGTATCGATATCGGATCGGGATCGCAATATTTGGCCTTGGTATTATTTGGTATCGAATCGAATCCAAAATCACTGGTATCGCCCATGCCTAGTTTTTGGATTGAAACAAGGTTAGTACGCGATAATATCTTGTTAAAATTATGGCGTCTTTAATTATGCTGTCTCATGCTCCGGTTAGGGTTTCGCTGTTTAAAAATGATTAAAATATATATATATATATATATATATATATATATATATATATAATATATATATATAATATATATATATATATAATATATATATATATATAATATATATATATATATAATATAATATAATATAATATAATATAATATTATATTATATAATATTATATTATATATATTATATTATATAATATTATATTATATATATTATATAATATATATAATATTAGATTATATATATTATATATATTATATAATATATATAATATAATATAATATAATATTATATAATATATATAATATTATATAATATATATAATATTATATAATATATATAATATTATATAATATATATATATAGGCACTAACAAGAACTTTCCAGAAGACTATAGCTATCGGGCTCCGTTTTCTTTCCAGTTTGTCATCTTGATTGTTTTTTATTTATTTATTTATTTTGCTTACTACTTGTTAACATTTAATATTCATTTTGGGTAAAGAAAAATAAGAATACAGTTATGCCCCATTTTTCGCGGTTAATGGGGACCGGAACCCGCCGGGATAAGTGAAAAACCGTGAAGTAGCGGCGTCATTTTCTATGTGCAATTTATTTATTCAGATTTAGCATTTGAAAGATGTAGGTTTTAAACATGTTACTGTCCCACCAAATTATTTTAAACAGGAATAAAGCAGAAAAATTCTTGGCTTTAATAAATGCCTAATTGAGTGAGTATAGTCAAATCCAAAGCTGCTCACTTACACACAATGAGTTGCCACGGCAACTGTTCAACATGTTAAAGGATGACTGATGCATGCGGCTCTTTGAAGCTCTGTTCTCTGTCAACATCAAACATCAACGTCTGTCAATCATTGTTAACTTTAGTATGCAACTCCAGTGCACTCACTGCCTGACCAACAAAGAGCGGTGGGGTAGGGAGGGAGAATGAGACTACGCGATCGGCTCGGGACAGCTCATCTTTTTTTTTTTAATTGAAAAAAAAATCTGCGATGGACTGAGGGTGCGAAGTTTGAAATGCGAAGTAGCGAGGGATCACTGTATGTCGAGTTATCGTGCACTATTGTATGTTTTCTCTGTCATCAACCTATGCATCTGAAGAACAACATCACTACTTGTAAGGGGGATTTTGACTCTTCTTGGCTGCCCATGTACACATAATTTATATTTGCTCTTTCATCCATTTTCCACATCCCTAGCAGTTTCGCAATTGGAAATGTAATTTCAATTTGACAGGAAAATCACAAGTGTTTTTGTTTCCTCTTTCAAAAACACTGAATTTACAACACCTTAAAACTAGTTTTAGGGTGCTAAATTCTGAAAAATCAGTTCTTTTAAAAGCTAATGTTGACAATATGACGAGAGTTACATACTGTACATTTCTTATTTCCTTGTGAATGTGCATGTTCAGTGCATTCAGTAAGCTAGAGATGCTAGTAAACAAATGCATGTCTGCTCTCTCAGTGCATAAAATCTCTCTAGAAGGCACCAAAACAAGGAGACATTCTTGGATAAAATGCTATTTGTTTTAATAGCTGAGGGAAGGATGTGGACTGACCACCCGTTGTGATGCTTTGCTGACTGCTGTGGTTCTCAAGACCAGAAAATACTTGCTAGACAATCATCTTTAAGGAGTTAAACCAACAACCACACAGGGACTTGTCTTTGAAATTTCATAGTTATAGTAATCGAGAGTGCCTGCCGAACATGCAGGAAACCAAGTCAATTTGTTGGCAGAGATGGTAGCTAGCTAAACTGCAATATATTGTATTATACTGTACAAGTTCATCCCCTATTATTTTTTTGTCTGTTTTGTGAATACTTTTTGGTTGTAGTTTTTCACTAAATACTGTATATGAATATTTGACTCTATTTGGCTGGTCAAGTGCTGCATTTTAACACAGTATAACATAATATACACTATATTCTATTTGACAGAGATGCACCAAGGACCCAAATGCTCGATAGTTGTGCTCAAACAAAAGTGTTTATTCTCCAATTAGTAGAGTTAAAAAAATGTTAACAAAAATTCACAGCAACAGCTGGACATCAATCAACAAAAATTCACAGCAACAGCTGGACATCAATAAACTGAGTTACTTCTTCAAGAAACAAAAAGGCATGGGTTCAAAAACATGAATCGTGATCAAAAAAGGGCTTGCACAAGGATTTGGCATAGGACGTGGCAGGATAGCAGACAAAACGATACTGGGCAAGTTTAGAAGCAGGCTATTTATACAGAGGGTCACAGGTGGACGCGATCAGCCTGATTGGCAAGGGCAGGAAGTAAAGTTAACTCTAGGAGGCACGCCACTACCAAAATAAAAGAATCGGACATGAATTAACACAAAACATTAACAAGACTTCCGAGACGTGACACTATTTGGCCCAAATGAGGGCGAGTGGAAAAAAAAAAATTAATGAATGGATGTAGGTATTTTTTATGTACTACTGTGTGGGGGAAAAAACAGATTGCCCCATCAGATAATAAGATAAAGTTTTTTGTTTGTTTGTTTGTTTGTTTACTATTTACACTCAAAAAAAATATTACAGGTTTATTTTAACCCTAACAATAACTATGAAACAGTTTCATCTGTATCGATTTTTATATACAATTCATGATTTTATTTATTGATTATACACGTGCATGCTTTTGGGTCTTCCCTCCGTTTTATACTTGAATGCAAAATGTGATTGAATGTAGAATTGAACATGAAGAGACTTTAGGTTACAGCTGTGGAGTCACTCGAAGGAGCAGTAATGAACACACATTCACAAGCACACACACACAGAGGAACTGTGAATGAAACACAGTCTCGTAATTTTGGCTGGGTCTTCAGAGAGAATCAGTAAAGGAGAAAAGAGACAGATGGAAAGAGCAAAAAGGATGATTGATAAGAGAGGATGTGTACTATTCATGAAAGACAACAAATGGGGAGTGGGAAAGGGAGAGGGATTAGAGGGGTGGGGGAGGAATGCCCTGGCCCATCGAGGTAAAAGGACGCCTTGTCTGTATTGATGAAGTCACATTTCAGCTCAACTTGGTCCATTTTCTCTCATATCCAACAGCTTCAGAGATTGTCATCAAATGTCCCCCATATTAGACTAATACAAATAATTTGGGACATTTGTCAATTAGTTCCAAAGTAAACTCCACTGAATGTGTCCATTGATGGCCTCAGTTGTCTTGATTTGCTCAGACATACACTTCTAGAATGGACCACTGACAGTATGAGCCACACCAGACCTGCTCAAGAAAACATACCATGCCCATAAACTAAAGAACCATCACAATGTTCCCGACAGAAACCTTTTTTGGTTACAATAAAAATCTGCAAATTTTCTCTAATACTTTAATGAGAAAATGAATATCATCTGACAAATTGTCCATGCACAATCAGCAATACAACCTGCTCCTGGAAGGAGCATACTTTTGTGGATGGATGCAAAATAATCCAGATTGCAGAATAGGCTGTCCAACTACAGTATACTGAGTGTTGATTACTGTGTTTTTCGGATTATAAATTGCATTAAAAATCAATTGTTTTCCCCAAAATTGTTGTTTACAATCCTGTGTCCCTGACCATAGACTTCACTATCAGTTGACAAGACAACTCCTACAGACATTGTGCCACAGCTTCCCGTAGGGGGCCGGGCCAGACAGAGCGTCAGGGGCTTTCACTGCAATAAACTCAAACACACACTGCATTCTAACGCCAGATTTAGGTGGAAATGGGACGAAAGTTTCAGTGCATACAAACAGGCAGGAGTGTCTCAAGAGGGATTTGGTCGAGGATTCAACGTAATTACTGTATTATATAATAAAATAGCACCATGCATGCACTTTGAAACGTTGTGAAAAAAATGAAATGAATGGGAAAAAAAAACAACATAATTTTAGCTTGAAATATTTACGTAAAATGAACAATAATTGCCCGCTTTTTTGCTTTTGCAAGAATCTAGACCAGGGGTGTCCAAACTTTTTGCAAAGGGGGCCTGATTTGGTGGGGTAAAAATGTGGGGGCCAACCTTGCCTGACGTCCTTTACGTAGAACAATATATTTAAGCAAATTTTAGCAAGCCATTCTGTGTGTGACGTTTGCTGTATTTTTTTTTTTTAATTAATTTCAACAATCTCGCAACTAGCCTTAGTGGCGTTCTTTTTCGACTGTTCTTGCGAAATGCTGCTACTGTAAAATTAAACTAGCTTCAATTTCTCGCACGTATCTTCCCTGTAATCTTGTCGTACACGTCAGCGTGTCTTGTTTGGTATTATTGCCTCACATTGAACTCTTTAAAAACAGTAACTGTCTCTTTGCAAATGAGGCAGACACAATTGTTGCGTATTTTAGTGAAGAAATAGTCCAATTTCCACTTATCCTTGAAGCGTCAGCCGTCACAGTCCATCCACTTTCTTTTTTTGTTAATTGTCGCCATTTTAGAAAATTGGGAGTAAAGGGTTACACAGGGTAATGTTAGAGTGCTGCTGCCTTTTACTGGGTAAATGAGGAGCAGCATTTAGTGTGTAAGTTACTTCATATGCTGGTAGCAGTACTGCTGACCAATTTATTAAGTCTGTGTGCGGGCCAGACATTATTGATTTTATGACAGAGGCTAGGGGCCGGTTGAAATTTGTCCACAGGCCGCATTTGGCCCCCGGGCCAGACTTTGGACGTGTCTGATGTAGTTCATATCGGTAGAAAATCTGGGGTTTACGCATTTATTTACAAGAATTTTCAACTTAAAAAGCTCTTTGTTTTGTGTTGGCGGCCATGTTGGATTTTGTATCCATACACAATAGCATAAATTTACAATCAGGTAATTTTCGGCCAACTGCCCGTTTTTTGGCAGAAAATAAATAGAACTTTAGACATTTCTGCATCCATACAAAAAAAAAAAAAAGAAATCAGCTATTATGTGTCTTATTTTTTGTAAAATTTCAATCTAAAAATGATGAGGGCCAGATAGCCGGCAAGACGTTCTGAGTTCAACCAAAATAAATTGTGATTGTATCTAGAAAAATGCAAAATTTGCTTTTGTTGAGTAAAATTCAGATGATTCTGCATGCTTTCCTCAAGTATTTAGTTTCTGATGTGAAAATTGAGTGATTTATTAGCTGTTAGACAATATTTTAAATATTGCTATTGATACGGAATAAATTGGTGATTATCTTTGCATTTCGTGATTTTTGTGCATCTAGCGTAAAATCTGACAATTTTGTAGCCATTTTAAGTTTTGTTATACTTACAGTATATAAACAAATATCATTTGGGATTTTATTAGGGAACGACTTTGAAATCTTTGATTCCGCTGCTCATGAAGACTCATAATTGCCTAAGGGAGGTGCCTGTTTTGGCTTCAGGTTGCTAGAGGTTTTGGTTTTGAAAACATTTGAATTCTAAGTTTTTGAAATTTTAATTCTAAGTTTTTGAAAATAGGCCCCCTACGGAATGGCCCCATGCCCCGTTTTCCGTCAACTGATAATGAAGTCTATGCCCTAAAGTAACTATGAATTCTTGTTGTATTTAATTACTTCAAACCTATTTTGTTACAGAATAATTATTTCTTGCTCCAGTCAATTGTTTAAAACACACATTCATCAAACCCATGAATAAAACAATAAAACAAAATTAAAAAACAAAACAAAAAAAACAATCATGTGCACTTTATATATGAAAATAAACCCATTCATTGATGGTGCTTCTTATAATCTGGTGCACTTTATATTCAGTTTCTATATTTTTATACACTATGTATATCAAGTGTACATCAAATGCAAAATTGAAGTGAATTGAAGTGATGGAACTCAAAATTGTAGTAGAAGAGGCAAAACAACAGTGGCTATTTTGCCACTTTTTTTATGACCCCTTGTCAATCACACACAAAACTTCACCTTCAGAGAATGTATGTGCTTCCTGTTGCATTTCGACTACATGTGTGGCGGTAAAAGAAGTTGCACATTGGTGCGATATTGTTGGAGAAGACAACAACCGCATGACAGCCATCCTTTCTATAATCTATCCTGAGTCAGTTGAGGTATTAGCCCAACCAATGTAACACTGTGTTGAAACTTGGGAGAGGCAAGCAACCAGTTGCCACAGTATTTTTCATATATTACACAACATCCCAAATTCTTTGGATTTGGGGTTTGTATATAATCAAAATTGCATGACTGTTCAAATGTTACTTATAAATGCCCTAAATCTTTTATGGATAAATAGCAAATGACAAACTTCTGTTCAAAATCTAAGTGCAGTTACACACAATACATCTGTACTTGGTCTGTGTGAGGTTTCACATGTCACATGATGACCGACTGTGGGTTGGTTTATGGATGTGTGTGTGGTAATAGAGGTCTTGAGGTTGCTTTAACATATGGTTTACAAGAAAGTCGGCATGTATGTTGCTCTGTGTGACATTCTTTGCGGTATGTTAAGAATTTGTGACTGACAACGCGCACACTCACAAGTACACACACAAGAGCTGTTGTACTTTTACATGAAAGTGGTGACACTAGGCACACAACTTCAAAAAAAAACGTCAAGAGCAACAGATCACCCACCGTCAAAGCAGCAATAGGAATATCACTTATAAGTACGTGTGTGGGTGAGTGTGTGATACAATGAAAATGTGAGGATGAGATTGTCTGTCACAAGGTCAAAGGAGCATGTTAGCTCTGTCTTCCTAAGTGTCTTGCTTCATTCTCTTAATGACCTTTACCTTATATGTAACCCACATGCACGAAATCCAAGAGAAGAGGTTTTGCACTGTAAAAGGTTCAGTAGTAGCCTGTTAATGATAAAATGTTGTAAAAACAACAATGATGTCTGACGGCTACAAGAGCCTAACCGTAGAACGTCACTAAAACAAGTTAAAACAACTACAGGTAGTCCCCAGGTTACAACGTATCCGACTTACATGATTTCGACTTTATGACGCCGGAGTCTCGTTTGGCATTTTGTCTCCAACCGCCATCTTATTTTTTACTTTATTTTCTTAATATGATGTGTCCTACATGTTTTTGAATACCGTAATTTCCCGAAATATAAGGCGCACCCGTGTATAACGCGCACCCCAAATTTACTTTTAAAATCTAGGGAAAATTATTGTACCCTTGTATAACACACACCCTCATTTTAGCACCAATAAATAGAAGAATACAAGAAAACAGAGCTCGTGTACGGATACAGAAATGTCATTTTATTGACTGGTGAAACACAGCACAAGCATAGCACAATGGTAGTTCAAAACATTACCGTAAACTGACAATATGTACGGTAATAATATGATCTGATAACTTCTTGAACTTACCAGAATCCAGGAGAAAACAAAACAGATGTGACTTTTCTTTTAAAGGCTGCTGTATAACTTGCTCGTTTCATCATGATGAATAAATGTTTCCTCCGTGGATTGATACGATAAAATGAAAGTGAGAACGTAAGTCGGAAATCCGAGAGAGCTCATCGCTGTCGACACGACAGTAACAATAGGAACTATTGTTATTTGGGTTTGAGTTTCCCGAGTTTCCTGTGTTGACGGACACAGGAAGTCTGTGATGTATTACGTTTGTTATGGTCCGAGTTGCGGAGCTGCAATAAACGTTGACTCAAATGAGTTCAAGAAACTAAATTCTGTGCTTTATGAAGAGTGAAAAAAGCAGAATTTAACACGGACGAAATCATTCGACCAATCAGAGTGAAGTATTACCGAAACAAAATGGTGACGTCACGTACCGTAATGTTTGGCAACGGATTGCCGCATACGTTTCTTCAGCACAACATGGCCGTGTCAATAAAAAAAAAAAAAAAAAATTTTTTTGTATAATACATATATATATATTTCTGTCTCCATCCCTGTACCCGTGTATAATGCGCAACATGATTTTACAAGTTGATTTTGGGGGAAAAAAGTGCGCGTTATATTCGGGAAATTACGGTAGTTATTTTGAGATTTAGGTGGTATTTAGGGGTACTTAAAAGATTAATTCCGACTAAAAGCCGAGCTATGTTTCCTCATCAGACCTGGGTGTCAAGGAAGACCCGATTTATGACCCTCCGCCGTTGCCTCTCTGGCTCCTTCCTTTTTTTCTGACTTCGCGTCGCGTCAACGCGTGTGACGTGGTGGAAATGGACTGTTTGGTCCGCTTAGACTGTTGTTTCCGGTTCAGCTCGAAATCACCGGCATTGTCAAACATTATTTATCTACATGCAAAAATGGACCAAGCCGACAAGAGTATCAACGAAGAGCAAGTATGGCAACTTCTACAATGTCTTGTCAAGACATCATGAAGATTGCCAAATGACAAGCAATTCATGGGAGGAGATTGTTGAAAATATGGGGCTGGAGGACAGCCAGCGATTGGATTAAAAAAAAAAAAAAAAAATTACTGGAAGAACCACGAGACAAGTATGTGTCTCTTCGGAATCGCGTGGCCACACGAAGCGGTGACCCACTCAGCCAAAACCTGCTAGCTTTTTATCACTTTGTTGTATTTTTGGTTGGTGCACTTCATCATTTATTGTGTACATATGTTTGCTGTGAGTCTGTGACTTATTTACGTGTCACACTTCAAGTATTTGAAGAATAAAGCACAGGTTTGGTGTCAAAAGAATTGTTTTGATGTTTAATTTTCAACAACAGACAGTTCACACACGATACATCATCACTGATTGAGAGTGCCTCGGTGCTTTTATGATAACGTTAACATCAAGGCTTCCAACGCAGTTTGGGAAGTTCCATAGACGCCAGAAATCTGCTATGGCTTCCCACTGGCTGGTTGTAGGACACGGCAAACAAATCGGGCTGGAGGGCTTTGCAGACCTCGGGCAAAACGCTGGACGCGGTCCTCGATGCCAGTTTGAAGCTAGCCACCACAGCTAGCTGATTTCTACCCGAGGCTAGAACTCTCCATGCGGCATCAAAAGTTGGGCAGACCGCCTCAAAACCGTCTTCTGCGTCGCCTGCGCCTCAACATTTATTCAATGTTGATGAGCTGAAGATCCACATTCAAGCGTTCCATCTTGCATTGTTTATTTTTTTTTCTCCGTTAAACTAGACAAGAGGAAGTCAACAAGCATGCCCCAAAACCGCACAAACATAATGCCACACCCGTCTAGTGGCTTGGCAGTGAATTACAGAGCAACGCGTCACCTGGCCAGAGAACCATCGAATGTTGAATGATGCCATAGTCGCTGCGCCGTCACCGCAACGCGGGAGCATAACTCAAGCTTAACGCGGAAGTTTGGGGGTACGTCGACAGCGTAGGAATGGAACTCGTTCGTAACTTGGGGACTACCTGTACAGTGGTACCTCTATATACGAATTTAATCTGTTCCAGGACCTGGTTTGTAGGTTGAAATTGCCGTATGTTGAGCGGGATTTCCCCATATGAATAAATTATAATTTGATTAATTTGTTCCACAGCCTAATAACCTATGCTAAATCTTTAATTATTACTGCTGGAACAATTACAAATAGCAATTACACATAGCAAAACATATACATTCTAAATACAAATCGTAATAATAATAATAATGTAACAAATCAGGGTTCTAATGTGGCGGTTTTTGTTTTGCATGCTGTTCCTGAACGCACTGTGTGACTGACAACAGAGTGAGAGAGGTGCAGTAGAGTTTTTAACTTTCTCTTTTCATGTTGTTGTTGGCGTCAGCTAGGACGCACAGTAGCCGTGTTGTGGTGCACAAGTTCTGAAATAAATGATTAAAAACCTGACGTAGCTGGCGATTTCTTTGCCGATGTTACAACAATAATAATTGTCAGCTTAACTTATAAAGAGTGGTGAACGGAGGTAATAGGAGGACTGTCGAGATAATAGAAATATTCTGGCCATATTGCTGAGCCAATTCACTACAGCACACCACGCTCATATTTTTCGATCATTTCCATCATATTTTAAATGGTATGCGTCACCTTTTTCCTTTTTTCACCATCTGCACGAACCTTCTTGGGACCCATGCTGATTTCTCACGAGAAAATCCTCTGTGCGTCCCTCTTACGACATTGCGACATTGTCATAAATTGTCATATTACGAGCACCTCGTCATATGTCGAGACAAATGACGAGTCAAATTTTACGTCAGATCTCGAAAGGATCGTACGTTGATGCGATCGTATGTCGATGTACCACGGTACTTGCCTTTGTCATAGTTTAATTTTCCACGAAACAATTTTCGATGTAATGACTCAATTGATCATGCACATTAAACATTTTATTTCCCCAAATTCTGTCATTATCGGGTAACTACCACTGATGTGTTCTGTGCCAATAACACTAGCCTTTTGTCAATTTTCACTGGAAAGTGAAAGAGTGATTTGTTACAGAAGAAATGCTATAATAAGACAACTTAATCATTTTCATAATACTGTGTCTGTGGTTGAATATTTCAAGCTTGACATACCCAATCAGACATGGTGAGATACTAATCGGTACAAAAGTCAAAGTAAAATTTATCTGTAGCCCTAAATAATCAAATAGATCCAAAAGGGCTTCACAGACAAAACCTTTTTTTCTCTTTAAATCACACCATCCTATCCAGAGGTTTGTCTCTCCCATTGATCTCTAACGCTAAGCTGTCTTGAGCCTTATGGACATGGTCCTTGGTGAAAGACTAGACAACGGATGGCTCAAAGACCACCCTATTTTCCCTTGCTTGGGGGCAGGTCTGTAGCCATTCCTGGAGATGGGGCTCAATGTCAAGTGCCTGGTGGCTGGGCCAGAAGAGAACTTGCTTTCCCGTACCATGACCAGGGCTTATCACCTGTAGGACAGCCCAAGTTGTACAGGTGCATAATAGACTGGTTTGCGACCAAAGATGGTAGAATCCTCAGGGAGAGATACATATTATGGAACGTGGAATGTCCCCTCTGAGGCAGGGAAGGAGCCTGAGCTGGTGTGCAAGGTCAAGAGGTTCTGACTGGATATAGTTGGGCTCGCCTTGACACTCAGCATGGGTTCTAGTGCTGGTCCTCTTTAGAAACATTGGACAGTATGGAATTACCCAAGGTCAAAGGAACCAAGTCGGTGTGTTCTATCAGGAATAGTTCTGTGACCTAAGTATTATGTTTCTGCTTTAGCAGATGTGGTTCTTTTGGCTTCATCAAGTTTTGATCTTAAGCTCCCCCTGGAGCCATTAGTAGCTGAGTGTGAAGTGTTTGGGATGAAAAACAAAACCTCCAAATATGAAGCCCGAGTCAGAAAAGGGTGGAATGGTTCTCTTCGGGTCAGGAATGGGATCCTTCCCCAAGTTGAGGAGTTCAAGTATCTAGGAGTCTTGTTCCTGAGAGATGGAAGAATGGAGCAATTGTAGAGATACGTCACTTTCACTCACAAATACTGCAACGTTAATGTGTAGTGTGACCTGCAATTTCAGCGAAATGTGTCTCTTCAGAAATAGGGCCATGCTTTTAAACTTGAGTAAGGTTGGGTACCAAAGTCCAATATCAATTTGGTGACGAAGCAACCGGAGGTTAACCGGACCGAATAAAAACGAACACTTGGGTGTCTGAGGTGTTTGATTGTTTTGTTTTTTCTAAAAAAAAATTCTCTAAGTTGTACAGTATTCAATTGACATTTATTTATCTTTCGTGCCACTTATCCTCACGAGGGTCGCAGGGCTACTGAAGCCTATCCCAACTAACTATGGCAAGTAGGTAGGGTTCACCCAGGAAACAAACAAGAATTCACGCATACACTCAAACGTACTAACAATTTGGAGTGTCCAATCAGCCTACCATGCATGTTTTTAGGCTGTAGGTTGTAGGAGGAGACCGCCATACCCAGAGAAAACCCACGCAGGCACATGGAGAACATGCAAACTCCACATGGGAAAGTCGTGTTTTAACCACTCATACACCGTGCTGTATACAATTTGACACTGTAAATTAAATGTTTTATGTTTGTATGCACTTTTTTTTTTTTTTTTTTTTTTTTTTAATTGGAAGTATTGGTATCGAGTGGTACCTGGTATTGGATATACCCTAAATGATACAAACTGGCTCGCTTGCTAGGGGTGGACTTAGAACTTGACAGAACAATGGCACATTCTAAATAAAATGTTTTTTTTTTGTTTGTTTGTTTTTTTCAGAAAATACAACTATAATAAAACAAACTTATTGTTTAAGAACACATTATTTCACAAACCAAGTTTTTGTGCAATGTGCAAACATCTCTCCTAACTTGGCAGTAAAATCCATTGATTCCTGGTCCATCACATTCAGAAGTTTAACAGTCGCTTCCTTAGCCCTTAAATCGATTATTAATTAGACTTTACTTGCTGTTGTCAAACGTTATTCCTGTTGTGGTGAAGAAGAATTGGAAAATGACATTAAGTACTCGGGTGTACACCTGAGTCATAAAATTATGTACCTGTGCGTTTCAAGTAGAATATAACCACTTGTATTTATATAACAAAACCTTCCACAAATGATCCAAAATGATAACTGAGTCATCAAGCAGTGAATCGCTGAGTAATGTCAGAGTAAAGTGAGCCAGCACATTCTGTTCACACATAAGTACGAATTGCTTAACACAACACATCACATCACATTACTAACCATATCTGAAAGGGGCTATATTGATTGGATTTTAAAAATAACTAAATAAAAAGTGTACCATAATAAGTTAACCTCTTCAGTGACTCTGAATAACAAGAAGTCTTCACATTAGTTAGATTTTACATTCAGACTGGGTTACATGACACAAAGAAATTTTGGTGGTTTGCAATGCAGAAAGTGCAGCTTTATGAAAATACACTGGAGGGTTATTGGCAACTAATACGTGTTCTTTACCACCCTGTTGTGTTAGTGGAAAAGGAGCAAGGGTTGTATAAATTGAGGGAGAGTGGGGGAAAACAAAAGAAATATGAGCAATATCAGCGTTCTAGGGGTGTGCTAGACAAATCATAGAAAAATGAATCATGGTCAGAGAATATAAAGAGCACAACACTACAGCTTATTTTTCTTTTCTATGGCACTTCAATGTATATTCAGGCCTTTCAAAATGAGTAGAAACACTTTCAAATTTGCATTAGTCTTTTTAATCTATTCATTTATTTATTTAATACTTAACCTAGTACTAGCCATGGGTCAAATACAGCCAATCCCAGTTGACTCTGTGTAAGAGAATGGGTGCACATCGAACTGCTTGCCAGACAATAAACAATCACATTATAGACCGGAACCATTTACATTCACACAGGCCTTACTGACAGTTTAGGCTGTTCAAATAACCTACTGCAGCACTGTGGAAGTTCAGTTTCCCAGGGAACGTGGAGCCAATTCTAGTCGTTGCCAGCAGCCACAAACTATTCAGCCAGTTTTCTCCTGCCATAAGTGCATTTTTAATTTGTTTTATAAGATCAATTGAGATCTGTTGCTTGAATGCTGAACATGCGTAGCTGTAGTCCCCAGATCCTCAACTCAAGGTACTCTACTTTTATGGGGGAAATGTTCCCTTAAGTAAAAACAAAACAAAAAACTTAAACATCCATAGTGTCTGCAAATAGGCTTTGGTGACAAACAGGGAGGCTTTTGGATTTGGGAGGAAAAACCTACACAATCACATGGAAAACATACAAACTGCACACAGACAGGTCTGAGACCAAATTACAGGAGGACCTCTTGACTGTGAAGCAGAGATGCTAGCTGCATGTACCATGCAAGCCATTTAAATAAACTGCAATTTCCTTATTTTTCTTTTTTTATTGAACCGTAATGCTGTCATAGGGATGCTTTGTCTCAATGGTTCAATCTGTGGTCAGTAAGAAAGCACACGTTGTTCCCTTCTGTAAAAGTCATTAAGTGGTATGTTTCTTTTCCATGTCTGCAAGGCGGATTACCAATCCGAAAGAATTTAATATTTTTAAAATAATTTCTTCGTCTTAATACCTGAAATTTTTAAGCATTACCAGGCAAATGAGCCTTTTCAACATTTGACCAGAATGTAACAAGTCGGCGATTTGATTGGTTTAAATGTAATTTCCAATTTCTACATTGTTTTTGTGTTAATCATCTAATAAAATAATGCTAAGAAGTGATTCATAGGATCTAGGACTGATACAATCAGATATGTAACCACTTTATAATGGGTCAAACCCCATAAGAATATAACAACTTAACCCCGTCAAGTTCTTCAGCTTCTCTATTGCATGCCTCTTTTTAAAAGACTGATGGACTGTCAAGGTGCCGCTCAAGTAGTTCTTCTTCTTGTGGACACCAACTTGAAAATCCTACTCCTCCATCATTTGTGAACCGATCATCTTTTGTATCAGTGCCGATTAAATAATTGCAGACTTATTGGCGCCTGTGTTATGTTCTTAGGATATTGTAGAATCACATACAAAGTAACTGAGGAGTAACACCCTTAACTCATTTCACAAATGGTGTCAAGTGGGATGGTCACTATGTGGCCATTTGTGTGCCATTTGCATGTCCAGCTGAATTAATCCTCAGAACAACTGGCCCACTGATCATATGAATGCAACGGGGCATGTGTTTGGAACTCTAACTCATTTCTAAATGGGAGTATCACAGAGTGACATTGCTATGATTTTGCAAGAGACATGGCAAGCATGCCAAATAATTACTTCTGACACTTCTTTGACATGCTGTTTTAACCAACCAATACACTGCACCATCCATCCATTCATCCATGTTCTTGCGCTCTATCAAAGGTCAAGTCACGGAGCCTCAGCCTCAGCCGCGCAGTTTCAGAACATCAGTTTCCCAGGCCTGTGTGTCTTGGGTTGTCCCCAGATTCTCCTTCCAGTTCCAAAAGCTAAGACTAGAAAATATGTTACACTATATTTTGTTTTCTCCTGTGAAAAAAAAAAACAACAATTCAAACGGCAGAAGAAACAACAAGCAATATATTTTTGTCTTTCATTGGGTACAGCGTTCCTTTTTGTCAATGCTGTACCGCAAGCAACACGTCCCTTTTGCTCATTAATATTAATGACGTTAGCAATTATTGCTAGGCGGGTCAACCTCCCGTTTGTAAATTCATGGAAATAGTGTACGAACGAGATGTTTACTGAGCTAAACCTACCAATTCTGTCTGAAAATGATATCCCTGGTGCCAAATTCACTAGTAAAGATGTGGAAGAACATACAAATGTTCAGTTAAGATGATGGCTTGAGTGACGAGGGCTGAAAAATACGGGAAAAAGAGCTGACCTGATCCTGAGGTAGCTTTTTTATCGTCACATTTTTCTTGTGTGCATTGCCTTACGCCACTGACAATGATATTCTCCTGTTTCAACAATCTATTATTTACCACCATATGCCCTGTCTTTCTTAAATGTTATATCCTCTGATTGTCATACGTCTCTGGCCGTTCTTGGGGGTAATTTACATCGCTACTCAGTGACGAACACTTTTATTTTTTTCATTAATAACAAATCTTGATTCTATAATTTATTTACACTTCCCTTACTAAAGTTTTTTTTACAACAGAAAAGGTAACAACAGTGGCAATCAGATACCAGATTACCATTTTTTCCAGGTCATTCATTGTCAGACCGAAGCAGCACGGCAAAACACCACTCTAAAAAATAAGTAAAAATATCAAAATGGCTTACCTCTTCGTCCTCTGTAGGACCATGGCCCCCAACAAAATGTTTATTCCATATGAAGGTGAATGGCTTCACCTTGCTGGCGTTAAACTGGTCTTTTGACGTCCGCAAAAGTTGATCCATTCTTGACATTTTTTCATCTGAGTTTTTGGCTTCGGGAAACGTTTGAAGAAAACATCCTTCATACGTCGTAATGTCCAGAGGCGTTTCTACAAGTTCCATAGCAGCAGTGTTTGACAGGCATGTTCTTTTTTGAAAGCTTACTGGAGAAAACAAGCAGAAATATCTTGTGTCTATTTATACAAGTTCCGTAGCAGCAGTGTTTACTCGGCATGCTGTTTTTTGAAAGATTACTGTCAGAAAACAAGCAGTAATAACATAGTTTGAATGCGAGGGCGTGTCTACGTTGACCCACTTCCTGGTTAAGATGGTGACGTACGGTCTAAAAATAGCATTCATACGGTATGCTATTGATTGGAGGGTCACATGATGCAATGATGTTCCTCTACTGTATGTATATACATTTGAATCACGCCGGGGTCTTCAGCCCAACATCTAATAACTGAACTAAACTGTAATTCTTTCTACAGCAGTGTCCAACAGTTCATATGTCAGTCAGTTTAACACTATACCAATTTCATACAACAGTGGGTAGATAAGTATTTAGTCAACCACTAATTGTGCAAGGTCTCCCACTTGAAAATATTAGAGAGGCCTGTAATTGTCAACATGGGTAAACCTCAACCATGACAGACAATGTGAAAAAAAATAAACAGAAAATCACATTGTTTGATTTTTAAAGAATTTATTTGAAAATCATGGTGGAAAATAAGTATTTGGTCAATACCAAAAGTTCATCTCAATACTTTGTTATGCACCCTTTGTTGGCAATAACGGAGGCCAAACATTTTCTGTAACTCCTCACAAGCTTTTTACACACTGTTGCTGGTATTTTGGCCCATTCCTCCATACAGATCTCCTCTGGAGCAGTGATGTTTTAGGGCTGTCGTTGGGCAACACAGACTTTCAACTCCCTCCACAGATTTTCTAGGGGGTTGGGATCTGGAGACTGGCTAGGCCACTCCAGGACCTTGAAATGCTTCTTACGAAGCCATTGCTTTGTTGCTCTGGCTGTGTGTTTGGGATCATTGTCATGCTGAAAGACCCAGCCACGTCTCATCTTCAATGCCCTTGCTGATGGAAGGAGATTTTCACTCAAAATCTCTCGCTACATGGCCCCATTCACTCTTTCCTTTACATAGATCAGTAGTCCTGGTCCCTTTGCAGAAAAACAACCCCAAAGCAAAATGTTTCCACCCCCATGCTTCACAGTGGGTATGGTGTTCTTCGGATGCAATTCAGTATTCTTTCTCCTCCATACACGAGAACCTGTGTTTCTACCAAAAAAGTTCTATTTTGGTTTCATCTGACCATAACACATTCTCCCAGTCCTCGTCTGGATCATCCAAATGCTCTCTAGCGAACCGCAGATGGGCCTGGACGTGTACTTCCTTCAGCAGGGGGCCACGTCTGGCAGTGCAGGATTTGAGTCCCTGGCGGCGCATTGTGTTACTGATAGTAGCCTTTGTTACTGTGGTCCCAGCTCTCTGTAGGTCATTCGCTCGGTCCCCCCATGTGATTCTGGGATTTTTGCTCACCGTTCTTGTTATTATTTTTTTGACGCCACGGGGTGAGATCTTGCATGGAGCTCCAGATCGAGGGAGATTATCAGTGGTCTTGTATGTCTTCCATTTTTTAATATTTGCTCCCACAGTTGATTTCTTTACACCAAGCGTTTTACCTATTGCAGATTCAGTCTTTCCAGCCTGGTGCAGGTCTACAATTTTTTTCTCTGGTGTCCTTCAACAGCTCTTTGGTCTTGGCCATAGTGGAGTTTGGCGTGTAACTGACTAAGATTGTGGACAGGTGTCTTTTATGCCGATAATGAGTTAAAACAGGTGCCATTAATACAGGTAACGTGTGGAGCCTCGTTAGACCTCGTTAGAAGACCTGTTTGACAGCCAGAAATCTTGCTTGTTTGTAGGTGACCAAATACTTATTTTCCACTCCAAGTTTGAAATAAATTCTTTAAAAATCAAACAATGTGATTTTCTGTTTTTTCCACATTCTGTCTCTCATGGTTGAGGTTACCCATGTTGACAATTGCAGGCCTCTCTAATCTTTTCAAGAAGGAGGACTTGCACAATTAGTGGTTGACTAAAAACTTATTTGCCCCACTGTAGATTTTTTCCCCCTCTTTTTTCAATGATTTCCTTCTAAAACGGTCAGGGAGTGATTAGCTTGTTTTTGGAATATTCAAATTTTGGCTTGGGCGTTTCTGCTTGGTGTTGGAATTTTCTTCCCTGTTAATGTGATATCGCTCCAGTTACTCTGACTTCCTTCCAACATAGAGTTAATTGTTAACTGTAGTCTCTAATTTTTACAGGCACTGGTGGGCAACAGGAGCAGCCGCTCAGACCAGCTTTAGCTCAGGCATTAATGAAAAAATAAGATATGATTAATTGATCATTTATATTTAATTTTGACTAAGTGTGTTGGGGGGCTTGGCGTGCGAGGGTTGCATGTGAAGAAACAAACTTTTTGTAAACTTTACTAATAATATTGTGGTATATATAATAGTAAAAACAAAAAAATTTTTGTCTGTGTGGATCCTGCTGGAGGAATAGGTCAGTTCGCCTGGTTCGTTGAAGGGTGGTTGTTTGGTGCCAAAGAACAAGCCCACCAAGGTTGCCACTAAGACTATGAGTGTCACTTTTTTCAGGCGTAAAACTAGATGTAAATAGTTCTCTACATGTGCATTGCAGTCAGCTGACGACCAGTCCAGGGACACCTTCTATTGCTCAAAATCCGCCGAGACAGGCTCCATAAATGACAACAAGTGCTGTCGACGATAATACAGTAGGTTGAGCTTTTCAAAATGTTACACATAATCTCTAATGTCACAAGAGTGTCTAAAGGTCTGCTTGGAACTCCAATGTGAGTGCATGGCCAATGAGCTCACTGCACTGATGCTGTTGATGATGTTTGGGCGTTGTGATGACAGCAAATGTGTAATAGTCATTTTTCCACTTCCACTCTGTTCCTTCTTCTGGTTCATTGTGAAATTAACTGTTTTCCTTTATGTGATATTAAATGCAATATAAAAACAATGTGACTTCACCCTTACTTGGAACTTCCAAGTCAAAGAAACATAATTTGTTTCACAACTGACATTATGCAGTATATAACTGGATTAAAAGAGTCCCCCCCCAAAAAAATAAAAAAAATAGTTTAAGAAGAGTTATGTCTGAGTAGAAAACCAGTCCTTGAGGAACATGATTTCCTGTGGAAACAGTGATGTTGAGCTTGTGAATACACATACACACGCACACAGCAACGTTGTTTGTTTGAAACATCACTTCGTATTTAAGAAATGAACTTAACTGACAAACACATTTCATCCCCTTTGTTTTGATTGAGATGAAAGGTCTACAGTACAAGTAATAAATCAATTATCTGGAGTTCATAGGCAAGCTAACAGCCACAAAAGCGTGCCAGATCTTGGGTTGACTGTTTAAAAAATAAAATAAATACTGTACACCAAATAAACACTAACCGCTTATGACAAAAGTCAACTAAAACATTCAGTTTACTGGTGGTTTGACAGCCAAATACAACCGCACAAGCCAATTGACTCTTCTTCTGCGGTAAGCAACTCAAACAGTTTCAATGTTTAAATGGCTGTTTTGACTTTGTGCTGAAGTACAACCATTGCGTAAGATCCAAACCTCAGATTCTCTGTTGTTTTCATCATTTTCTGTACACCAGTAAACATCATTTAAAACCCAAGACTTCTCTTTCTCTTGAGACAAAAAAGAAACAAAGAACCAAGGAAAGCAAAGCAACAAAATGACCAGTATTTTGATAAAAGATTGCCATATAACTCTGGCCATTGCCTACGCGCTGTATTTCACCCAAAATAAATAGAACTGTACCACTTCGGCTGTTTGTAAATACAAAGTACTGTATGAGTAACAGTGTTGTCACGGATTACTTGGAAAAGTAATTTAATTACTGATTACGCCTCATCAAAATAATTTAGTTACTTTATCAATCTTATTGATTACTTCATTATCAAAGTATCTAAGTTACTTTAAAAGTAATTTGTTTCTTTTTTTTTTTTTTTTTTTACCAATTTTTCTCCCTTTTCTGTCTCAATTTAAGAATGACAACAGAAAAATGTCATCGAGTTAACCGGGGTTTAATTAGTCGATGGAGTTTATTTCAACCACCATTGACTCGTGCAACCTTCGCCACTCCGGAACCCTAAAACTAACAAATACATGACAAATTGCACGGAATGTGTTCAAATCAACTCCAACAACTAATCAAATCCCCGCTAACTCGAAGATTAAGCCTAATGCCAAAAATTCTGAACTTCCCCTTTAAAATAAAGACCTAGTCATTCAAATGCTGTCTGCAAAAGTTGTAAAACAATAAAACAACCAACAAGAATGAATGAAATGAACAAGAATCCTACAAAGTATTTCATAAAGGGTCCAAATTATTTTTCAAACAGATCATGTGACTAGCACCTTAGGGACTGTCCTTTTCTTTGCTCAGCCAAAACTACACCTGAGGAGGCAAGATGGATATTTAGAATATCTTTCTTTCTTCTTTCTTCATAGTTTTTGATATCTTTATTGAGAATGTACAATAGTAGTGAAAATAATAAAACGCACAAATGATGACGTGTGTCTAAACTTTTGACTTTTGTTTCAGGGTCATCAACATGTTTTGCCCCTCTCCCACAAAAGTCAAACTCATCTATGGTTACAAACCGTAACTATAAAATGTACTTAAAGGCTGCTTACAAACTGTGGAAGTACTGGCTGTAGGGTTTGTTTCGTGTTTTGTCGCGTTGTGCTATAATTCCAAGTGGTTCCTTGAATTGGATGTTTTTAGCGGTCGACAGTCTTTTTAAGCTAGCGAAAAGTTTGCAACGCACGGAGATATTTTGGTCATCTTTACTGGAAAAATGTGAAGTAATGGCTGTATTTCCAGTGAACAAATGCAGCCGTTTGTGGTATCTCTCACTGTTAGCATCCTGACAAGGTAGCCAGGCTATGTTGTTGGCCACCGCAGACAGTGATCACATAGCATGGTAATACACGTGACCCATTTTTTTTTCCCGATGAGAAAGCGTGACATGTCACTCCCAAACTCAAGAGCAACATTTTCTATTTTAAATGCTCTTTGTACAGGACTATATTCTTCATTCTACATACATTATGAGGCAACAACAAAATAGTAACGCACAGGCACTAAGGAAATTAACTTTAATCAGATTACTGGCTTGGAAAAATGAACGCGTTAGATTGCTCATTACTGAAAGAAAGTAATCAGATTACAGTACGCGTTACACGCGTTACTGACAACACTGATAAGCAAAGAGATGGGCAAGGGTTCTCCATTTACGATAAAGCTTAAACGAATAGGAATCAAAATTAACATATTAAGAGATTTGTGTTTGAGTCATCAGACATTAAATGTGTCTTGGCTTTGGGAAAAACAAACTTTAACTCATTTGCTCCCAAAAACATATAAATACGTTCTATTTTTAATTGTTTCAGTGTCCCAAAGACGTATTTATACTACCTTTAGTTTTAGTTGGTTTTTTTTTTTCCCAAAAAAGACATCTCTGTGTTCGGATTCAATTTAGCTCCAAAGCACAAAGCTGAAAATCCATTTTAAAGCAATAAAACTGGCCACTGGAGGGCAGCAGCGCATTTGGTAAGACCCGCAACCCGATTCAACGGCAATGAACGGCCAAGCCGCACGGCTGGAGCGCCGGCGAAAGACGACCAAATGGATGACAGGCGGCGGACGACCGAACAGAACAACTGGTAGGACACCTGGGATTGCCAGGCGCTGGACGACCGGGGCAGAACGACCAGGACCCCTAGTGCAGCGAACGATGCCTTTGAGTCCGTGCTGCTCGTGAGCAGAGCCCGCAGAGACAAAAAAAAAATTCATCTTTATGAGACAGGCGGCGATGAGGGAAAAGTTTAATCAGCTGTCGCAGCTGGGACAGCGTCATCTTTCAGATGTGTGTAAATAAATTGTTACTTTGCTATCAAAAGCTCTGTTTGTCTTCTTTTTCACTTGTTTTGTAAAAGGAAAACATTATTCAGATGTTTGGGATGTAACTAAAGCAAAAAATAGCTGTGTTAAAGTCAAAGTTATGTTTGAAATGTATGCTTTCACAAAAAGCTCAATTTCTCCGTTTTTCCATCAGAAATCGGAAAATTGCTCAAACTAAGCTATTTTCTATTGCTGATTTCTAAATAATGGAAAAAGATGTGAACTAACTTTTTTTTTCTGCTGAAAGAAGAGAGTCTAATCTTTCTTTTGGTGGGTTCCATGTTTATATAGCAATAGAACAGAATTTTCTGTGGGCCTCGCAAAATCAGTCAAAATCCAGTAAAACGGCCGGGAGCGAAGGGCCTTGCTCCGGTGAAAATGGCTGGGAGTGAATGAGTTAAGTGTGATGACGGATGGGAGTATTCCTTTACTAGAACAACAAGGACAGAACTGCTGCAGCAGAGAAAGGAAATAGTGTATCAATTCTAAATTAAAGCCTCCGTGTGTCTTAAAATGTGAAGATAATAAAATAATTTAATATATGTACTGTTTACTTTGACAGTGATACACAATGAGAATAATTAAAAATTAACAAGTTCCAGTAAAATGAACTGTGAGTTAAGACTATATAAATGATTTTAAATTTCAAATAGACGCAAAATTTTGATGAATCTTATCTCAAACAGCCACTGTGTGAACAAGCACTTTCAGTTTGCGTTTAATGAAACTAAGACTTTTTTTTCATTTTTGAAATCCATTAAAATAAAAAAGAAGCTGCGAGTCATAAAAACAGATGAATCTTTTACAAGTTGAATATTGCACAGAAAACAAAAAGGCATGTGGATTATATGGGATAAGCGGATGAGAAAAAATGTTACTAGTTATTAGGAATACAGTTTACTTTTTTGTATGATTTCGATCTATAGTTCTAGTAATATGCTCTTTTTTTAAACGTCCATGCAATACTATAAAAAGAACAATCTAATATATATATTTATAACGTGTTTCCTTTCGCTCCTTTCCTGGTTTGGGTTGGTTTTATTTCATCTCCAAAGGCTTTTTTGAGTGCATTTCTCTTGCCTTCCTTCGGGTTGTTTTTCTTTTGGATTTGACCTCTCTAATATTTTATTCTCCTAATAGGTCACGCTTCTTTAAACACTATCACACAGACGGAACCAGATTTCTGCACTCTGTCAGTGAGTTTTTTGGCATTCATACATATGTGCCCAGCGTTTCTCAGCCATGATCTGGATTGTTTAACAGATCGGTTGTAAAACTCCTTGAAAAGGGGAAAAAAAACAATACAGTCATCGTGTAGTCATTCCTTGTTACCAATAATAAAATAACCATTCCCTCACCGCACTATTTCCAGTCATTATTTATTGATGCAAAGGTAGATTAAGGAAGATTATTTTGATTCTCAACCCAAACAAAAATCCCAATTTAGATAATACGTTGATACTTTGTAATGTGTTTTGAATTAGAATTACTTTCATCTGTTGAATACATTTCAACAGAGACACACAAAGGAGAAGGATTAGAGCAGAAAACCAGAGCAAAGATGAGGGGAAACAGCACTTTCAAATGTACCTTCGACACCAGTGTTGCTTTCGTCAACAATGACGATAACGAAAATATTTTGTTGACGAACTATTTTTCCATGATGATGACGTCACGATGACAAGCTAAAAATGTGGCTTGGTTGGACTAGAACATAATAAGACAAATGCCAGTCTTCGTCTGACGAGACGACAACGAGACGAAAATGCGACATAGTTTCTGTCATATGTTCATAATGCATGGCATTTTCATACTGTACGTGGAGCACGTCAATTTGCATCATTACAGTGTTTGGGTCGTGTCACTCATGTGAGATGTGCTGCGCCTCTCCCTAACTCTCCTTATCGGAGTTTAGGATGTGCCTAAAGCTAGGTTGCGCTCCATCTTGCTTGTTTGGAAACAGTGAGATTTATTTTCTTATCTTGGCAAGAAAGAATATGCTATGCAATGCGGCTTTAGCCTCCAAAGGTATGTGCTGAGTGATCATCAGATGGTAAATGTAAGCCCTAGCGTTAGCATAGCATTCACGTTAGCATTAGCTTCAGAATGGTGAGCGTCCTCTTAAAACACTGGACAGTTTAAAGCAGAACCAATTGGCTTTTCTGGTCAGTAAATCTAGAGGAGAGCCAGTTGGCAAAGTGGCATTTAGCTAATAGCCCACTTCGGTTGTTTTGTTTGGCAAATGAGCAATTACTGGGAAATAATAATTGTTTGGCTAGACTCTAATAATTGCAAAAAAAGAAATCTCAGACTTCCCAGTGTTAAGCACTCGGACAACATTTTTTTTTTTTTAGATACAGTTCAAGGCTTCCAGGTGGGTTTAATTGTAAATTATGTACTGCTTTCACCGGTTGAGTGTACATTACCAACACCAAATTGGCGTTGTCCTTGCAGACGATACAGTATGTGCTCATCTGTCTATGTTCATTTGAAATTGTGGGAAGCTTTATTTATTTTGGGACTAAACTTGAAATTTACAGAAACTTGAATTTTACAGATGAAAACATTTTGAGTTACTATCGACTAAAACTAGACGAAATATGTATGAGACTTAATATCGACTAAAAAAAGACGAAGACTAATAAAGGCAGAGTTCTGTGGCAGACCTACACCATCAAGGCAGACCCGATTTACGACCCTCCGAGCCTGACGTGCACCTCCACAGAATCCTGGCTGGGCGTCACGTCAACACGTGGTGAGGTGACGCAAATGGACTGTGATTGGTCCGCTCAGACTGTTGTTTCCAGTTCAGCGCAAAATCACCACCATTTTCAAACATTGTTGTGCTTCACGCAAAAATGGACCAAGCGGACGAGAGTATCATCGAAGAGGTCCACAAGTACGACAACCTTCACAATGTCTCGTCAAGACATTATGAAGATTGCCAAATGGCAAGCAATTCATGGAAGGAGATTGCTGAAAATACGGGACTGGAGGTCAGTGATTGCATATAAAAATGGAAGAACCTCCGAGACAAGCATGTGTGTGTTAGGAAGCGAATGGCCACACGAAGTGGTGACACAGTCGGCCAAAAACTGCCAGCTTTTTATCACTTTATGTCGTATTTTTGTTGTTGCCATTTGTTATTAATTGTGTACATATGTTTGACGTGAGTCTGTGACTTATTTACATTTTACACTTCAAGTATATGTAAAATAGAGCACAGGTTTGGTGTCAAAAGAGTTATTTTGATGTTTATTTTTTAACGACAGACAGTTCACACACTATACATACATCATCACTGATTGAGAATGCCTCGGTGCTTTTTTAATAACGTCTTTACCATCAAGGCGTCCAACGCAGTTTGGGAAGTTTGCCAGAAATCTGCTATGGCTTCCCACTGGCTGGTTGTTGGACACAAACAACTCGGACAAAATTCTGGACAACACAGCTTGCTGGCCTCCACCCCCCGATACTAGAATTCGTAATGTGACTGCCAGTCTATGTGCGGCATCAACAGTCGGCCAGACCACCTCCGCAACCGTCTTCTGTGTCGCATGCGCCTCAACATTTGTATGATCAACATTTGTTGTGGCCGATTAATGAGCTGAGGGTACACATTCAAGCGTTCCATTTCCATTGTCGCATTGTTGTGTAACCGGAAGAAAACAAGAGGAAGTGGACAAAAGTCCCCCAAAACCGTACAAACAAAACGCCACACCCCTCTAGGGGCTTGGCGGTGAATTACAGAGCAATGCGTTACATTGCCGCAGAACTATCGAATGCTC